>NC_134355.1:705598560-705925304 GCF_048569485.1 Anomaloglossus baeobatrachus | reverse complement strand
TCACACCTCTCCTCCTCCCCTCCCCTCTCCTCACAGCCCCCCGCACTCTCGCCCCTTCACACCTCTCCTCTCCTCACAGCCCCCCGCACTCTCGCCCCTTCACACCTCTCCTCTCCTCACAGCCCCCCGCACTCTCGCCCCTTCACACCTCTCCTCTCCTCACAGCCCCCCGCACTCTCGCCCCTTCACACCTCTCCTCTCCTCACAGCCCCCCGCACTCTCGCCCCTTCACACCTCTCCTCTCCTCACAGCCCCCCGCACTCTCGCCCCTTCACACCTCTCCTCTCCTCACAGCCCCCCGCACTCTCGCCCCTTCACACCTCTCCTCTCCTCACAGCCCCCCGCACTCTCGCCCCTTCACACCTCTCCTCTCCTCACAGCCCCCCGCACTCTCGCCCCTTCACACCTCTCCTCTCCTCACAGCCCCCCGCACTCTCGCCCCTTCACACCTCTCCTCTCCTCACAGCCCCCCGCACTCTCGCCCCTTCACACCTCTCCTCTCCTCACAGCCCCCCGCACTCTCGCCCCTTCACACCTCTCCTCTCCTCACAGCCCCCCGCACTCTCGCCCCTTCACACCTCTCCTCTCCTCACAGCCCCCGCACTCTCGCCCTTCACACCTCTCCTCTCCTCACAGCCCCCCGCACTCTCGCCCTTCACACCTCTCCTCTCCTCACAGCCCCCCGCACTCTCGCCCCTTCACACCTCTCCTCTCCTCACAGCCCCCCGCACTCTCGCCCTTCACACCTCTCCTCTCCTCACAGCCCCCGCACTCTCGCCCCTTCACACCTCTCCTCTCCTCACAGCCCCCCGCACTCTCGCCCCTTCACACCTCTCCTCTCCTCACAGCCCCCCGCACTCTCGCCCCTTCACACCTCTCCTCTCCTCACAGCCCCCCGCACTCTCGCCCCTTCACACCTCTCCTCTCCTCACAGCCCCCCGCACTCTCGCCCCTTCACACCTCTCCTCTCCTCACAGCCCCCCGCACTCTCGCCCCTTCACACCTCTCCTCTCCTCACAGCCCCCCGCACTCTCGCCCCTTCACACCTCTCCTCTCCTCACAGCCCCCCGCACTCTCGCCCCTTCACACCTCTCCTCTCCTCACAGCCCCCCGCACTCGCCCTCACCTCTCCTCAGCCCCTCTCGCCCTTCACACCTCTCCTCTCCTCACAGCCCCCCGCACTCTCGCCCCTTCACACCTCTCCTCTCCTCACAGCCCCCCGCACTCTCGCCCCTTCACACCTCTCCTCTCCTCACAGCCCCCCGCACTCTCGCCCCTTCACACCTCTCCTCTCCTCACAGCCCCCCGCACTCTCGCCCCTTCACACCTCTCCTCTCCTCACAGCCCCCGCACTCTCGCCCCTTCACACCTCTCCTCTCCTCACAGCCCCCCGCACTCTCGCCCCTTCACACCTCTCCTCTCCTCACAGCCCCCCGCACTCTCGCCCCTTCACACCTCTCCTCTCCTCACAGCCCCCCGCACTCTCGCCCCTTCACACCTCTCCTCTCCTCACAGCCCCCCGCACTCTCGCCCCTTCACACCTCTCCTCTCCTCACAGCCCCCCGCACTCTCGCCCCTTCACACCTCTCCTCTCCTCACAGCCCCCCGCACTCTCCCCTTCACACCTCTCCTCTCCTCACAGCCCCCCGCACTCTCGCCCCTTCACACCTCTCCTCTCCTCACAGCCCCCCGCACTCTCGCCCCTTCACACCTCTCCTCTCCTCACAGCCCCCCGCACTCTCGCCCTTCACACCTCTCCTCTCCTCACAGCCCCCCGCACTCTCGCCCCTTCACACCTCTCCTCTCCTCACAGCCCCCCGCACTCTCGCCCCTTCACACCTCTCCTCTCCTCACAGCCCCCCGCACTCTCGCCCCTTCACACCTCTCCTCTCCTCACAGCCCCCCGCACTCTCGCCCCTTCACACCTCTCCTCTCCTCACAGCCCCCCGCACTCTCGCCCCTTCACACCTCTCCTCTCCTCACAGCCCCCCGCACTCTCGCCCCTTCACACCTCTCCTCTCCTCACAGCCCCCCGCACTCTCGCCCCTTCACACCTCTCCTCTCCTCACAGCCCCCCGCACTCTCGCCCCTTCACACCTCTCCTCTCCTCACAGCCCCCCGCACTCTCGCCCCTTCACACCTCTCCTCTCCTCACAGCCCCCCGCACTCTCGCCCCTTCACACCTCTCCTCACAGCCCCCCGCACTCTCGCCCCTTCACACCTCTCCTCTCCTCACAGCCCCCCGCACTCTCGCCCCTTCACACCTCTCCTCACAGCCCCCCGCACTCTCGCCCCTTCACACCTCTCCTCACAGCCCCCCGCACTCTCGCCCCTTCACACCTCTCCTCTCCTCACAGCCCCCCGCACTCTCGCCCCTTCACACCTCTCCTCTCCTCACAGCCCCCCGCACTCTCGCCCCTTCACACCTCTCCTCTCCTCACAGCCCCCGCACTCTCGCCCCTCACACCTCTCCTCTCCTCACAGCCCCCCGCACTCTCGCCCCTTCACACCTCTCCTCTCCTCACAGCCCCCCGCACTCTCGCCCCTTCACACCTCTCCTCTCCTCACAGCCCCCCGCACTCTCGCCCCCTCACACCTCTCCTCTCCTCACAGCCCCCCGCACTCTCGCCCCTTCACACCTCTCCTCTCCTCTCAGCCCCCCGCACTCTCGCCCCTTCACACCTCTCCTCTCCTCACAGCCCCCCGCACTCTCGCCCCTTCACACCTCTCCTCACAGCCCCCCGCACTCTCGCCCCTTCACACCTCTCCTCTCCCTCTCAGCCCCCCGCACTCTCGCCCCTTCACACCTCTCCTCTCCTCACAGCCCCCCGCACTCTCGCCCCCGCACACCTCTCCTCTCCTCACAGCCCCCCGCACTCTCGCCCCCTCACACCTCTCCTCTCCTCACAGCCCCCCGCACTCTCGCCCCTTCACACCTCTCCTCTCCTCACAGCCCCCCGCACTCTCGCCCCCTCACACCTCTCCTCTCCTCACAGCCCCCGCACTCTCGCCCCCTCACACCTCTCCTCTCCTCACAGCCCCCGCACTCTCGCCCCAGCACTGTTCTCACCTCTTCTCACAGCCCCCGCACTCTCGCCCCTTCACACCTCTCCTCTCCCTCTCAGCCCCCCGCACTCTCGCCCCTTCACACCTCTCCTCACAGCCCCCGCACTCTCGCCCTTCACACCTCTCCTCTCCTCACAGCCCCCCGCACTCTCGCCCCCTCACACCTCTCCTCTCCTCACAGCCCCCCGCACTCTCGCCCCCTCACACCTCTCCTCTCCTCACAGCCCCCCGCACTCTCGCCCCTTCACACCTCTCCTCTCCTCACAGCCCCCGCACTCTCGCCCCCTCACACCTCTCCTCTCCTCACAGCCCCCCGCACTCTCGCCCCCTCACACCTCTCCTCTCCTCACAGCCCCCCGCACTCTCGCCCCTTCACACCTCTCCTCTCCTCACAGCCCCCCGCACTCTCGCCCCCTCACACCTCTCCTCTCCTCACAGCCCCCCGCACTCTCGCCCCCTCACACCTCTCCTCTCCTCACAGCCCCCCGCACTCTCGCCCCTTCACACCTCTCCTCTCCTCACAGCCCCCCGCACTCTCGCCCCCTCACACCTCTCCTCTCCTCACAGCCCCCCGCACTCTCGCCCCCTCACACCTCTCCTCTCCTCACAGCCCCCCGCACTCTCGCCCCTTCACACCTCTCCTCTCCTCACAGCCCCCCGCACTCTCGCCCCCTCACACCTCTCCTCTCCTCACAGCCCCCCGCACTCTCGCCCCCTCACACCTCTCCTCTCCTCACAGCCCCCCGCACTCTCGCCCCTTCACACCTCTCCTCTCCTCACAGCCCCCCGCACTCTCGCCCCCTCACACCTCTCCTCTCCTCACAGCCCCCCGCACTCTCGCCCCTCACACCTCTCCTCTCCTCACAGCCCCCCGCACTCTCGCCCCTTCACACCTCTCCTCTCCTCACAGCCCCCCGCACTCTCGCCCCTTCACACCTCTCCTCTCCTCACAGCCCCCCGCACTCTCGCCCCTTCACACCTCTCCTCTCCCTCACAGCCCCCCCGCACTCTCGCCCCTTCACACCTCTCCTCTCCTCACAGCCCCCCGCACTCTCGCCCCTTCACACCTCTCCTCTCCTCACAGCCCCCCGCACTCTCGCCCCTTCACACCTCTCCTCTCCTCACAGCCCCCCGCACTCTCGCCCCTTCACACCTCTCCTCTCCTCACAGCCCCCCGCACTCTTGCCCCCTCACACCTCTCCTCTCCTCACAGCCCCCCGCACTCTCGCCCCCTCACACCTCTCCTCTCCTCACAGCCCCCCGCACTCTCGCCCCCTCACACCTCTCCTCACAGCCCCCCGCACTCTCGCCCCCTCACACCTCTCCTCTCCTCACAGCCCCCCGCACTCTCGCCCCCTCACACCTCTCCTCACAGCCCCCCGCACTCTCGCCCCCTCACACCTCTCCTCACAGCCCCCCGCACTCTCGCCCCCTCACACCTCTCCTCTCCTCACAGCCCCCCGCACTCTCGCCCCCTCACACCTCTCCTCTCCTCACAGCCCCCCGCACTCTCGCCCCCTCACACCTCTCCTCTCCTCACAGCCCCCCGCACTCTCGCCCCTTCACACCTCTCCTCTCCTCACAGCCCCCCGCACTCTCGCCCCTTCACACCTCTCCTCTCCTCACAGCCCCCCGCACTCTCGCCCCCTCACACCTCTCCTCACAGCCCCCCGCACTCTCGCCCCTTCACACCTCTCCTCTCCTCACAGCCCCCCGCACTCTCGCCCCTTCACACCTCTCCTCTCCTCACAGCCCCCCGCACTCTCGCCCCCTCACACCTCTCCTCTCCTCTCAGCCCCCCGCACTCTCGCCCCTTCACACCTCTCCTCTCCTCACAGCCCCCCGCACTCTCGCCCCCTCACACCTCTCCTCTCCTCACAGCCCCCCGCACTCTCGCCCCTTCACACCTCTCCTCTCCTCACAGCCCCCCGCACTCTCGCCCCTTCACACCTCTCCTCTCCTCACAGCCCCCGCACTCTCGCCCCCTCACACCTCTCCTCTCCTCACAGCCCCCCGCACTCTCGCCCCTTCACACCTCTCCTCTCCTCACAGCCCCCCGCACTCTCGCCCCCTCACACCTCTCCTCTCCTCACAGCCCCCGCACTCTCGCCCCTCACACCTCTCCTCTCCTCACAGCCCCCCGCACTCTCGCCCCCTCACACCTCTCCTCTCCTCACAGCCCCCCGCACTCTCGCCCCAGCACTGTCCTCACCTCTCCGGAGTTCACGTCTCCGCTCAACAGGACGAGGACGCTCAGCAGCAGAGCGGCCGCCATATTTCCCGGCCCGGGTCATGTGATGTCTGGTATCGGTCATGTGACCGCGGTTGACTTCTTTATTGCTGGAGCGCCCTCTGCCGGCAGCTCCACTCATATACACTAAGTGACGTCACGGGGTGAGGGCGGGGCTGTGCTCTTCTCCCGGTCTCCTTGGTGATCGGAGTCCGCGATCATACTTCCTGTGTGGAGAGCGCCGCCCTGAGGTGACAGACGGCACAGACGAGCCGCGAAGCGTGTGGTGTGATAGTGGATCCCCCTGTATGGGCTATAGAGGGATGAGGGAGCAAAGACGAGCGGAAGAGGTGCTACTGTACAGAGGGTGAAACCAGAGAGCAACAGCGACCAGCGAACCAGAGAGCGGAACAGAGAGTGACACCAGAGAGCAACAGCGGAACCAGAGAGCGAAACTAGAGAGCAACAGCGGAACCAGAGAGCGAAACCAGAGAACAACAGCGGAACCAGAGAGTGACACCAGAGAGCAACAGCGGAACCAGAGAGCGAAACTAGAGAGCAACAGCAGAACCAGAGAGCGAAACCAGAGAACGACAGCAGAACCAGAGAGTGACACCAGAGAGCAACAGCGGAACCAGAGAGCGAAACCAGAGAGCAACAGCGAAACCAGAGAGCAACAGCGGAACCAGAGAGCGAAACCAGAGAGCAACAGCGAAACCAGAGAACAACAGCGGAACCAGAGAGTGACACCAGAGAGCAACAGCGGAACCAGAGAACGAAACTAGAGAGCAACAGCAGAACCAGAGAGCGAAACCAGAGAGCAACAGCGGAACCAGAGAGTGACACCAGAGAGCAACAGCGGAACCAGAGAGCGAAACCAGAGAGCAACAGCGAAACCAGAGAGCAACAGCGGAACCAGAGAGCGAAACTAGAGAGCAACAGCGGAACCAGAGAGCGAAACCAGAGAACAACAGCGGAACCAGAGAGTGACACCAGAGAGCAACAGCGGAACCAGAGAGCGAAACTAGAGAGCAACAGCAGAACCAGAGAGCGGAACCAGAGAACGACAGCAGAACCAGAGAGTGACACCAGAGAGCAACAGCGGAACCAGAGAGCGAAACCAGAGAGCAACAGCGAAACCAGAGAGCAACAGCGGAACCAGAGAGCGAAACCAGAGAGCAACAGCGAAACCAGAGAGCAACAGCAGAACCAGAGAGCGAAACCAGAGAGCAACAGCGGAACCAGAGAGCGACACCAGAGAGCAACAGCAGAAACAGAGAGCAACAGCGGAAAGCAGAGAGCAACAGCGGAACCAGAGAGCGACACCAGAGAGTGACAGCAGAACCAGAGAGTGAAACCAGAGACCAACAGCAGAACCAGAGAGTGACAACAGAGAGCAACAGCGGAACCAGAGAGCGACACCAGAGAGCAACAGCGGAACCAGAGAGCGACACCAGAGAGTGACAGCAGAACCAGAGAGTGAAACCAGAGAGCAACAGCGGAACCAGAGAGTGACACCAGAGAACGACAGCAGAACCAGAGAGCGACACCAGAGAGCAACAGCGGAACCAGAGAGTGACACCAGAGAGCAACAGCGGAACCAGAGAGCGAAACCAGAGAGCAACAGCGAAACCAGAGAGCGAAACCAGAGAGCAACAGCAGAACCAGAGAGCGAAACCAGAGAGCAACAGCGGAACCAGAGAGCGACACCAGAGAGCAACAGCGGAAAGCAGAGAGCAACAGCGGAACCAGAGAGCGACACCAGAGAGTGACAGCAGAACCAGAGAGTGAAACCAGAGAGCAACAGCAGAACCAGAGAGCGGAACCAGAGAACGACAGCAGAACCAGAGAGCGACACCAGAGAGCAACAGCGGAACCAGAGAGCGACACCAGAGAGCAACAGCGGAACCAGAGAGCGACACCAGAGAGCAACAGCGGAACCAGAGAGCAACAGCGGAAACCAGAGAGTGACAGCGGAACCAGAGAGCGAAACCAGAGATCGACAGCTGAACCAGAGAGTGACACCAGAGAGCGACAGCGGAACCAGAGAGCGAAACCAGAGAGCGACAGCGGAACCAGAGAGCGAAACCAGAGAGCAACAGCGGAACCAGAGAGCGAAACCAGAGAGTGACAGCAGAACCGGAGAGTGAAACCAGAGAGCAACAGCGGAAACCAGAGAGCGAAACCAGAGAGCAACAGCGGAACCAGAGAGTGACACCAGAGAGCAACAGCGGAACCAGAGAGCGACACCAGAGAGCAACAGCGGAACCAGAGAGCGACACCAGAGAGCAACAGCGGAACCAGAGAGCGAAACCAGAGAGCGACAGCGGAACCAGAGAGCGAAACCAGAGAGCGACAGCGGAACCAGAGAGCGAAACCAGAGAGCAACAGCGGAACCAGAGAGCGAAACCAGAGAGTGACAGCAGAACCGGAGAGTGAAACCAGAGAGCAACAGCGGAAACCAGAGAGCGAAACCAGAGAGCAACAGCGGAACCAGAGAGTGACACCAGAGAGCAACAGCGGAACCAGAGAGCAACAGCGGAAACCAGAGAGCGACAGCGGAACCAGAGAGCGAAACCAGAGATCGACAGCTGAACCAGAGAGCGAAACCAGAGAGCGAAACCAGAGAGCAACAGCGAAACCAGAGAGCGACAGCAGAACCAGAGAGCGAAACCAGAGAGCAACAGCGGAACCAGAGAGCGAAACCAGAGAGTGACAGCAGAACCAGAAAGCGAAACCAGAGAGCAACAGCGGAACCAGAGAGCGAAACCAGAGAGTGACAGCAACACCAGAGAGCAAAACAGAACCAGAGGGCAACAGCGGAACCAGAGAGCGAAACCAGAGAGGAAGAGCGAAACCAGAGAGGAAGAGCGGAACCAGAGAGCAACAGTGGAACCAGAGAGCGGCAGCGAAACCAGAGAGCGAAACCAGAGAGCAACAGCAGAACCAGAGAGCGACAGCGGAACCAGAGAGCGAAACCAGAGAGTGACAGCAAAACCAGAGAGCGAAACCAGAGAGCAACAGCAGAACCAGAGAGCAACAGCGGAACCAGAGAGTGAAACCAGAGAGGAAGAGCGAAACCAGAGAGGAAGAGCGGAACCAGAGAGCAACAGTGGAACCAGAGAGCGAAACTAGAGAGCAACAGCAGAACCAGAGAGCGACAGCGGAACCAGAGAGCGAAACCAGAGAGCCACAGCGGAACCAGAGAACGGAACCAGAGAGCGGCAGCGGAACCAGAGAACAAAACCAGAAAGCGACAGCAGAACCAGAGAGCGACAGCGGAACCAGAGAGCGACAGCAGAACCAGAGAGCGGCAGCGGAACCAGAGAGCGAAACCAGAGAGCAACAGCGGAACCAGGGAGCGAAACCAGAGAGCAACAGCGGAACCAGAGAGCAACAGACGAACCAGAGAGCAACAGCGGAAACCACCAGAGAGCGAAACCAGAGAGCGACAGCGGAACCAAAGAGCGAAACCAGAGAGCAACAGCGGAACCAGAGAGCAACAGCGGAACCACCAGAGAGCGAAACCAGAGAGCGACAACGGAACCAGAGAGCGAAACCAGAGAGCAACAGCGGAACCAGAGACCAACAGCAGAACCAGAGAGCGAAGCCAAAGAGCAACAGCGGAACCAGAGAGTGAAACCAGAGAGCAACAGCAGAACCAGAGAGCGAAACCAGAGAGCAACAGCAGAACCAGAGAGCGACACCAGAGAGTGACAGCAGAACCAGAGGGTGAAACCAGAGAGCAACAGCAGAACCAGAGAGCGAAACCAGAGAGCAACAGCGGAACCAGAGAGCAACAGCGGAAACCACCAGAGAGCGAAACCAGAGAGCGACAGCGGAACCAAAGAGCGAAACCAGAGAGCAACAGCGGAAACCACCAGAGAGCGAAACCAGAGAGCGACAGCGGAACCAGAGAGCGAAACCAGAGAGCAACAGCGGAACCAGAGACCAACAGCGGAACCAGAGAGCGAAGACAAAGAGCAACAGCGGAACCAGAGAGTGAAACCAGAGAGCAGCAGCAGAACCAGAGAGCGAAACCAGAGAGCAACAGCAGAACCAGAGAGCGAAACCAGAGAGCAACAGCAGAACCAGAGAGCGAAACCAGAGAGCAACAGCGGAACCAGAGAGTGACACCAGAGACCAACAGTGGAATCAGAGAGCGAAACCAGAGAGCGACAGCAGAACCGGAGAGTGAAACCAGAGAGCAAGAGCAGAACCAGAGAGAGAAACCAGAGAGCAACAGCGGAACCAGAGAGCGAAACCAGAGAGCAACAGCGGAACCAGAGAGCGAAACCAGAGAGCGACAGCAGAACCGGAGAGTGAAACCAGACAGTAACAGCGGAACCAGAGAGCGAAACCAGAGAGTGACAGCAGAACCGGAGAGTGAAACCAGAGAGCAACAGCGGAACCAGAGAGCGAAACCAGAGAGCGACAGCGGAACCAGAGAGCGAAACCAGAGAGCAACAGCGGAACCAGAGAGCGAAACCAGAGAGCAACAGCGGAACCAGAGAGCGAAACCAGAGAGTGACAGCAGAACCGGAGAGTGAAACCAGAGAGCAACAGCGGAAACCAGAGAGCGAAACCAGAGAGCAACAGCGGAACCAGAGAGTGACACCAGAGAGCAACAGCGGAACCAGAGAGCAACAGCGGAAACCAGAGAGCGACAGCGGAACCAGAGAGCGAAACCAGAGATCGACAGCTGAACCAGAGAGCGAAACCAGAGAGCGAAACCAGAGAGCAACAGCGAAACCAGAGAGCGAAACCAGAGAGCGACAGCAGAACCAGAGAGCGAAACCAGAGAGCAACAGCGGAACCAGAGAGCGAAACCAGAGAGTGACAGCAGAACCAGAAAGCGAAACCAGAGAGCAACAGCGGAACCAGAGAGCGAAACCAGAGAGTGACAGCAAAACCAGAGAGCGACAACAGAACCAGAGGGCAACAGCGGAACCAGAGAGCGAAACCAGAGAGGAAGAGCGAAACCAGAGAGCAACAGTGGAACCAGAGAGCGGCAGCGAAACCAGAGAGCGAAACCAGAGAGCAACAGCAGAACCAGAGAGCGACAGCGGAACCAGAGAGCGAAACCAGAGAGTGACAGCAAAACCAGAGAGCGAAACCAGAGAGCAACAGCAGAACCAGAGAGCAACAGCGGAACCAGAGAGCGAAACCAGAGAGGAAGAGCGAAACCAGAGAGGAAGAGCGGAACCAGAGAGCAACAGTGGAACCAGAGAGCGGCAGCGAAACCAGAGAGCAACAGCAGAACCAGAGAGCGACAGCGGAACCAGAGAGCGAAACCAGAGAGTGACAGCAAAACCAGAGAGCGAAACCAGGGAGCAACAGCAGAACCAGAGAGCAACAGCGGAACCAGAGAGTGAAACCAGAGAGGAAGAGCGAAACCAGAGAGGAAGAGCGGAACCAGAGAGCAACAGTGGAACCAGAGAGCGGCAGCGAAACCAGAGAGCGAAACCAGAGAGCAACAGCAGAACCAGAGAGCGACAGCGGAACCAGAGAGCGAAACCAGAGAGCGAAACCAGAGAGCCACAGCGGAATAAGAGAGTGAAACCAGAGAGCGACAGCAGAACCAGAGAGCAAAACCAGAAAGCGACAGCAGAACCAGAAAGGGAAACCAGAGAGCAACAGCGGAACCAGAGAGCGACAGCAGAACCAGAGAGCGACAGCAGAACCAGAGAGCGGCAGCGAAACCAGAGAGCGAAACTAGAGAGCAACAGCAGAACCAGAGAGCGACAGCGGAACCAGAGAGCGAAACCAGAGAGCCACAGCGGAACCAGAGAACGGAACCAGAGAGCGGCAGCGGAACCAGAGAACAAAACCAGAGAGCGGAATCAGAGAGCGAAACCAGAGAGCGACAGCAGAACCAGAGAGCAAAACCAGAAAGCGACAGCAGAACCAGAAAGGGAAACCAGAGAGCAACAGCGGAACCAGGGAGCGAAACCAGAGAGCAACAGAGGAACCAGAGAGCAACAGAGGAACCAGAGAGCAACAGCGGAACCAGAGAGCAACAGAGGAACCAGAGAGCGAAACCAGAGAGCAACAGCGAAACCAGAGAGCGACAGCAGAACCAGAGAGCGAAACCAGAGAGCAACAGCGGGACCAGGAATCGAAACCAGAGAGCGAAACCAAAGAGTGACAGCGGAACTAGAGAGCGAAATCAGAGAGCGACAGCGGAACCAGGGAGCGAAACCAGAGAGCAACAGCGGAACCAGAGAGCGAAACCAGAGAGTGACAGCGGAACCAGAGAGCGAAATCAGAGAGCGACAGCGGAACCAGGGAGCGAAACCAGAGAGCAACAGCAGAACCGGAGAGCGAAACCAGAGAGTGAGAGTGGAGCCAGAGAGCGAAACCAGAGAGCAACAACGGAAAACACAGGGCAAAAGCAGAGAATGGGAGCAAAACCAGAAAGTGAGAGCGAAATCAGAGAGCAACAACGGAACCAGAGAGTGAAACTAAAGAGCAACAGCAGAACCAGAGAATGAGAGCAAAACCGAAGACTGAGCGGAAGAGATACAGAGGGTGAAAGCAGAGAATGAGAGCGAAAGCAGAGAGTGAAACCAGAGAGCAACAGTGGAAACAGAGAGTGAAAGCGATACCAAAGAGAAACACCGAAAACAGTGCGGAAAAGATGTTAGAGAGAAAACACTTCCATCAAATCTATCGATCTGTCCTAATGCCGATGGTTACATCACTTGCCTACGAGATAACCCATCCCTTGTGGATGAACCTTTTCACCCAACAGACTATGCATAGGAAGTCAGATCCTGTCCGTATCCCCTTGACTGTCCTCATGGCTGTGTTCCACGCTGGCGCCCGTTATTCGGGGGGAAAGGAGGTTGGGGTTGTCCTCTCATCAGACCTTTCAGCAGTTCATATTCATCAGGTTTAGTTGCACTCAGAGTCTCATATTCCTCAGGATGGTGGGACATCATCAAAGGCGGCATCATAGTCATCTTGTTAGCTTAATATAGTGATATGGGGAGAACTTAGATGCGTATCATATGAATGGTATCAACCTATCTCTTTCACACCTGCACTCTCAATTACCAATTAAAGGTCATGTTGCATGCATTATATCTCTACACAAACCAAAGACCACCGGTCATGATCAAAGCATAATTCTGATTTATTGAGGAACTACAAAGAATAATAAAAGAAACCTCCTGGCTCAAGGATGCACATTGTAATCCTATTGGTTATGCAGCAAAAAGAACTTACATTGAGTAATATATACTGCTCAAAAAAAATAAAGGGAACACTGTTGAGATGTGACTACAATGTGTCTCTTAAGGTCTGACTGCCGTGTTCAAATTATAATGTCATGTGTGCACACGAGACTAAAATAACGGACTACGAGTCAGTTATAACTATCTCCATGACGAGCGCCAAAGAATTCTGCTTCAGTTTATTGTTCGGGAAACTGTAGTTCAGGAGAAACGAAGTGTGTAGACAAAATATAGTCCAATCAAGTATCGCAGGCTGGACTCAGGACGTATAGGAATTTGCATAGTCTCTGCTGGATTGGTCAGTCCAAACTTTAGGAATTCCATATGGTATTTATTAGCTGGGCGTTGAACAGGATGCAGCAGCCATCTTCAAGTTACATATGCTGGTATTCTGTATTAGGCCCCCTTTACACGTCCGTGAAAATCACGCACGTGTTTCACAGACGTGTCAAAGGTGCGTTTTCCCCTCCATGAGCCGTGTTTATGGCACTATGTGTGTTCTCGGTGTGTTATTCGTGATAACACATGGAGAACGAGAACTTTCAACTCACCTGTCCCAGGCGTCGCTGTCCGTGGTGCTGAACTTTGGTCTCCAGCCCTGCTGACTCCCCGCTGCTGCTGCTTCCGGCCGCAGTGAAGTGAATATTAAATGAGCATAATGAGCGGCGGTCGGCAGCAAGTGACAGCAGCGGCAGAGACAGGAGGGCTGGAGAAGGTGAGTATAAAGATTTATTTTTTTTTCTCCGACACGTGAGTTTTCTCTGGCGCGTGTGACACGGGACCGCATCCACACTACATCCGTGTGGTCCGTATGCGGGCCGTGTGACACCCATGATGCCGGAGAAAACGTGGACATATCTACGTGTGGAACACACGGACATGCGTATGCTCCACACGTACACACGTTCCATGGCAAAACGCACGTGTGCGCAGACCCATTGATTTTAATGGGTGTACGTGTGCCCGTGTGTCCGGTACATGCAGAACGGACCTAACACGTACCGGAGACATGTGCATGTGAAGGGGGCCTTAAGGAGAATCACCAAATATGCAATATATATATATATATATATATATATATATATATATACAGTCATGGCCAAAAGTTTTGAGAATGCTACAAATATTAATTTTTACAAAGTCTACTGCTTACGTTTTTCTAATGGCAATTTGCATATACTCCAGAATGTCAAAGAGTGATCAGCTTAACAGCAATTACTTGCAAAGTCAATATTGGCTAAGAAAATGAACTTTAACCCCCAAAACACATTTCAACATCATTGCATTCCTGCCTTAAAAGGAGCAGCTAACATTGTTTTAGTGATTGTTCCATTAACACAGGTGTGGGTGTTGATGAGGACAGGGCTGGCAATCAATTAGTCATGATTAACAATGACACCACTTGACACTTTAAAAGGAGGCTGGTGCTTGGTATCATTGTTTCTCTTCAGTTAACCATGGTTATCTCTAAAGAAACACGTGCAGCCATCATTGCTCTGCACAAAAATGGCCTAACAGGGAAGAGTATCGCAGCTACAAAGATTGCACCTCAGTCAACAATCTATCGCATCATCAAGAACTTCAAGGGGAGAGCTTCCGTTATTGCCAAAAAGGCTTCAGGGCGCCCAAGAAGAACCAGCAAACGCCAGGACCGTATCTTAAACCTGTTTCAGCAGCGGGATGGGACTACCAGCAGTGGCGAGCTAGCTCAGCAATGGCAGCAGGCTGGTGTGAGTGCTTCTGCACGCACTGTGAGGCGGAGACTGCTGGAGCAAGGCCTGGTTTCAAGGAGGGCAGCAAAGAAGCCACTTCTCTCCAGAAAAAACATCAGGGACCGACTGATATTCTGCAGAAGGTACAGGGAGTGGACTGCTGAGGACTGGGGTAAAGTCATTTTCTCAGATGAATCCCCTTTTCGATTGTTTGGGACATCTGGAAAACAGCTTATTAGGAGAAGAAGAGGTGAGTGCTACCACCAGTCTTGTCTCATGCCAACTGTTAAGCATCCGGAAACCATTCATGTGTGGGGTTGCTTCTCAGCCAAGGGAATCGCACCACTCACAGTCTTGCCTAAAAACACAGCCATGAATAAAGAATGGTACCAGAATGTCCTCCAAGAGCAACTTCTCCCAACTGTCCAAGAGCAGTTTGGCACCCAACAATGCCTTTTCCAGCATGATGGAGCTCCTTGCCATAAAGCAAAGGTGATCACTAAATGGCTCATGGAACAAAACAGAGAGATTTTGGGTCCATGGCCTGGAAACTCCCCAGATCTTAATCCCATTGAGAACTTGTGGGCAATCATCAAGAGATGGGTAGACAAACAAAAAACAACAAATTCTGGCAAAATGCGAGGATTGCTTATGCAAGAATGGACAGCTATCAGTCAGGATTTGGTCCAGAAGATGATTGAGAGCATGCCCGGGAGAATTGCAGAGGTCCTGAAGAAGAAGGGGCAACACTGCAAATATTCACTTGCTGCAGTAACTCATTCTAACTGGCAATAGAACCTTCTGGTCTTATAATATGATTGCAATTATATTTCTGTATGTGATGTAAACATCAGACAAACACAATTAAAAACCAGAGGGCAACAGATCATGTGAAAATATAATTTTGGTGTCATTCTCAAAACTTTTGGCCATGAATGTATATATATATATATATATATATATATATACACACGTGTTAGTAAGAAACAAAAGCATATATTGTGAGGTAGCAGCGTTGTTTGGGCAAAAACGTGAGGCAGTGAGGCAGCAGCGTGTTCACACCAACAGTCTATTTATTGTTGCAGCATAAATAGATCCAATTTCCCACAGTCAAAGTCTCTTCCGGATCATAGCCGGTGCATATAGACAAATTCTTTGCATCAAAAAGTCTTGTTACCTTAGGACCCCGATAACCGCAGGGATCTGTGTAAGGTTCTCCTAGGCTTACACTCTTGGTCTGTGTTCACTCCACACAGAGCCAGCCTAGCTCACACCGCATGTGTTAGCTTCACCAAGCCTGGCTCTCAACTGAGACACACCCTGCTGTGCTCTACATGAGTTTAAATGATAATGCCGGACATGAGGATTGCTACAAAACCTGGACTGGGAGGAGAGATCTGTCTCCCTGTTACCCTTTGTGCTATACTCCCAGTAATAGCAATAGCAAACTCAGAGGGTTTCCAGACACATTCTGGGGGACACATAGCGGTCTTCAAATATTACTCCTGTCACTGCCTCACATATCCCCCCCCTCAGTTCAAACGGGCGGGGTTGAACTTTTGCCAACATACAGGGACCTCTGGAGAGGGCATCCGCATTGCCCTGCAACCTACCAGCCCGGTGTTCCACAGAAAAGTGAAAGTTCTGCAAGGAGAGAAACCACCTGGTGACTCTAGCATTTCTCTCCTTGGCAGTCCTCATCCAGACGAAAGGGGAGTGGTCTGTCACCAGGCGAAAGTGTCGCCCCAGCAGGTAGTAGCGTAGGGATTCCAGAGCCCATTTTATGGCCAGGCACTCCTTCTCCACTATGCTATAGTTCTTCTCTGCCGGGGTGAGTTTTCTACTCAAATAGGTGATCGGGTGCTCTTCTCCATCTACCTCCTGGGACAGAACCGCACCTAGACCCACCTCAGAGGCATCTGCCTGTACTATAAACTCCTTTTGAAAGTCAGGGTTGACAAGGACAGGCTGACCACATAGGACTACCTTTAGCACCTGAAAGGCTTCCTCTGCTTGTGTATTCCAGTGGACCATGACCGACTTCTTCCCTTTTAAAAGATCGGACAAAGGCGCCGACCTTCCAGCAAAATTGGGTATGAATCGTCGGTAATACCCCATTATACCCAGAAAGGCTCTTACCTGTTTTGTGGTAAGGGGACGAGGCCAGTGTTGAATGGCTTCGATTTTGTTTACTTGTGGCTTGATAACCCCTTGGCCTATCACATACCCCAAGTAACGGGCTTCTTTGAGATCCATAGCACATTTGCTTGGATTCGCCGTCAGACCAGCCGCTCTGAGCGAATCCACTACCGCTTGTACCTGAGATAAGTGGGTGCTCCAGTCACTGCTATAGATGATGATGTCATCCAAATATGCGGAGGCATATGGTTGATGGGGTTCTAACACTATGTCCATTAATCTCTGAAACGTGGCCGGAGCCCCATGTAAACCAAATGGCAAGATGACATAGTGATAGAGCCCCCCTGGCGTGACAAAAGCGGTCTTTTCTTTTGCCGCCTCTGTCAGCGGCACCTGCCAATAACCTTTAGTGAGATCGAGAGTCGTGAAGTACTGGGCCCGTCCCAGTCTCTCTATCAGCTCGTCGACCCTGGGCATGGGATACATATCAAACTTCGATACCTCATTTAACTTTCGGAAGTCATTACAGAATCTTAAAGAACCGTCTGGTTTCGGGATCAGCACAATGGGACTGGCCCATTCGCTCGTGGATTTTTCAATAACCCCTAGTTGGAGCATCTTTTTTACCTCCTCCGCAATGGCTTGCGTACGAGCCTCTGGTACCCGGTATGGCCTCAGGCGTACCCTTACTTGAGGCTCGGTGAGAGTATCATGGTGGATTACGGTTGTTCGGCCGGGTAGGCTTGAGAACACATCCGTATTCCGCTGCACTAACCTCCGAGACTCCCGTCTCTGCTGTTTTGAGAGAGAATCCCCTATCCTTACTCCCAATTCATCATCAGGGGACTCCTCCTTTGTTGTTGTCAAGGCACCTGAAAAGGTTAGGTCCAACGTTACGTCAGCCACCATACATTCCCTGTCTTTCCACGCCTTCAGCAGGTTTACATGGTAGATTTGCTCTGGTTTTCTTCTACCTGGCTGATACACCTTATAGTTTACTTCCCCCACTTTCTCCCGGATCTCATAGGGACCTTGCCATTTGGCTAAGAACTTACTTTCTGCAGTAGGTATCAGGACTAAGACACGATCTCCCGGTTTAAAAGACCTGATGGAGGCCTTTCTATTATACTGAGTACTTTGGGCTGCCTGAGCATCCAGCAAATGCTCTTTAACAATGGGCATTATTGCCGTGATACGATCCTGCATTCCCATAACGTATTCCACTGTGCTTTTGTGAGGGGTGGGCTCCTGTTCCCAAGTTTCCTTAACTATATCCAGCAGTCCCCGCGGATGTCTGCCATACAGTAACTCAAATGGCGAGAACCCGGTGGAAGATTGTGGGACCTCGCGGATAGCGAACATTAAATAGGGCAATAACATGTCCCAATCTTTCCCCTCTTTGGAGACCACCTTTTTCAACATAGCCTTTAGAGTTTTATTAAAACGTTCCACTAGACCATCGGTCTGGGGATGGTACACTGACGTGCGTAGCTGCTTGATCTGGAGGAGTTTGCACAGTTCCTTTGTAATTTTAGACATAAAGGGAGTGCCCTGATCGGTCAGGATTTCTTTGGGTAACCCCACGCGACAGAACATAGCAAACAATTCCCGAGCAATAAGCCTCGCCGAGGTGTGACGTAGTGGAATGGCCTCCGGATAACGTGTCGCGTAATCCATCACTACCAGGATGTGCTGGTGACCACGGGCTGATTTTACAATGGGTCCGATCAGATCCATAGCAATCCGCTCAAAAGGCACCTCTATAATGGGTAAAGGTATCAGAGGACTACGGAAACGGTGCGTTGGTGCGGTCAACTGACAAACTGGGCAGGACTCACAGAACCTCTTAATTTCTGCGCCGACCCCTGGCCAGTAAAACCGCTGAAACATGCGTTCCCGCGTTTTCTCTTCACCTAGGTGCCCACTCATTAGGTGGTTATGAGCCTATTCCAAGGTCTGACGGCGGTACGGCTGAGGGACCACCAACTGTTCCACTATTTCCCCCCGGATTGTATCAACCCGATAGAGCAACTCTCGCTTTAGAGCCATGTAGGGAGTTTCCAGCCTGGCACCAGGCCGCTGGGGTACCCCATCAATTACCTGTACATTTCCACGTCCAGGAGCCAATGTGGGGTCCCGGAGCTGTGCTGTTCCGAAATTATCTGGAGACACGTTCAACTCCGGGATTGCCTCGGGTGGCTCAACCTCTCCTGCCATTACCTCTAGGGGAAACCTGGCAGGGTTACACTCTGTCCCTATACTGGAGACCCCTACGGCAGGTATCCCTGAGTCGGGATCGTCCGGCTCAGGGCCTGGTTCACTCATACACCTCGGAGGGCTAGGTCGCCTCCCACATAATGTCCAGAACAGGGGCAAGTCTCTTCCCAAAATAACAGCATATGGAAGTCTTTTCATCACCCCCACTTCATGTTGTACCTCTCCACACGAGGTAGCAATGGTGACCCTTTCCATAGGGTATTCACGTAGGTCTCCATGAATACAAAGTACCCCTACTTTATGTCCCGTATGGTTTTCCCCGGAGACCAAGGAGGCATGTACAAGAGTCACTAAATTTCCTGAGTCCAACAAAGCCTCTGCTGTAAACCCATTAACACGTACTCTGCAGAGATGGGGCTCCTCCCCCATAGTAACAGTGCTTGCGGTACAAACAGTATGGGCATACATTGATACCCGGCGAGCGTACCGGCAGTCCATGGGTTCTGATGTGAGTGGGCTCTGTGCCATCACATGCCCGAGCTGATGGCACTGCCAGCACATAACAGCAGAGGTGTCCCTGTTTCGGGTGTCTGACTTTGGGGAACCGGGACTCCTGCTGACCTTAGTCTGGGGTTTACCCTCTGCCAGGGCTGAAGACGGGGCAGCATCCGAGGAGGGACGGGAGTCTTTTACCAACTGTGAAGGGGGCGTATCCCTACGGAGTGCCCGCCGTGAAGCAGAGTCCCGGACCAACTCCTGGGTAGCTGTGTAGCGTTCCACCAAATTCACTAGCTGGTCTAGGGTACCGGGGTCCCCCTGTCCCACCCACCGTTGAATGGGGGCTGGCAAAGTCCGCACAAACCGTTCAATCACCACCCGCTCAATCATCTGTCCGGGGTTCAAGGTCTCCGGCTGCAGCCATTTTTTTACAAGGTTCAGTAAGACATGGGCCTGTGAGCGTGTAGGTTTTCCCTCCTCAAAGGACCACTGATTCACTCGTTGGGCCCGGAGATAAGTGTTAACCCCCATTCGTGCAAGGATCTCACCTTTCAGTGTGCCATAGTCCTTGGCATCCTCCGTGCTGAGATCCAGGTAGGCTTTTTGGGGTTCACCTACCAAGAACGGGGCCACGACATCAGTCCAACGGTCGATAGACAATTTCTCTCGCTCAGCGGTCCTCTCAAACACGGAGAAAAAGGCTTCTGGGTCATCCTCTGCACTCATCCTCGTAAGTGCTGCCCTTACTCTGTCCTGGGCCGCAGGAAGGACTGGATGACCTGGAGTTACTGCTGGGAGCGCTTCTCGCAGAGCAGAAAGCTGCTTAGCCAACAAGCTGTTTGTCTCCTGTTGCTGAATGAACGCCCGCTGGAGCTGGACATTGGTTTGTTGCTGCTGAGCATTAGCCTGGGCCAGCTGCTTTACAAGATCCTCCATGGTGGCTGCTGAGTTAAACTGTAACTTTGCAGGCTTGATCATAAACATGTGAAAACTGGGTTGTTGCCCCTAGCAACCAGGCTGCAACGCCTGCAGGCTTCGTGGACCCACCGATCCACCGCAAACAGTCAGTAGAATAAAAAAATTATTATTTTTTTTTTCTTCCGGGTAAGTACCTCTTAGGCCATTGCCCTTAGCAACCAGGCTGCCATGCCCGCATTCTCCACCATAATGTGAGGTAGCAGCGTTGTTTGGGCAAAAACGTGAGGCAGTGAGGCAGCAGCGTGTTCACACCAACAGTCTATTTATTGTTGCAGCATAAATAGATCCAATTTCCCACAGTCAAAGTCTCTTCCGGATCATAGCCGGTGCATATAGACAAATTCTTTGCATCAAAAAGTCTTGTTACCTTAGGACCCCGTTAACCGCAGGGATCTGTATAAGGTTCTCCTAGGCTCACACTCTTGGCCTGTGTTCACTCCACACAGAGCCAGCCCAGCTCACACGGCATGTGTTAGCTTCACCAAACCTGGCTCTCAACTGAGACACACCCTGCTGTGCTCTGCATGATTTAAACGAAAATGCCGGACATGAGGATTGCTACAAAACCTGGACTGGGAGGAGGGATCTGTCTCCCTGTTACCCTTTGTGCTATACTCCCAGTAATAGCTATAGCAAACTCAGAGGGTTTCCAGACACATTCTGGGGGACACATAGCGGTCTTCAAATATTACCCCTGTCACTGCCTCACAATATATATATATATATATATATATATATATATATATATATATATATATATGAATTTCATCATTTTATATTAAGCTAACGCAGCATGTATTACAAAAAGTCTCATGATCAAAAATTCCCTTGTCTGAGCGCAGACCAGACAATGGGTGTGGTACACAAATCCAAGCGCCATTTTGAGTTAGTACTGTTATTTTTGGTTATATGTATATATAGTGAATACCGTCTATAATAATCCCCCCTTCTGAAGATAGCCAAAAATCTTTTCCCTGCTTTCGTCGAGTCTATCGATCTGTCCTCATACCGCTGGCTATTTCACTGCCTATGAGATAACACATCCCTTGTGGATAAACCACCTCGCTCAACACACTAAGCATAAGGAAGTCAGATCTTGTCTCTAGCCCCTTAATTGTCCTTTTGGCTATGTTCTACACTGGCATACAGCATCCAGTGGAAATGGAGTGGTGGTAGTCCTTTTATCAGTTCATATTCATCAGGGTTGGTCACACTCAGAGCTGCATGTTCCTTGTGCGATGGGGGTAGCACATGCGGAATGCATGGTCATTTTTCATCCATAGATTTTGATATCACCTTCTTGATGCACGGAGATACCCAGCATATGGTAAGGCCAATACCATCAGAACACAGATAATAATGACTACTAACTTAATAAGCGCATCTTGCCACCCTCTCCACCCACCAAACCAAGTGTCCTATTGTTGTGTACCAGAGTTTGTGACCAGTTCCTCTGACAAATCAGTGAGACCTTTTAGGGCTTTAGTTATACTTCCATCGGGGCCAGTATTATTGGGTATGTAGGTACAGCAGTTAGATCCTATCATTTTACAGACCCCCCTCCCCTTTTTCTGCCAGGATCATGTCGAGAGCCATCCTATTTTGAAAGGCTATAACTGAAGTGGGTCCTAGTTGTTCAACAATTCCTTTTAGGGCGTCTCTAGTGTAATTTACAAAGCGTTGTTGCTTGTAATACAGGTAGTTTATCCAGTCTTAAGGGCACATTGTCTTGTCCAGGGTACCTGTAATCTGGGTCTTACTTTTATGAAGGTAGCCTAAGCTATAAATTGTTTGTTCAAACGTAATAAGAATATCTGTGTATGTAAATAATCAAAATGTAGATGTAGTTGCATAATTATCTGTGTGTCTATATGACAATCGCACAGACGCCATAATATGATTCATGAAGGGGTTACCAAGCATGAGTGAACAAATGTACAAACAATGAAAGTCTTCATGATGAGGAGCAAAGGCCTTATCAGTAGTTTCACACACAGAATGTATAATGAACAAAGATGTATTTTATAATATACTGGGAAAGATTGGGGAGGTGAATACTCCCTAGACTCTCTGATCTAGTTTCAAGGTCAATGATGCATTCTGTATAATTGAGTCTTTTCCAATACATGAGTTCAGTCTATGATACTGGCTTATACAGAGAACACATCTTGTGTGATCATTGTCTGATTCATTAATATCTGCGCTGATATATAGCTAATTCAGCACCAGACTCTGATATCCTGAACGAAGATACCATTAGCTATCTTCACCTAAATTTCTCCCTTGACATATGGCGCATCAACGTGGAGCCCCTCCAAGGACGCATTGCTGACCTGGAAATACCGATGCTTTGGACGTTGCGGACTGAGACCTCCCTTCGCTCCACGTAGGCTGATCACCTACAGCCCTCGGTGAGTGTTACATACTTTGTATTCACTACCAATGTGGTTGTTCTTGGAGAGGAGGGAGTGACGGGCTGTGTGTCCTTATCGGTGTTGAAATGTACCTGATTGTCACTCAGGGGTAGTGCCCGCTGGGGCTCCGTGCACGATCCCAGCCCTGAGGTGTGGATCGAGAGTGTCACACGGGATCCAGAGGACGGTTGTTAGGGCAGGAAAGACGAGGGTGGCCAGATATAGCTAGTTAGACTGACCCGGTCTGTAATTAAAGACGCGGGGGGTTCCCGTGACCGAAGATAGGGATTAGGACGTTAAATTTGATACAGATGACCAAGTCCGGAGGTCGGGACATTCTTGTATATGCATGTACATTTTTGTTCGTGCTCCTCCTTTCATAGGATACATACTTGTGATCGAAGATAGGGATTAGGACAATAAATCGGTGCAGCTGATCAAGTCCAGAGGGAATACATTTTGTACCCCTCCTCCTTTCGCGGGGGACCCTTATTACTATATAGCTGAGGGAGCAGCTAGTATAGAGGTGTAGCCTTAAGTTCTGGCTGGACTGTAACGCACACCGCATAGTCATAAATTAGTGTAATCTGGACACCACCAAGATAGCAAAAATGTTCAGACAGAAAGCTGAGAGCCCTGAAGGTAACAAGAGATTGTTGCTTGATGCGAAGTTGTTTGGCAGAGTATTGCAGGCATTGCTATTAGAAGGATACATTGAGGTTGAAGAGGAGGATGAGCAAGGGGATGTTGTGTTTTCCTATAGGTTACTCAAGTCTGAGGATGGTTTTATGGCCACTCGGGAAGCTTGTTTTCTTGCTACTTCGCAGACTGATCCTGGACAAGCCACGGAGCTGCTCATAGATGCTGCAGTCCCACCCACTGGCCAAAATCCCTTAAAGGGAACCTGTCACCTAGAATATGCGTTCTGACCTATCAGCAGACGCATGTGTGCCCTAATTACACCTACCTACCCATCCCTGTGCTGTAAAATTGTATAATATAAAAGTAATAAAAAACGTTTTATTACTTTCATATGTAAATAGCAGGGTATGTGGTCACAGGGGTGGCGCCTTGCCCTATGGACGTCTGTATATTTCCGTGGTATCATGCCCCTGTGGGCATGATACCATGGAGCGACGTCCCCGTCGCTCATTCTATCCTGCGCGCATTGCAGCAGGCTTCTTTTCCGGGTGTTCAATCGCCGGCTTCAGATGCGCATGCGCAGTGCGCGTCTGAAACTGTCATGGAGAACCCGGAAGAGAAGCCTGCTGCAATAAAAAATAAAGGGGGGGGGGGAGAAGATATTTTATATTTTTCCAGTAGTAGAAGGCGCAGCAGACATATTGGATAGGCTTTAAAGCTGGCCTTTCTTTTGCAACAGTTATGTCATGTTTATTGGACTACTATGAAATATGTCTGTTATAACAATGATCTAATGCATATTTCTTTTAGTGTTTGTTTTTATAGATGGAACATGATGCTGGTCGATTCTGCACTGGATATGCTACGGTTTACACAACATGAGGTAGTCTAAATTTGAGCCACTCCCTCCCCTCCTATCGGTACAGGTGAAAGTGATGCATTAATGCCTCTCTAGATGGGTGGAGCAGTAGTAGGTAAGAGTTAAAATGTGTATGTAGGATGTAGATCTTTCCTGTTGTCACATGAGCTAGGTATGCTGAAGATAAAGTCTAGATCTGAGCTGACGGAATCGGATGGAGATCCCTGCACAGGTGCAGCTGACCAAGAAGCAGTGAACAGGCCTAGAGTTGAGCAGTCCTTTACCAATGCATATGGACCATACCTTGGTGGCACCTGTCACGTCAGTGACTTCTGTCACTCCTTGTGTTCTTAAATCCCTACAGGAACAAGCAAATTAACAAGGAATGGAGTGTGAGACGCAGGGAGCCAGCTGACTGAGGATGGTCTGTGGATAAAGGGCGGTAAGCTTTCTCTGCCATGAGATCTCTTCTTAATGATGGCCCAAGTAACTTATGGACTAAAATCTGTGAAAAATAAATATCAGTGTGCGCTATGGTGACACCAGGGTTCAGTACCCAGGTGGAGAGACTCACCCAGTCTTGTAAAACATGTTCTTAAAACAATAAGAAAAAAAACTGTAAATAGTCTGCAGAAACACACCCTGCACCTGCTCTACCCATTTTTAGAGACTGCAAACTGATTATAGATGTATATCATTAGCACTTTGTATACAAGTCTGTGCGTGTTGTGTAGATTTCTCTCCAGGGTTGGTCAAAGGCATTCCAGTGCAGAAAACGACGTCATTTCTGAAAATCCACGTAATGCAAGTGGTATGTAAAAAAAAAACCAAGCTAACAAGTTGTGAACAAATACGTGTTTTGTTTCCCTTTAAAAAAATTGTTTAAAAGAACAGAGAGTCCTCAGTGGTTGATACCTTTTAATGGCTAACTGAAAAGATGGTAATAATTGCAAGCTTTCGAGACTACTCAGGTCTCTTCATCAGGCATGGTATAACACAAAATCTGAAGAGTCACGTATTTATACACAACACGTAGAACAGTATTACTGCACTATTCTAAGTCCTGTTGTGTATAAATACGTGACTCTTCAGATTTTGTGTTATACCATGCCTGATGAAGAGACCTGAGTAGTCTCGAAAGCTTGCAATTATTACCATCTTTTCAGTTAGCCATTAAAAGGTATCAACCACTGAGGACTCTCTGTTCTTTTAAACAATTTTTTTATCTCTACTGGCTAACACGGTACAAAGATATATTTTACTTGTTTCCCTTTAGTAATAAACTGGTCTCTATGTAAAATGTTTTTTGGTTTAGCACAAAGCACATACAATTTTTATATAATTGACTAAATAGTGAAATAAACAAGTGTATTTTCTAATTCCAGATCCTAAATCAGAGTTAGTACTATATGGTTTTCAGTCAGGAGACTGATTAATCCTAAAAGGACAAGTGAGAAAGAGCCATGAGTCAAGATTGGATGAGTTGATCCAGCTTGTCCCCACCACAGAAATTTCGATAAAGCTCAATGGCAGACAACATGGATTCATGCCTCGCATTGCAGAAGGGTCGATCCACCAGAGCTGCACTCAGCGTTCTGCTCCTATTTATCCTTTTCAAAAAGACCTGTACAGTCTCAGACCATCATTGCCCAAACAGTTAGAAGAGAGGACTTAGAGAGCCTTGAGACATAGGAAAGTCCAACTACAAAGGGTCAGGACTCGCCTAGGGGTCCTTGGTCTCAAACCGGTGAAGAAAACCCTTCCCCCTCTTCACCCATGTCTCGACGTTCAGTTAGACAGGTTTATCCAACAGATCTTTCTCCCTCTTTTCCTAAGGGAACGCAGTACCCTTAGTATTTGGAAATGGCAGACGTGAGTCAAGGGGGGGACTGTTGAGGGTACGAATTGAGTAACCTACAATACTTAATTCAGCCATTTCATAGACCCAAAAATGTGGTTTAGTTGATGTAACCTAATATTTTATAAATGTTTTTATTTCCTACTAACTCATATGAATATATTCAGTGATTTTCCTTAATACAAAATGCTAGCTATGGACTCTCTCATCTCGGGAAAAAATTTGGAAGAGCCTATCCCATCAGGCTGATGTCTCCCCGGCCTAGTCTGCTGAGCACTGGCAGTGACACGCAAGTTAACGTCACATCTCAGAAACCAACAGACCTGAAACAACCGAAGCAGAAAGCAGCCGCTATTCTACCCATTATTCTAGAAGGTTTCTCTAAGTCAGCGCCACAAACTGTTCACATGAAGCCTCATCATGTTTTTTCTTTTTTTTATCAAGAACAGATCATCCAGGTTCACGAAGTGGCCCTAAGTGGACTGCCACTGACCAAGCATCCTCCTTTTTGTTTCATATCCGGAAAGAAGAACCATGGACAATCTGTAGCAAATGTTTTTTTTGGTTATGTGCTAATTTTAAGATAAGATCTAGATTCAATTTTCCTTGGTCAGGATAAAGTGCTTTAATGAAAGTAATAACGGCAATTCTAATAGCCCCTATAAATCATGAAGTTATTTTTAATAAATTAAATAAGGCGGGCTTTGCACGTTGCGACATTGCACGTGCGATGTCGGTGGGGTCAAATCGAAAGTGACGCACATCCGGCGTCGCAGTCGATATCGCAACGTGCAAATCCTTTTTGATACGATGAACGAGCGCAAAAGCGTCGTTATCGTATCATCGCTGCAGCCTCCGACATTTCCATAATGCCGGTGCTGCGACAGGTGCGATGTTGTTCCTCGCTCCTGCGGCAGCACACATCGCTGTGTATGAAGCCGCAGGAGCGAGGAACCTTCACCTTACCTGCCGCCGGCTGCAATGAGAAGGACGGAGGTGGGCGGGATGTTTACATCCTGCTCATCTCCGCCCCTCCGCTTCAATTGGCCGCCTGCCGTGTGACGTCACTGTGACGCCGCACGACCCGCCCCCTAAGGAAGGAGGCGGGTCGCCGGCCAGAGGGACGTCGCACGGCAGGTATGTGCGTGTAAAGCTGCCGTAGCGATAATAATCGCTACGGCAACTTTCACTATATATCGAACGTGCGACGGGGGCGGGACTATCGCTGCAGCATCGGTAACACATTGTTACCGATGTCGCAGCGTGCAAAGCCCGCCTAAGTACTTAAGGGGGAGCTAAAGGCTGTAGTGTTGTATTAAACAACAATCTAATGGAAGGCCAATATACAGTACAGACCAAAAGTTTGGACACACCTTCTCATTCAAAGAGTTTTCTTTATTTTCAGGACTCTGAAAATTGTAGATTCACATTGAAGGCATCAAAACTATGAATTAAAACATGTGGAATTAAATACTTAATAAAGTGTGAAACAACTGAAAATATGTCATATATTCTAGGTTCTTCAAAGTAGCCACCTTTCGCTTTGATTACTGTTTTGCACACTCTTGACATTCTCTTGATGAGCTTCAAGAAGTAGTCACCGGAAATGGTTTTCCAACAGTCTTGAAGGAGTTCCCAGAGATGCTTAGCACTTGTTGGCCCTTTTGCCTTCACTCTGCGGTCCAGCTCACCCCAAACCATCTCGATTGGGTTCAGGTCTGGTGACTGTGGAGGCCAGGTCATCTGGCGTAGCACCCCATCGCTCTCCTTCTTAGTCAAATAGCCCTTACACAGCCTAGAGGTATGTTTGGGGTCATTGTCCTGTTGAAAAATAAATGATGGTCCAACTAAACGCAAACCAGATGGAAAAGCACGCCGCTGCAAGATGCTGTGGTAGGCATGCTGGTTCTGTATGCCTTCAATTTTGAATAAATCCCCAACAGTGTCACCAACAAAGCACCCCCACACCATCACACCTCCTCCTCCATGCTTCACGGTGGGAACCAGCCATGTAGAGTCCATCCATTCACCTTTTCTACAAAGACACGGTGGTTGGATCCAAGGATCTCAAATTTGGACTCATCAGACCAAAGCACAGATTTCCACTGGTCTAATGTCCATTCCTTGTGTTCTTTAGCCCAAACAAGTCTCTTCTGCTTGTTGCCTGTCCTTAGCAGTGGTTTCCTAGCAGTTATATTTTACCATGAAGGCTGCTGCACAAAGTCTCCTCTTAACAGTTGTTCTAGAGATGAGAAGTTGTGTCCAAACGTTTGGTCTGCACTGTGTATGTATGTGTATATATATATATATATATATACAGTCATATGAAAAAGTTTGGGCACCCCCATTAATGTTAACCTTTTTTCTTTATAACAATTTGGGTTTTTGCTATTTCAGTTTCATCTATCTAATAAATGATGGACTGAGAAATATTTCTGGATTGAAATGAGGTTTATTGTACTAACAGAAAATATGCAATCCGCATTTAAACAAAATTTGACCGGTGCAAAAGTATGGGCACCCTTATCAATTTTTTGATTTGAACACTCCTAACTACTTTTTACTGACTTACTAAAGCACTAAATTGGTTTTGTAACCTCATTGAGCTTTGAACTTCATAGGCAGGTGTATCCAATCATGAGAAAATGTATTTAAGGTGGCCACTTGCAAATTGTTCTCCTATTTGAATCTCCTATGAAGAGTGGCATCATGGGGTCCTCAAAACAACTCTCAAATGATCTGAAAACAAAGATTATTCAGCATAGTTGTTCAGGGGAAGGATACAAAAAGTCTAAGAGATTTAAACTATCAGTTTCCACTGTGAGGAACATAGTAAGGGAAAGGAAGAACACAGGTACAGTTCTTCTTAAGCCCAGAAGTGGCAGGCCAAGAAAAATATCAGAAAGGCAGAGAAGAAGAATGGTGAGAACAGTCAAGGACAATCCACAGACCACCTCCAAAGACCTGCAGCATCATCTTGCTGCAGATGGTGTCAATGTGTATCGGTCAACAATACAGCGCACTTTGCACAAGGAGAAGCTGTATGGGAGAGTGATGCGAAAGAAGCCGTTTCTGCAAGCACGCCACAAACAGAGTCGCCTAAGGTATGCAAAAGCACATTTGGACAAGCCAGTTACATTTTGGAAGAAGGTCCTGTGGATTGATGAAACAAAGATTGAGTTGTTTGGTCATACAAAAAGGCGTTATGCATGGAGGCAAAAAAACACAGCATTCCAAGAAAAGCACTTGCTACCCACAGTAAAATTTGGTGGAGGTTCCATCATGCTTTGGGGCTGTGTCGCCAATACCGGCATCGGGAATCTTGTTAAAGTTGAGGGTCGCATGGATTCAACTCAGTATCAGCAGATTCTTGACAATAATGTGCAAGAATTGAAGTTACGCAGGGGATGGATATTTCAGCAAGACAATGATCCAAAACACAGCTCCAAATCTACTCAGGCATTCATGCAGAGGAACAATTACAATGTTCTGGAATGGCCATCCCAGTCCCCAGACCTGAATATCATTGAAAATCTGTGGGATGATTTGAAGCGAGCTGTCCATGCTCAGCGACCATCAAACTTAACTGAACTGGAATTGTTTTGTAAACAGGAATGGTCAAATATACCTTCATCCAGGATCCAAGAACTCATTAAAAGCTACAGGAAGTGACTAGAGGCTGTTATTTTTGAAAAAGGAGGATCTACAAAATATTAATGTCACTTTTATGTTCAGGTGCCCATACTTTTGCACCTGTCAAATTTTGTTTAAATGCGGATTGCACATTTTCTGTTAGTACAATAAACCTCATTTCAATCCAGAAATATTACTCAGTCCATCAGTTATTAGATATATGAAACTGAAATAGCTGTTGCAAAAACCCAAATTGTTATAAAGAAAAAAGGTTAACATTAATAGGGGTGCCCAAACTTTTTCATGTGACTGTATATATATATATCGATGTGATTAGAGTCCCAAGGTGGGTAGGTCACAAATAAGCTACAAATAACATATATCTAAATGGGGAAATTTTTAACATTTAAGGTTGACAATATTCACAGATATCTTATTAAGGGGGGCCTATGAAGGTAGCCTAAGCTATAAATTGTTTGTTCAAACGTAATAAGAATATCTGTGTATGTAAATAATCAAAATGTAGATGTAGTTGCATAATTGTCTATATGACAATAGCACAGACACCATAATATGATTCTAAGCTGTATAGTCATGAAGGGGTTACCAAGCATGAGTGAACAGATGTACAAGCAATGAAAGTCTTCATGATGATGAGCAAAGGCCTTTACAGTAGTTTCACACACACAGAGAGAATGTATAATGAACAAAGATGTATTTTATCACATACTGGGAAAGCTTGGGGAGTTGAATACTCCCTAGACTCTCTGATCTAGTTTCAAGGTCAATGATGCATTTTGTAAATTGAGTCTTTCCCAATACATGAGTTCAGTCGATGACATTGGCTCATACAGAGAACACATCTTGTGTGATCATTGTCTGACTCATTAATATCTGCGCTGATATATAGCTAATTTGGCACCGGACTCTGCTATCCTGAACGAAGATACCATTAGCTATCTTCACCTAAATTTCTCCCTTGACACTTTCATGTCTCCACAAAGCCAATATACATCGTGTATTTGCCTATTTTGGTTGGTAAAGAGGGAATCATCATAAGGGCCATCATGTATTTTTATGGTATCGTTGTAGAAATTTGGTGGTAATTTACCTATTGTTAGTCGCAGGGCAGTGCGTTCAAAACAGGCTTAATCTCCAGGACATTGGGTTATTCCATGCCCAACAGGTTCTTTCCTATAGTAGGAAGGGTACATGTGTGCTATATGTTGGCATCTTTTTTCAGGGGCCGTTTTGTTAGAAAAAAGAGACAGTATGCAATAGAAACTCTCTTTGTCTGTTCTGGGATCTGTGGGAAAGGGAACGGTATCCAGATGTGGCCTGGCTGCGGCACAAACAATACATGATGACCTGTTGTTACTTGTTGCTGTGTATTTTAGTCACTTCCCATATGTGCTTAGTACGTATAGTCCTTGGTCACCTTCAGAGGGATTTTCAATGTCTAAAAACATTGTCATGCGCCCGTCTATTGGGCAGTAGATGTCTGTGTATTCTCCATTTCTAATGCCCTTGTTCCCCCTAAATCTGCCCTTGGTCAGTGTCATGCAACTCAGTAAGCTTTTTAGAAATCTGTCTTTGTATGCTACAGCTTGGGTGGGCGAGTATCCCCAGTTTGTATCCCCAGTGTTCCACCCAACAAAGGACCATTTTTCACAGTTTGAACTTCACCTGTTTTCAGCAGTGGTGATACAGATGTAATGTGTACCTTGTTGGTGTAGGAGATATCGATCAATGGGAGTTGGGCATGCTACTATGTCACAATAGTCAAACTGATAGGAGGCAGATGGAACAGACACAATAAACCAAAAAGTAAAAACACCATCCTCTCTGGATTTTGCCCCTTGACCAACCACCGACACTCAAAAAAAGATATCTATCAGGTAGAAGATGGGAGACAGCCGTTTCCTGCCCCTGGTTCCGGCATCTTTTTGCAGTGGGATGCGTGGATCCCTGTGGGTCTTCCTTCAACTTTTATAGCGGTGGTAGTTGTCAGAGGACCTGAAATGGCCCGTCGTATCTGGGTTCAATGGCACATCTCGTGAGTTTCTGTCACGCTCCCCGGCTCCCTTGTCACGCTCCCCGGCTCCCCTGCCACGCTCCCCGGCTCCCCTGCCACGCTGCCCGGCTCCTCTGCCAGGCATCCCCCGCTCCACAGCCTCCATGCCCCATCACCTGCGGTCCCCAGGCAGCCCGGTCTCCGCTCCCGGCGCCCGTCGGCAACTCTGCTCCAGCCCGGCACTCCTGCCTCCTGTGCACCGCTCCCTGCTCTGGCTTCTGGCACCCGGGCCTCGCGCATGCGCATTAGGGCGCGCGCGGTCATTGACCCTCTCTTAAAGGGCCAGTGTCCTCCAACAGGATATTGAAGAATCAGGTACAGGGTATATAGGGGGATCCTTTCCAAGTGGGCGGGGCCTGTTCTTCGTGTTTTGCTAAGCTAGGAGTCAGGTCTCCTTATGTCTTGTGGTATACTTACCTATCTCTCTCGTAGAGCCGCTCCTGCCTCGCCAACCGGTCCTGACGATACCCGAACCCCGAACGGTGACTGTCTGCCATCCCGTCAGTTCCTACCATCTCCGATCCCTGTGGTGACCCACCTTCTCGCTCCGTTGGTTCCGGACTCTGCCTGACGTCATCTCGGCCTCCGAACCTGAGCTCCGTCACCCGGACTACCTTCAGAGACCCCGTGGTCCCAGGGACTTCTTCATTCCACTCCTCTGAACGGACTATCCTGCTACCCATAGTGCTCCGGCTACCGGGCACCTTGCCCTCGGTGAGGTGTTCAGCCCAGTGGATCCACCTCCTGGGTCTGCCCGTCCACCTGGCCCTAACAGTAAGAACAGGCCATGGATCCCGCCGAAGCACTAGCGGCCCAGCTGGGCACCTTGCAGCAGGAACTCGTACGACAGCGCGAGACCCAGTCCCGCATGCTGGCCTTCATGTCCTCGGTGGATACCCGCCTGAACACGCTGCAAGCAACTGCCATGTCCCTGGCATCTCAGGCTCCTACTGCACAGTCCATGGCCACGGTTCCCGTGGTGGCTACCTCGGAAGCTTCTAAACTTCGCTTGGCCTCTCCACCTGTTTGCCTCCGACCAAGCCAAGGTGGCGTTTGTGATGTCCCATCTAGAGGGTGAGGCACTGGCCTGGATGAACCCCTTGTGGGAAAAGGAGGACCCTGTAACCACTAACATCCAGGACTTCCTGCAGGCGTTTAGAACCACCTTTGACAAACCCGGACGTGCCGCCGCATCCACCTCATCACTCCTCAGGCTACGTCAGGGGACCATGACGGTGGGGCAGTATGCCATCCGCTTTCGCACCTTGGCCTCAGAATTGGGGTGGAACAATGAAGCCCTCACCGCCGCCTTCTGGGAAGGACTCTCCAGTCGTATTAAGGACGAGCTGGCAGGCCGCGATGTTCCTTCCACACTGGATGCCCTATTGCACTAGCCACCCGCGTGGATCTCAGATTCCAGGAACGATCCAAAGAGGTGTCCCGCGAGAGACGTCCAATACGGCATTCCTCTCCTCCACAGAAGCCCGTCGTACCTCAGTCGGCATCGTCTGGCGTCTCTGTCCACGAACCCATGCAGATTGATCGTCTGAGGCAGTCCGACCAACGCCGAGCAGAACGGCTCGCTAAGGGTCTCTGCTTCTACTGCGGAGAGGGCACACACCTGCTACGTTCCTGTCCAGAGAGGCCGGGAAACTCCAAAGCCTAGGGTTGGTAGGAGAGGCCACCCTAGGTGCTGGGACTCTCTCAGACCCAGATACGTGGACTGTTCAAGTGACAACGGGAGAGACGCGGTTCACGGCCGAGGCGTACCTCGATTCCGGGGCAGCAGGCAATTTCATCCAGCAGGCCACGGTGGACAAGTACCAGGTGCCTGTTACTCCACTCGACAAACCCCTCGTGATTGCCTCTGTAGATGGGAGACCCCTCTCTGACACCATCTCGTGGATCACCAAGCTGGTGGAACTACGTATCGGTGCCTTGAACACAGAGAACATCGCTCTCTACGTCCTCCCACACATGTCTCATCAAATCCTGCTGGGACTCCCCTGGTTACGGACACACGAACCGTCAGTCAGCTGGCGTACTGGTGAAATCACCCGATGGGGCTCCTCTTGCCACGAGAACTGCCTGAAGACCATACAGCCCATCCGACGCCCTCCGGTTCCGGAGTCCCTACCGGGACTGCCCTCGGCCTATTGGTCCTTCGCGGACGTCTTTGATAAAAAGGAGTCAGAGGTACTGCCGCCACATCGTCCTTACGACTGTGCCATCGACCTACTCCCGGGAACTACACCACCTCGAGGATGGATATATCCTTTGTCCCCTGCTGAAACAAGGGCCATGTCGGCCTACATCACTGAGAACCTGGCAAGGGGATTCATCCGGAGATCCTCCTCTCCTGCTGGAGCAGGCTTCTTCGTTAAGAAGAAAGAGGGCGATGCATTGACTACCGGGGATTGAACCAAATCACCGTGAAAAATAAATACCCCCTGCCGCTCATCCCCGAATTGTTTGATCGGCTTAGAGGAGCTCGTGTGTTTACCAAGTTGGACCTTCGGGGTGCCTACAACCTGGTCCGCATCTGCTCTGGGGACGAATGGAAGACCGCATTCAATACTCGCGATGGGCACTATGAAGACTATGTGATGCCCTTCGGCCTGTGTAACGCACCAGCAGTCTTTCAAGAATTGGTGAACGACGTGTTCCGGGACCTTCTCTACGTCTGTGTGGTGGTGTATCTTGATGATATCCTGGTCTTCTCTCCGGACCTCCAGACCCACAGAGAGAACGTGCAGCTGGTACTACAAAGACTGAGAGAGAATCGTCTGTACACCAAGCACGAGAAGTGTGTCTTCGAGCAGTCTTCTCTTCCCTTCCTGGGTTACATTATCTCCGATACCGGTCTACAGATGGATCCAGAGAAGGTCTCTTCCGTTTTCAACTGGCCCCCTCCTTCCGGACTGAAGGCAATCCAACGGTTTCTTGGATTTGCAAACTATTACCGTCAGTTTATCCCTCACTTCTCTGCCCTGACTGCGCCTCTCTCCGCCTTGACCAAGAAGGGGGCTAATCCAAAGGACTGGTCACCTGCGGCCGACGCCGCGTTTGGCTCCCTGAAACAGGCATTTGCTTCCTCTCCTGTGCTCCACCGTCCTGAGTTAAACCGACAGTTCACCTTGGAGGTGGATGCCTCCTCCTCGGGAGCCGGAGCAGTGCTCATGCAGAAGTCCTCCTCCGGGAAGATGGTTACTTGCGGTTTCTACTCCAAGAGCTTCTCAGCGCCTGAACGCAACTACACCATCGGTGACCGAGAGCTATTAGCAGTCAAACTGGCTCTGGAGGAATGGCGCTACCTTCTAGAGGGAGCAGTGTACCCCGTGATCATTTACACGGACCACAAGAACCTGGAATACCTGCGGTCCGCTCAGCGACTGAGCCCACGACAAGCCAGGTGGTCCTTGTTCTTTGCCAGGTTCGATTTTCAGCTCCATTTTCGACCCGCGGACAAGAATGTGCGAGCAGATGCCTTGTCCAGGTCATTCATGCCCATGGAACAGGAGGAGGAGACATCCCAGCCCATCATCTGCCCAAGTAAGATCATTCCGGTGGCCCCTGTCACCCTGGCCCAGATACCGCCCGGGAAGACCTATGTCTCTGAGACTGACAGGCAAAAAGTGTTGCACTGGGGCCATGCCTCGAAAATAGCCGGCCATGCTGGTCAGAAGAAAACATGGAGTACAATTGTACGTCACTACTGGTGGCCATCCCTTCGCACGGACGTCGCGTCTTTTGTCTCAGCCTGCTCCTCTTGTGCCAGGAACAAGACGCCCAAACACCTGCCATATGGTTGCCTTCTGCCTCTGCCTATACCCTCCATTCCGTGGCAACACATTGCAATGGACTTTATTACGGACTTGCCCCAGTCCTCCGGACACACGGTCATATGGGTCGTGGTGGACCGGTTCTCCAAAATGGCTCATTTCGTCCCTATGGCTGGACTGCCCTCTGCCCAGGAACTCGCTGACGCCTACATACAGCACATCTTCCGGTTGCATGGCTTTCCCTCACACATTGTGTCCGACAGAGGAACTCAGTTTACCTCCCGCTTCTGGAGGGCTCTCTGCAAACATCTGGGAGTGACTCTGGACTTTTCTTCAGCCTACCATCCTCAGTCGAATGGCCAAGTGGAACGAGTCAATCAGATCCTGACCTCCTTCTTACGTCACTACGTTAACGCCCATCACGACGACTGGTCCACGCTTCTTCCTTGGGCTGAATTCTCCCATAACCACCACGTCAGTGAGTCCTCCTCCAGCTCTCCCTTCCATGTCATTTACGGACTTCAGCCTTCCGTCCCATTACCTGTATCCTCTTCCTCGGATGTCCCTGCTGCTGATGCTGTAGTCCGTGACTTTACAACAATTTGGGACTCTGTCAAGACGTCTCTTGGACGTGCTTCTCTGCGGATGAAGAGACACGCAGACAAGAGGCGGCTGGATCCTCCGTGTTTCTCTCCAGGAGATCTGGTCTGGCTTGCTTCCAAGTACGTCCGATTGAAGCTTCCATCATACAAACTGGGTCCTCGCTACATCGTGCCGTTTAAAGTCATCAGCAAAATAAATGAGGTCTCCTACAAGCTGCAGCTCCCGGCCACGATGAGAATACCCAACTCCTTCCACGTCTCCCTGCTCAAGCCGGTTGTCCTTGGTCCCTTCTCCGCTGCTGCCAGTTCTGCTCCTCCTCCTATTGCTGATGATGACATCTATGCGGTAAGGGATATCGTGGCCATGAAGACCGTGCGGGGCCGACAGTTCTTCCTGGTGGACTGGGCAGGGTAGGGTCCTGAGGATAGGTCCTTGGAACCCCGGGAGAATGTGGGTACTCCCCTGATACGTGCCTTCCTGTCCCGGTTGCGGGGAGGGGGGCGTGGGGGAGGGGGTACTATCACGCTCCCCGGCTCCCTTGTCACGCTCCCCGGCTCCCCTGCCACGCTCCCCGGCTCCCCTGCCATGCTCCCCGGCTCCCCTGCCACGCTCCCCGGCTCCTCTGCCAGGCGTCCCCCGCTCCACAGCCTCCATGCCCCATCACCTGCGGTCCCCAGGCAGCCTGGTCTCTGCTCCCGGCGCCCGTCGGCAACTCTGCTCCAGCCCGGCACTCCTGCCTCCTGTGCACCGCTCCCTGCTCTGGCTTCTGGCACCCGGGCCTCGCGCATGCGCATTAGGGCGCGCGCGCGGTCATTGGCCCTCTCTTAAAGGGCCAGTGTCCTCCAACAGGATATTGAAGAATCAGGTACAGGGTATATAGGGGGATCCTTTCCAAGTGGGCGGGGCCTGTTCTTCGTGTTTTGCTAAGCTAGGAGTCAGGTCTCCTTGTGTCTTGTGGTATACTTACCTATCTCTCTCGTAGAGCCGCTCCTGCCTCGCCAACCGGTCCTGACGATACCCGAACCCCGAACGGTGACTGTCTGCCATCCCGTCAGTTCCTACCATCTCCGATCCCTGTGGTGACCCACCTTCTCGCTCCGTTGGTTCCGGACTCTGCCTGACGTCATCTCGGCCTCCGAACCTGAGCTCCGTCACCCGGACTACCTTCAGAGACCCCATGGTCCCAGGGACTTCTTCATTCCACTCCTCTGAACGGACTATCCTGCTACCTGTAGTGCTCCGGCTACCGGGCACCTTGCCCTCGGTGAGGTGTTCAGCCCAGTGGATCCACCTCCTGGGTCTGCCCGTCCACCTGGCCCTAACAGTTTCCTTATGAGGACCCAGTCACCTGGTTGGATTTGGTGTGTGCCCTCTAGATCCTGAGGGTCTGGAATGGAGGAGAAAACTTGAGAATGTATTGTAGTCAAATGCTTGGTTAACTCAACAACAAATTTAGTTAGAGTATCATACTGCAGAGACAATTGTTGTGGAAAGTATAATCCTAGTCTGGGGGCACTTCTAAACAGGATCTCATAGGAACTCTCGCTGGGGTGTGTCTCCTGCTGGGGTGTGTCTGACACTGACCAATGCAAGGGGAAGACTCATGCCATGGTTTCCCCGTCTCCTGTGCTGGCTTAAGAATCTTTGCTTTCAGTGTCCCATTTAGCCTTTCAACCTTCCCACTACTCTGAGGATGATACGGGGTGTGTAGGGCCACTTCAGTACCCAAGGCCTGCCATATCTCTTTGGTCAAGTTAGCAGTGAGCCTGTATCTGCACACTATTTCAGTGAAAAGTTTCCTCACAGTTGTCTTTGCCGATTGGTTCTTGACGGGAAAAGCTTCTGGCCATCCGGAGAAGATATCTATCACCACCAAAACGTATTCAAATCCTCCTGAGTGAGGCATCATGATATGATCTATCTGTATGCGTTGGAAGGTGTACAGAGGCTTGGGTGTACACTTTCAGTGTGTCTTCTCCATTTTTCCAGGGTTGCATCGGGCACAGACCAGGCATCCTCTCGTGTAGTTTGCTACTGCAATTGAAAACCCAGGTGCATGATAGTATCCTCTCACAAGATTGTGCATCTTCGTTTTTGACTGGTGTGTGATGCCATGGGCCAATTTGGTCACCATTGGATAGAGAGCACGTGGGAGGTATGGTTTCCCCTTCTCCAGTATCAGATGTTTCTCATTCTGTACCGCTCCGTCTTGGATCCATTTTCTTTCTCTTCTTTTGAGTCCTGCTTCTGAAGGGTCCGGACCATGTCTTCCCAAGACTTTTCATCTTTCCCATCTTCTTTTACATCAGGATTGGTTAGGGAGCACAACTTGGTCACTTCAGTGGTTAGTGATTGCATCGCTGCTTCTTTGGCTGTTCTGTCAGCGAGGGCATTTCCCAGTGCTTCCTTTGACGTTCCCCCAGTGTCGTCCTTAACCTTGATCACCGCGACTCTGTCTGGCAATAGCAAAGACTCCATCAGTTCTTTTATGGCCTTGTGGTGGCGTACAGATGTTCCATTTGCAGTGATTAAGTCTCTCGCCTTCCATATTGGTCCATAATCGTGAGCGATTCCCCACGCATAGCGGGAGTCAGAATAAATGTTCACCTTTTTTTTGCGCTGCCATCTTGCAATCTTCAGTGAGAGCGCGTATCTCAGCTTTTTGAGCAGACAAGGATGCGGTTAACGCCTGTGCCATCAGCACAGCACCTTCTGTTACCATCACCATACCCGTGTGAAACTGTCCTTCTTGATCTGCATATCTTGATCCATCCACAAATGGGGTTATGTCAGGGTCTTCCAAGGGTGTATCCGTCACGGTATAGAATCCAGAGGTTTCCTGCCCCATGAGAGCAAGGCAAGCATGTAGAGCTATACCAGAGTCAACTACCTCTTCCACCAAGGTGTCACAGGTGGGACACTCACCCCATGGAAGAGTGAGGAGTATAGCAGGGTTAAGGACCGCACATCGGGAGATGGTGCTGTTGTCAGGAAGCAGTAGGGAGCACTGTAGCCGCAAGTGACAGGAGGCAGAGAGGTGTTTTGGCTGAGTCTGCGCCAGGATGGCAGTAATGTCATGTGGAACTTTGATATTCAACTGATGGCCTAAGACGATGTCAGAGGTCTTGTCCAACAGTAGGTGGGTCGCAAACACAGCTCTCATGCGGGATGGTGCTCCTCTGGTGACAGGATCCACAGTCTGGCTGAGTAGTATCCAAGTGGCCGCTGTCTTCCTCTGTGCGACTTTGTTAAAATCCCTGTTGCATGTCCTACTTTTTCCATGACGGACAGGCAAAATGGCTTCTGGTAGTCAGGCAGTCCCAGTGTTATGGACATGATTATGAACTACTAGAAGGTGGCCCGATTCTACGCATCGGGTATTCTAGAATTTACGTATTGTGTAGTTCATGTATGATTTTTGTTATATATATATATATAGAGAGATGTTGTTGTCTGTAGTTACCAAGTGTTTGTGTAGGGCGCTGTACATGTTCTGGGTGTTGTCTGGGTGTGACGGGGGGTGAGAGCGGTGTTGTATGTGTGTTGCGTTGTTTGTGGAGCGCTGTGTGTCTGTAGCGTTGTGTGTGTGTTGCGCGGTTTGTGTGTGTGTGGTGTGTTTTGGGGGGAGGTATGTTTTGAGCAATGTGTGTGTTGTGCGGTATGTGCGTATATTTGTGTGTGCCGCGGTGTTTGTGTGTTGGGTGTTGTGTGTGTGCAGCGTTGTCTGTGTGTGTGGGTGTCTGTGTAGGGCAGTTGTTTGTGGTTCCCAGTGTGTGTGTGTGGTGTGTTGTGCAGTGCGCGCGCGTGTGTGTGTGTGTGTGTGTGTGTGTGCATCAGCCTCTCTTCTCTCAGCCTACCTCTCCCAGCCTCCCTCCTCCCAGCCTCCCTCAGCATCAGCCTCCCTCTCCCAGCCTCCCCAGCATCAGCCTCCGCCAGCATCAGCCTCTCTCCTTCCAGCCTCCTCCAGCATCAGCCTCCCTCTCCCAGCCTTCCCCAGGATCAGCCTCTCTCCTCCCAGCCTCCGTCCTCCCAGCCTTCCCCAGCATCAGCTTTCCCCTCCCAGCCTCCCTCAGCATCAGCCTTCCCCAGCATCAGCCTCTCTCCTCCCAGCCTCAGCCTCTCTCCTTCCAGCCTCCCCCAGCATCAGCCTCTCTCCTTCCAGCTTCCCTCAGCATCAGCCTCCCTCTCCCAGCCTTCCCCAGGATCAGCCTCTCTCCTCCCAGCCTCCTTCCTCCCAGCCTCCTTCCTCCCAGCCTCCCTCAGCATCAGCCTTCTGCTCCCAGTCTCCCCCAGCATCAGCCTCCCCATGCATCAGCCTCCACCAGCATCAGCCTCTCTCCTTCCAGCCTCTCTCCTTCCAGCCTCCCCCAGCATCAGCCTCCCCTTCCCAGCCTTCCCCAGGATCAGCCTCTCTCCTCCCAGCCTCCTTCCTCCCAGCCTCCCTCTCCCAGCCTCCCTCAGCATCAGCCTTCCGCTCCCAGTCTCCCCCAGCATCAGCCTCCCCAAGCATCAGCCTCCACCAGCATCAGCCTCTCTCCTTCCAGCCTCCCCCAGCATCAGCCTCTCTCCTTCCAGCCTCCCTCAGCATCAGCCTCCCGTTCCCAGCCTTCCCCAGGATCAGCCTCTCTCCTCCCAGCCTCCTTCCTCCCAGCCTCCCTCAGCATCAGCCTTCCCCTCCCAGTCTCCCCCAGCATCAGCCTCCCCAAGCATCAGCCTCCACCTGCATTAGCCTCTCTCCTTCCAGCCTCCCCCAGCATCAGCCTCCCCATGCATCAGCCTCCACCAGCATCAGCCTCTCTCCTTCCAGCCTCTCTCCTTCCAGCCTCCCCCAGCATCAGCCTCCCCTTCCCAGCCTTCCCCAGGATCAGCCTCTCTCCTCCCAGCCTCCTTCCTCCCAGCCTCCCTCTCCCAGCCTCCCTCAGCATCAGCCTTCCGCTCCCAGCCTCCCCAAGCATCAGCCTCCACCAGCATCAGCCTCCCTCGTCCCAGCCTCCCCCTCCCAGCCTCCCCCAGCATCAGCCTCTCTCCTCCCAGCCTTCCCCATGATCAGCCTCTCTGCTCCCAGCCTCCTCCAGCACGCCGTGCTCCTCTGCCGACACTCACACACCCGATCGCATCCACTCACACACACCCGATCGCATCCACTCACACACACCCGATCGCATCCACTCACACACACCCGATCGCATCCACTCACACACACCTGATCGCATCCACTCACACACACCCGATCGCATCCACTCACACACACAGACACTGACGATATCGCACATACGCGCTTATACTCACAACATCCGGGGATATCACATGCTTCTGGCCATGTGATCCTCCGGCAGGTCCTGGAAGATCACAACAGCCAGTATCGCCGCCGAGAAGCAAGCGATATCCCAGGATGTTGTGAGTATGTGGATGCGATGTGATGTGTGTGTGTGAGTGAGTGTGATCTGATTTGTGTGTGTGTGTGTGTGTGTGCTGTTATGTGTGTGCTGTTATGTGTCTGTATTTTCCGCAGCTGCAGGACCTTGATGTGTGGATGCGATGTGATGTGTGTGTGAGGTGTGTGTGAGAGTGAGTGTGAGCCGGTGTACACTGGTAACTATGATACACATCGGGTAACTAAGGGACCTTAGTTACCCGATGTGTATAATGGTTACCAGCGTTCACGGTCTCCGTGAAGATCCCAGCATCGCAAGGTTATGTCTGGCGCTGCTGGGATCCTGACGGAGCCGGTGTAGAAGCAAGCGATATCCCAGCATGTTGTGATGTGTGAGGTGTGTGTGAGAGTGAGTGTGAGAGTGAGTGTGATCTGATGTGTGTGTGTACTCACCTGGGAATCGGGGCTCCGTGTCAGTTGGGCCAGAGTGAGCGAGCGTGCATTGCGTGAGGGGGGCGGGGCCTGCAGAGAGCCGGGGCGAGAGGCCAATCCGTGTGGGGGGGTGGGGCCATGGCGAGCCCAGCGGCCAATCAGCTTTGTGTCACCGTAAGGACACAATTTCGGAGCATGACAGACAGACAGACAGACAGACAGACAGACAGACAGACAGACAGAATAAGGCAATTATATATATAGATTATGAGTATTAAGAGTTAGATGAAGATATCCAAAAAAAAGATTACTTTAAGATGGCGTTTGAAATATGTACTTCACCTATATTCAGCAGACATCATAACACTCACCAGACATTCTGGGACTTTCATGTGATAAGTGAATCATGCTGACTTAGCTTACTATAAATGAGGAAGCACGTATACAGTATACATATATCACAGAATAAGCTCTTTTACGGTTTACCCAATACTAGACATGTTACGGATTCTTGGCTCCTAGACAACTGATTTCTTTAAATGTATCTTAACTTCCGCAATAAAGTCAGTCATATCTTCTACCTCGGTCAGTGAACCATTTCTTACTGGTCCAGTGTGGATGAATAGCATGCTAATGAAAAATGACTCATGATTTAGATGCAGACGGGTTAAGGTAGATGCATAACTTGGATTGCAACACTGTAAATTATGCCCCCCGTACTGGAGATGATGTTATCATATTCTTCAGCTTGTAGAATCCGTTCCTAGCTTCCTGTGTTACACTGAATGGTTTCCTCTTCAGACAATCATACAGAGGTTGCATGTACACAGAAGCGTCCAGGATCCAGGCCCGACAATATGACACAAGTCCCAAATATGATTGTAGTTGGTTGTGATCTTGAGGAAGCGGTATGTGCTCTACTCAGGTACGGGACTTTCTGATCATAAGTAGTATTGAGCGGACCCGAACTGTAAAAGTCCGGATCCGCGCGGTTTCATGGTCCGATCCGGGGAATCCGGCTGCACGATCTGGGTTCGTGTTTTTTTTTTGTATTCTTGGCTCCTAGCCAACTGATTTCTATAAATGTGTCTGAACGTCCATAATAAAGTCAGTCATCTTTCTACTCAGATTTGTGTACATCTAGTATATCACTGGTCTGTGTGCACAAATAGCATGTATAGCGAGCTGTGTGACTGCACGGTCCTGTGGAGAGGGAGGGTTTCTTGCTTGAATTTCTTTATTTCTTAATACCAAGCAAGAAACCCTTCATCTCCTTCTTAGTGCTCCACAGGACCGTGCATTCACACCGCTCGCTCTACTTCGCTCTGCCTTATGCATAGTCTGTTGGGTGAGGAGGTTCATCCACAAGGGATGGGATATCTCATAGGCAGTAACGAGATAACCCATGCCATCGGCATTAGGACAGACCAAAAGGGCCAACAGAAGTAGAGAGAGATTTTTGGCTCGAAAGGGGGGACGGTTTTGGATGGTATTCAGTATTCAATGAAGAAATCCAAAAATAGCAGGACACAAAATGGCATTTGAACTGTGCTCAGACATGGGACTTTCTGATCAAAAGAGTTTTGTGATTCATGCTGACTTAGCTTAACCCCTTCAGCCCCCGGGCATTTTGTGTTTTTCCGTTTTGTTTTTTTCCTCTCTTTCTTCCGAGAGCCGTAACTTTCTTATTTTTCCGTCAATCTTGCCATATGAGGGCTTGTTTTTTCCTGGACGAGTTGTACTTTTAAATGAAACCATAAGTTTTACCATATGGTGTACTGGAAAACAGCAAAAAAAATTCCAAGTGCAAAAAAATTTTAAAAAAAGTGTGTACAAAGATATATTTTACCTGTATCAAAATGGAGGATACCAGAATGTACCGCTGTACAAAGATATATTTTACCTGTATCAAAAAAAGTGTGATGGCAGAATAGTTTTTGGGATATTTTATTCACCGTGTTCACTATATGGTAAAACTCGTGTCATTGTGATGCCTGAGGTCGGTGCGAGTTTGTAGACACCAAACATGAATAGGTTTACTTGTATTTAAGGGGTTAAAAAAAATTTCACAATTGTCCAAAAAGAGTGGCGCACGTTTTGCACCATTTTCCAAAACTGATAGCGTTCATTTTTCAGGATCTATGGCTCAGTGACGGCTTATTTTTTGCGTCTCGACCTGACGTTTTTAATGGCACCATTTTTGCGCAGATGCTACGTTTTGATCGCCTGTTATTGCATTTGGCGCAAAATTTGCAGTGACCAAAAAACGTAATTTTGGCGTTTGGAATTTTTTTGCCACTACGCCATTTACTGATCAGACTAATTGATTTTATATTTAGATAGATCGGGCATTTCTGAATGCGGCAATACCAAATGTGTGTATATTTTTTATTTTTTTAACCCTTTAATTTTCAATGGGGTGAAAGGGGGGTGATTTGAACTTTTAGTTTTTTTATTTTTTTAATTTTTTAAAACTTTTTTTTAAACTTTTTTTTAAATTTTACTAGTCCCCCTAGGGGGCAATAGCGATCAGCAATCTGATCGCTCTGCACTATCTGCAGATCTCAGCTACAGAGCTGAGAACTGCAGATTTGCTGCTTCACTTTCAATGCCGGCTGTATTCCGGCATTGAGAGGAAGTGAGTCATGTTAGCTACAGTCGTCATCACATGACCCTGTGCTACCATGGCAACCACCGAAAGTCACGTGATCATGTCACGTGACTTCCGATGGGGGTGGGGTAGTCACTGTAATGGCGGTGCGCATATACATCTCGCTGCCAGATTTTGGCAGCGAGATGTAAGGGGTTAATGGTCGCGGGTTGAAGCAATTCCACCCGCGACTAGCAGGCACACATGTCAGCTGTTGAAAACAGCTGATATGTGCGCGGATCGCCGTGACCTGCCCACGGCAGGGGGCGGGAATTAACCTCACACTATCCATGACGTACTCAGTACGTCATGGGTCGTTAAGGGGTTAATATAAAATGATGAAACACATATACATACACAGTGGGTGCGGAAAGTATTCAGACCCCTTTATATTTTTCACTCTTTGTTTCATTGCAGCCATTTAGTAAATTCAAAAAACTTCTTTTTTTTTCTCATTAATGTACACTCTGCCCCCATCCCCCATCTTCCCATCCCCATCCCCCATCCTGACAGAAAAAAACAGAAATGTAGACATTTTTGCAAATTTATTAAACGAGAAAAACTGAAATATCACATGATCATAAGTATTCAGCCCCTTTGCTCAGTATATCCCATGGTCATAAGTATTCAGCCCCTTTGCTCAGTATATCCCATGGTCATAAGTATTCAGCCCCTTTGCTCAGTATATCACATGGTCATAAGTATTCAGCCCCTTTGCTCAGTATATCCCATGGTCATAAGTATTCAGCCCCTTTGCTCAGTATATCCCATGGTCATAAGTATTCAGCCCCTTTGCTCAGTATATCCCATGGTCATAAGTATTCAGCCCCTTTGCTCAGTATATCACATGGTCATAAGTATTCAGCCCCTTTGCTCAGTATATCACATGGTGATAAGTATTCAGCCCCTTTGCTTCGTATTGAGTAGACGCCCCCTCCCTTTTGAGCTAGTACAGCCATGAGTCTTCTTGGGATCCTGGATTTGGGGATCTTCGGCCAGTCTTCTTGCAGATCCTCTCCAGTGTCGTCAGGTTGGATGGTGAACGTTGGTGGATGCCATTTTCAGGTCTCTCCAGAGATGCTCAATTGGGTTTAGGTCAGGGTTCTGGCTGGTCCGGTCAGGAACAGTCACAGAGTTGTTCTGAAGCCGCTCCTTTGTTATTTTAGCTGTGTGCTTAGGGTCATTGTCTTGTTCGAGGGTGAACCTTCAGCCAAGTCTGAGGTCCAGAGCATCTGGAGGAGGTTTTCTTCCAGAATATTGCTGTACTTGGCCACATTCATCCACATTCATCTGTCCTTCAATTGCAATCAGTCGTCCTGTCCCTGCCCCCATAGCATGATGCTTCCACCACCATGTCTCACTGTGGGGATTGTATTGGGCAGGTGATGAGCAGTGCCTGGTTCTCTCCACACATACCACTTAGGCTAGTTTCACACTTGCGTTGGACGGCTTCCATATCATTGCGTTGTGTGATGGATGCAACGGATGCATTGCATATAGTGGTACAACAGATGCTACGGATCGTACAAAACAACGGAAAGCTTTTTTTTTTCTTTTTTCTTTTTCTTCTTTACAGTTTTACCGGCAGCAGACTATTGTGAACGATCAGCTGATCGCTCTCAATAGCCGGCGGCCGGTCGCTCAGTTGAGCGCTGTCACTTGCCGGCGGCCGGGCATGCCAGCGGGCGGGCACTCAGTTGAGCACTGTCACTTGCCGGCGGCTGGGCATGCCGGCAGGCGCTCAGCTGAGCGCGGTCACTTGCCGGCGGCCGGGCATGCCGGCGGGCGGGAGCTCAGCTGAGCGCTGTCACTTGCCAGCGGCCGGGCATGCCGGCGTGCGGGCGCTCATTTAAGCGCTGTCACTTGCCGGCGGCCGGGCATGCCGGCGGGCGCTCAGTTAAGCGCTGTCACTTGCCGGCGGACGGGCATGCCGGCGGGCGGGCGCTCAGTTGAGCGCTGTCACTTGCCGGTGGACGGGCATGCCGGCGGGTGGTCGCTCAGCTGAGCGCTGTCACTTGCCGGCGGCCGGGCATGCCGGCGCTCAGTTGAGCACTGTCACTTGCCGGCGGCCGGGCATGCCGGCGGGTGGGCGCTCAGCTGAACGCTGTCACTTGCCGGCGGCCGGGCATGCCGGCGGGCGGGCGCTCAGTTGAGCACTGTCACTTGCCGGCGGCCAGGCATGCCGGCGGGTGGGCGCTCAGCTGAACGTTCGGCCACCGCGAGACAAACTAAAGTTTGTGATTTAAAAAAAAAAAAAAAAAAAGAGCATGCGCAGTGAAATCCTGAGGATTCCGCTGCTCAAAAAAACGTTACATGCTGCGTTCCTCCCGCTGGGTGGAAGCAACGGAGCGTCACCCAGCGGAAGCAACGCAGGTCCTTTTGGCACAATCCGTCATCCATACAAGTCTATGGGAAACAGCGGAATCAGTTAACGGATTCCGCTGTTTTCCAAAAGGCTGCAGTGTGTACATCGCCCAGGCCAAAAGCTAATGCTCTACCAGGATTTTATCATCTAGCATTCGCCTCCCCTCCATTCCATGGAGGTGTGTGTGTGATCTGCTTCTCCTGCACCTGTGACGCTTCCACATTAGTGGGGGTTTAGCTGTATCCTGGTAGAGCATTAGCTTTTATCCTGGGCGATGTACACACTGCAGCCCAACTTGCTGTGAGTAATACTTAATTTTTGGAGGACATTGTCCTCTTTTTGTTGCTATTTTTATGTTTTCCAAAAGGGCGGATTGTAACGGAAGGAAAACAACGCAAGTGTGAAAGTACCCTTAGAATCATCACCAGATAGTTCTATCTTCATCTCATCAGAGCAGAGAATCTTATTCCTCATAGTCTGGGATCCTTCATGTGTTTTTTGCAAACTATGCGGCTTTCATATGTCTTGCACTGAGGAGAGGCTTCCGTCAGCCACTCTGTCATAAAGGCCGGACTGGTGGAGGCTGCAGCGATAGGTGACTTTATGGAAATTTCTCCCATCTCTCTACTGCATCTCTGGAGCTCAGCCACAGTGATTTTGGGGTTCTTCTTTACCTCTCACCAAGGCTCTTCTCCCACGATTGCTCAGTTTGGCTGGATGGCCAGGTCTAGGAAGAGTTCTGGGGGTCCCAAACTTCTTCCATTTAAGGATTATGTAGGCCACTGTACTCTTAGGAACCTTGAGTACTGAAGAAATTCTTTTGTAACCTTGGCCAGATCTGTGCCTTGCCACAATTCTGTCTCTGAGCTCCTCGGGCAGTTCCTTTGACCTCATGATTCTCATTTGTTGTGACCTGCAGTGTGAGCTGTGAGGTCTTATATAGACAGGTGTGCGCCTTTCCAAATCACGTCCTATCAGTGTAATTACACACAGCTGGACCCCAATGAAGGAGCAGAACCATCTCAAGGAGGATCACAAGGAAATGGACAGCATGGGACTTACATATGAGTGTCTGAGCAAAGGGGCTGAATACTGATGACTATGTGTTATACTGAGCAAAGGGGCTGAATACTTATCACCATGCGATATACTGAGCAAAGGGGCTGAATACTTATGACCATGTGTTATACTGAGCAAAGGGGCCGAATACTTATCACCATGTGTTATACTGAGCAAAGGGGCCGAATACTTATGATCAGTTTTTCTTGTTTAAAAAAATTAGCAAACATTTCTACATTTCTGTCAAGATGGGGGATGGGGGCAGAGTGTACATTAATGAAAAAAAATGAACTTTTTTGAATCTACCAAATGACTGCAATGAAACAAAGAGTGAAAAATTTAAAGGGGTCTGAACACTTTCCGAACCCCCTGTATATCTCAGAATAAGCTCTTTTTGCTACGTGACCAATAGAAGAAGTGTTACATAATCTTGGATTCTATCCAGATGGTTTCTTCTATTATCCTGTACTTAGCCAGTCATCCTTCTACTTGGACCATGGTTCATCATCTCTGGTCTGTGTAGATATATAGCATTCATGCCTGACAATTGACTCATGATCTGACCTGCAGACGTTTAAGAGGTCAATGCTTATATGGATGGCATTCCCATAAATGCCCCCTTATCACAGCAAGCCATAAACAGAGCACATCCGGCGGGAGGAAGGGTGGAGTTTTTTGGGGGGGGTCTGACTACGTGCTAGAACGTTGTTTCATCCCCAAGCAATGCCATTTAGGGGCTGCGACTGGCTCTCTCTGGGGGCTGGCTTCCATCATGCAGTGAGCCAAGCGTGTGCGTAGTGATCATTGTCTCACGGGCAAAATATCCGAGTACCCCCAATACTCGGCCGGCCTACCCGAGTACCTGAGATCCCCAATGCTTGATTGAGTACAGAGAACCGCCGAGCCCACTCGCTCATCACTAGTAGTTTTATGTCAATTTTTTTCAGAAATATGGAAACATCAGAGGGGTTCACAAACTTTTGAGCAGCATGAATCAGGGTGCATGTACCAGGGAACATAGGGTGCTGCTCTGATAGAGGAGGACCATGTACTCATAGTTTATCATAGTATCATAGTATCATAGTTTTTAAGGTTGAAGGGAGACTCTAAGTCCATCTAGTTCAACCTGTAGCCTAACATGTTGATCCAGAGGAAGGCAAAAAAACCCCAATGTGGCAAACAAGTTCCAATGGGGAAAAATCTCCTTCCTTCGTCCACATCCGGCAATCAGACTAGTTCCCTGGATCAATACCCTGTCATAAAATCTAATATACATAACTGGTAATATTACATTTTTCAAGAAAGGCATCCAGGCTCTGCTTAATGTTAGTAGTGAATCACTCATTACAACATCATGCGGCAGAGAGTTCCATAGTCTCACTGCTCGTACAGTAAAGAATCCTCGTCTGTGATTATGATTAAACCTTCTTTCCTCAAGACGTAGCGGATGCCCCCGTGTTCCAGTCGCAGGCCTAGGTGTAAAAAGATCTTTGGAAAGGTCTCTGTACTGTCCCCTCATATATTTATACATTGTGATTAGACCCCCCTAAGCCTTCGTTTTTCCTGTCTTGGTATTGCAGCCCCCCCATTCCTCTAATAATCTTGGTGGTCTTCTCTGCACCCTCTCCAGTTCAGCTATGTCCTTCTTATATATCGGTGACCAGAATTGTACACAGTATATAAGTGCGGTCGCACTAGTGACTTGTACAGAGGTAGAACTATATTTTTTTCATGAACACTTCTACCTCTTTTAATACATCCCATTATTTTATTAGCCCTGGCAGCAGCTGCCTGACACTGGCCGCTAAAGTGAAGTTTACCATCCACCCATACACCCAAGTCTTTTTCTGTGTCTGTTTTACCCAGTGTTCTACAATTAAGTACATAATCATAAATGTTATTTCCTCTACCCAAGTGTATGACCTTACATTTATCTACATTAAACTTCAATTGCCACTTCTCAGCCCAATCCTCCAATTTACATAAATCTCCCTGTAATATAAAATTATCCTCCTCTGTATTGATTACCCTGCAGAGTTTAGTATCATCTGCAAATATTGAAATTCTACTCCGCATGCCCCCAACAAGGTCATTTATAAATATGTTGAAAAGAAGCGGGCCCAATACTGACCCCTGTGGTACCCCACTATGAACTGAGACCCAGTCCGAGTACGTACCATTAATAACCACCCTTTGTTTCCTATCACTGAGCCAGTTTTTAACCCAGTTACACATATTTTCCCCTATCCCCATTATTCTCATTTTATGTACCAACCTTTTGTGTGGCACCATATCAAAAGCTTTTGAAAAGTCCATATACACAACATCCACTGCATTTCCCTGGTCCAGACTTGAACTTACCTCTTCATAGAAGCTGATCAGTGTGACAGGATCGATCCATCATAAACCCATGTTGATGCTCTGTCATAAGGTTATTTTTCTTGAGATACTCCAGTATAGCATCTCTCAAGAAACCCTCAAGGATTTTACCAACCGTAGAGGTTAAACTTACCGGCCTATAATTTCCCGGCTCAGTTTTTGTCCCCTTTTTGAATATTGGCACCACATTTGCTATGCGCCAGTCCTGCGGTACCGACCCTGTTATTAAGGAATCTGAGAAGATTAAAAATAATGGTCTATCTATCACAGAACTCAATTCCTGTAGTACTCTGGGGTGTAGCCATCCGGGCCCGGAGATTTGTCAACCTTAGTGATTTCGAGGCAGCGGCGTACTTCCTGCTGGGTTAAGCAGGTAATATTCAAGGGTGAATTTATGGTATCACTGGTCATGTCATCTGCCATGGCATTTTCTTGTATAAAAACCGTAGAAAAAAAGTCATTCAGCAGGTTGGCTTTACCCTCATCCCCTTCCACCATTTCACCAAGGCTATTTTTAAGGGGGCCAACACTATCGCTTTTCAGTTTTTTACTGTTTATGTAGTTAAAGAATATTTTAGGATTATTGATACATTGATAGTATTGATACTGATACAGTGCGGCACTGCGAGGGCAGAAAGCGGGAACATAAGATATTGGAGGACATTTAATGATGAGTATAAAATGACTCAGGATGCAATAAAAAATAAATGACACATACTACTAATACTGAAAGGAGATAGAAACCCGGGAAATCACGCTAATAAGAAGCTTCCAGTCATTGACACAAGGCCCAGCATGGTCCTCCTAGGTTATACATTGGAGAACAGTCCATGACATGGCACAGCATAGTCCTCCTAGAATATACATTGGAGAACAGTCCATGACATGGCACAGCATAGTCCTCCTAGAATATACATTGGAGAACAGTCCATGACATGGCACAGCATAGTCCTCCTAGAATATACATTGGAGAACAGTCCACGACATGGCCCAACATGGTCCTCCTAGAATATACATTGGAGAACAGTCCATGACATGGCACACCATGGTCCTCCTAGAATATACATTGGAGAACAGTCCATGACATGGCACAGCATAGTCCTCCTAGGTTATACATTGGAGAACAGTCCACGACATGGCCCAACATGGTCCTCCTAGGTTATACATTGGAGAACAGTCCATGACATGGCACAGTATAGTCCTCCTAGGTTATACATTGGAGAACAGTCCACAACATGGCCCACCATGGTCCTCCTAGGTTATACATTGGAGAACAGTCCATGACATGGCACAGTATAGTCTTCCTGGGTTACACAGCAGAGAACAGTCCACAACATGGCCCAACATGGTCCACCTAGGTTATACATTGGAGAACAGTACATGACATGGCACAGTATAGTCCTCCTGGGTTACACAGCAGAGAACAGTCCACGACATGGCCCACCATGGTCCTCCTAGTTTATACATTGGAGAACAGTCCATGACATGGCCCAGCATGGTCCTCCTAGGTTAGATAGGAGAGAACAATCCACCACATGGCTCAGTATAGTCCTCCTAAGTTATACATTGGAGAACAGTCCATGACATGGCCCTGCATGGTCCTCCTAGGTTATAAAATAGACCAGATCTTGAGTTATCTAGTGCATTTTCTTGTTGGCCTCCTGATCAGCTTCACTCCTTCTCCGGCTCACGTTCCGCAATCAGAAGCAGTTGCTGGATTTCCTGCTGGAGCTTCAGCTCTAAGACCTCTACAAGAATGGATTGGCGTAAATTTTCTTGCTGAATTCCCATCCTTTGCAACAGATTATCAGTCAGCCTCAGCAGAGCCCGCCCTGCCGGAAAAAGCAGGAAATGATTACTTATACTTTATCTACCATCATCCTCACATCATCAACAGTCACTAATATCCGCCCACATCATTCATCCTCCATCTTTAATCACAACTTCCCATGTCATCCATGCACCTTGGGGTGGGTGGTGGTGATGATGATGATGATGATGATGATGATGGAGGCTCATGGGATAATTTATTTTACCTGAGATTTGATGGGAATATGCCGCCTGGACCAGGCCAGCCGCGTTCTGTAGGGGTCCGTATTGCAGCCAGGAACAGACATCTTGTACTGACCAGTCACTGACCGGCTTCTCCCAGATCTCCTCATCCTCTGACTCTTGTGCCATTAAACCCTGGAAGACAAGAGAAGTCATCTGTCCATTCCGCCCTGACCTCACCTGGAAAATACAAGAAAAGAGCTCTCCTCCAGAAGGAAGGACACTTTATCCTCACACTCTGAAATGTGTACAACACAGACACATGAAGTCTACGTCTGATCCCTGCACCCTCATTCGTCTGAGGTCCAATACCTAAAACTTCACACCATTCTGGAAAACCAAAAGGTCATACTCATCCTGGGCATCACGCCGGGACGCTCACGCTCAGTCTGGGCATCACGCCGGGACGCTCAGTCTGGGCATCACGCCGGGACGCTCACGCTCAGTCTGGGCATCACGCCGGGACGCTCACGCTCAGTCTGGGCATCACGCCGGGACGCTCAGTCTGGGCATCACGCCGGGACGCTCAGTCTGGGCATCACGCCGGGACGCTCAGTCTGGGCATCACGCCGGGACGCTCACGCTCAGTCTGGGCATCACGCCGGGACGCTCACGCTCAGTCTGGGCATCACGCCGGGACGCTCACGCTCAGTCTGGGCATCACGCCGGGACGCTCAGTCTGGGCATCACGCCGGGACGCTCACGCTCAGTCTGGGCATCACGCCGGGACGCTCAGTCTGGGCATCACGCCGGGACGCTCAGTCTGGGCATCACGCCGGGACGCTCAGTCTGGGCATCACGCCGGGACGCTCAGTCTGGGCATCACGCCGGGACGCTCAGTCTGGGCAACACGCCGGGACGCTCAGTCTGGGCATCACGCCGGGACGCTCAGTCTGGGCATCACGCCGGGACGCTCAGTCTGGGCATCACGCCGGGACGCTCAGTCTGGGCATCACGCCGGGACGCTCAGTCTGGGAAACACGCCGGGACGCTCAGTCTGGGCATCACGCCGGGACGCTCAGTCTGGGCATCACGCCGGGACGCTCAGTCTGGGCATCACGCCGGGACGCTCACGCTCATCCTGGGCATCACGCCGGGACGCTCACGCTCATCCTGGGCATCACGCCAGGACGCTCACGCTCATCCTGGGCATCACGCCAGGACGCTCATGCTCAGCCTGGGTATAACACCGGAATAATACTAAATAGGATAACTGAAGTGAGCACTAATATATATTCTGAGTGCAAGCCAAAAAATACATAGTACATAAGGATAAGGCTGCACATCAAAGTTAGATAATAGTATAATGCTATAAGCATACTGTGAGGCAAATCCCGGGATATGAAGATGAATTATGACTCCAGTCATAATCTCTCATCACTCCCTGGCAGTACCCCCTCCCTTCTTGTTCTCAATGTCCAGCATCTGTGAAGGTGTTACACCTCCATGGCCATGTCCTGTGATATGGAAATGAGGTGGTGTGGGAACAATGGACACAGGATGACTCCCTGCCGTCACCCTGTAACAAGAGTTGTATCTCATTAGCAAGGCTCTGGAAATAGCCAGACAGAACGACTCCAGTAAAAAATGGTTCATATCTCGCAAGCCATATTTCCGATAAATATGGCAACCATAAAAATGGTGTCTCCGCATGCGGGCGATGCTGGCACACCCTTTTTATGGGAGCAGGACATTGGGAAATGCCCCAGGCGTGATATCAGCCAATGGGGAACTGGCAGACAGGTCATGAGTCCCCTCGTTCTGTAGCTAAATTCATAACTGTCACAATGAGAGCATTGGCGTCCGCCTACGACGCTCCCAGGCAAAGTTATGGCCCATATTCCATGTTGGGATATTGTCCATAACTCAAGCCAGGGGTGGAGCAGTGCTCCCTGTGAGGTCACGAAGGTAGGAGGGGACCTGGATTTGGCCAGGTTGATAACCCTACTTCGGCCATTTTCCAGTGGTCTTTTCGCTGGGGGCACGTGTAGGAAACATCTGTGGGAAGGATCCTAGAAACCTGGCCTACAGCGCCCCCCTGTGGCCAGACGCAACAAGGTAACTGCTGGAACTGTGTATGCCTGTTTGTAACCCATGCTTTGATTGTAACTGTACTCTGACATAACTGTATATTCTGTAGATTCCCTATTGTATATATTGTAGTTTCTAGTGTTCTTTAGGCTGATTAAATTATATAATTAATCTTGGGCTGTTCTGTTATCTCGATCTTGAATCCCACGTCTGTGTGTTCGGCTAATAGTTACCGTAAATCGGTTGGTGGCAGCGAATTGTGCCAAGGATTATTGTGGGGAGGCCAGTGAGATTCGGGGAGATTTTATATATTCCGCCCGCGGAGGTCGGGGGAATATATACCTTACTCTCACCGGGGACCCTTCAATAATCGGCATAAGTAGTATAGCGGCCTCCTTGCTTATGGTCGGGCAATTCCATAATTGGCCTGACTATAAGAGGGGCGCTAGAGAGCGCGTCACGTGCTCTGTCTGTCGGTCGGGAGGTATAAAGGAGGGGTGACCCCCACTTGTTACCCCCCGATTGTGACGTACTGGTAGCCAGCGCGGGGGATTTCTGAGTGACCCCCCCCGGTGGTTTGTGACACATACCGAAAAACATTGAAGCATACAATGAAAAATGGCACTCGCTAACTTGAAAGTGTGACTAATGAAATGCATACCTGCCATAAGTATTAGGAAAAAGGAGATATTTAGCAATCGCATTGATCAATGTAACTGAGCCCCAAAACCTCGTCAAGGTATATCTCTATATTGGGGTCCCTAGCTCTGTGACCCTAACTGTGTGTCATCTCATTGCAATTAAAAACTGCTATGTGTGGAGAGGGGTAACCAAGGACTTTCTTATATAGGAGATGGAAAAAACATGGCCGAAAGGGGCGGAGCTGTGTTCACATTCAGAAAAAAAACTTCAAAATACTAAATAGTAAGTTTTTTTTCTGAATGTGAACACAGCACCGCCCCTTTCGGCCATGTTTTTTCCATCTCCTATATAAGACAGTCCTTGGTTACCCCTCTCCACCCACAGCAGTTTTTAATTGCAATGAGATGACACACAGTTAGGGTCACAGAGCTAGGGACCCCAATATAGAGATATGCCTTGACGAGGTTTTGGGGCTCAGTTACATTGATCAATGCGATTGCTAAATATCTCCTTTTTCCTAATATTCATGGCAGGTATGCATTTCATTATTCACACTTTCAAGTTAGCAAGTGGCATTTTTCATTGTGTGCTGCAATGTTTTTCGGTATGCTTATAGCATTATACTATTATCTAACTTTCATGTGCAGCCTTATCCTTATGTACTGGGTATAACACTAGGACTCATGCTCATACTGGATATATAGTGCCTTGCAAAAGTATTCATTCTCTTGGCATTTTTTGTATTTTGCTACCTCACAACCTGGAATGTCACTTTTTTTTGAGGATTTGCATTTGTTCATGTAAAGAACATGTCTACAACTGTGAACATTTGGTTTTCTCTTATTGGGAATCAAACAAAACAAAAGGGACAACAAACCTGAAAACTTCAGTGTGCATAACTATTCACCCCCTAAAGTCAGTACTTTGTAGCTGCCTCAAAGGAGACTCTACAGTGTCTCAAGCAGGAGGTTTCTGCAGGCATCGCTGACGGTCATGACCTGTGGTTCATGGGTAGGCTACAAAAAGTTAATTTCTGCTGGTCTGCCTCTCATTCTCCTATTTATGCTGGCTGCCTTGTTCTTATGGTGCCAGCTATTGCTAGCCTATACCTGGCCTGGAGAGGAGGATTTATTCAGGCTTACTGGTGGTTTTGAAATTATTGTTGTCTGCATTTGTGGTGTTAACACTCATCCTTTTGTTGCTGCCTTACTTCTCTTGCTTTTCCCTTTAGTTTTTTATGGTTTGTTCCTGTAAGTGTGCAGTGTGAGTGAGTTTTTGTTATTCCTGTTTCCATCACACTCCTGCCTCTTCCTTCCCTGGTGGGAGGGGGAAGGACAGATCAGCATTATTCAGGAATATAGTAAGAGGCTTGGACTCTGGCATCTCTACCATCAGGGGTAATCTGGAGGTAAGGAATACCCTAGGGTCCCATAGCATGAGGGACAGCATAGGAGCACCTTGTCCCTCACTATCCCACAGTCACATAGTGACATATAGCTGCAAGTCACTTTGGATAAGTCTCTGAGATTTCCACATTTGCCATTGGGACCTTGGGCCATTCCTCAAGGCAAATCTGCTTCCAGTTAGAGGTTTCCTCTGGTGACCAGCAATCTTCAGGTCTGACTACAGATTCTCCATTGGATGAAGGTCTGGACTGTGACTCAGTCACGCCAATACATTTATGTGTTTCCAGTTACGCCCCTCGAGGGTTGCTTTAGCAGGAGCTTTGGGTCATCGTCTTATTGGAAGATGAACCTCCGTCCCAGTCTCACATCACTGACAGACATAAGTTTTGCTCAAGAATATCCCCGTATTTCAGACCAGCCATCTTCCTCTCGACTAGGACCATTTTCCCTGTCCATGCTGCTGAAAAACCTCCCCCAAACATGATATTGTCACCATCATCATGGGGTGTGACAAGGTAATGAGCCTTCCAATTTTTGGTTGTGAGTAAAGGCCATTTTCTGGCTGCCCCTCCATAAAGGCCGGCTCTATGGAGAGTACGGCTTATTGCGGTTGTATGGACAGATCCACGCCGCCTGTGCAATGGAGGAGCTCCATGTGATCCAGATTCCCTTCTATGGATAAAACAGAGGCCGTTTTCAGCCTGGTAGGACACCGGTGTTACCTTATGTTAATGATAATTATTTTTCCTGTGCTCTGATAGGGCGAACATTCCATGTGGTTGATATATATAGCCCCACAAATACTGGAGGGTGGTATTCTCCTGATGAAGCCAGCTTGACTGGCGCAACGCCTCGGGTTTTGTACTGGGATTCCTGAACCTTGCATTGCTGCCTGGGTAATCTTTGTAGTCATCATTGAGACTTAAACCTGGTTATTTTAGGCGTGATCTATATGTCTGGTGGTAGTCTCAGGGTTTCCCCTCACCATTAGGTGCAATGCAGGCACACTGGAATATATATGGGTGCATGTATAGAGTATTTACAGCTCCCTTGGGGGATAGTTTCTATTGATTTGATTGCACCCCCAGCATCATTGGTATGGGCCAGCTTTGTGCCATGCAGGAAACAGTATCATGTATGTCTGTTTTTAAATGATTTTAATGTGATTGTTTTGTCACCCTATATGTAATAAAATTCTGTATTGTTCGCATCAATCAAGGTCCATGCCAATGTATTATTCATCATCACTGCACCCTGGTGCCTTTTGTATCATTGTTGGTCTGATGTCTTGTTAGGTACTTGGCACAGTGGTTTTCATATTATTCATTGGTGGTGCTGAGGCTCTCCTTTTGAGGATCAGATCGCCCGGACAGGCCGGTGGCTCTCCTGACAGGAGTGTGCAGCTGCGTAGCAATACATGAAGCTGACACGCTCGGGTCAGGAGAGCCGCCGGCCGGTCCGGGCGATGTGACTCCAGCCTAACACTAACAGTGTCCGGCTCCTCCTGAATACAACAGATGGATGCTGATCCTGGGTATTATTTTGGGGATTCTCATAGAACTGGGGGGGTGACTTGATGGAGGCGACAGTGTTACCTGTGTGGGTGCCGCCATGTGTAGTGTCCAGAGGGTGACGTGCGATCACTCAGCCGATCTGTCCTCCTGTCTGCACCTGTGAATAATACAAGTTACATGTAATCGCTCAGGTCTGTGATGGTACCAGCCGTACAGTCACACACACTGCACAGCGGATGGCACCGGGGTGAGAGGCACATGAAACCTCCCCATGGTGATCCCTGCAGCCTCTGACATATTCTGCTGCCCTGACTTGCGCTCCTGCCCCTAGTTTGGTCTCTGCTCCATGTTTGGATGTGATGAGCTGCCTGGGCTTATTAAGGGGCCTCTTGGACTCACACCTGGGCCTGGGATTGACAGAGAACGACCCTGTGCAAGTGAGGTCTGAGGAGCTGAGCTCGTGGCTTCTGGTGAGCTCCGCAGCATCCGCCACCTGCCCCGGGTCCTGCTGTCTCCTGTCCGCCACCTGCCCCGGGTCCTGCTGTCTCCTGTCCGCCACCTGCCCCGGGTCCTGCTGTCTCCTGTCCGCCACCTGTCCCGGGTGCTGCTGTCTCCTGTCCGCCACCTGCCCCGGGTGCTGCTGTCTCCTGTCCGCCACCTGTCCCGGGTGCTGCTGTCTCCTGTCCGCCACCTGTCCCGGGTCCTGCTGTCTCCTGTCCGCCACCTGCCCCGGGTCCTGCTGTCTCCTGTCAGCCACCTGTCCCGGGTCCTGCTGTCTCCTGTCCGCCACCTGCCCCGGGTCCTGCTGTCTCCTGTCCGCCACCTGTCCCGGGTGCTGCTGTCTCCTGTCCGCCACCTGTCCCGGGTGCTGCTGTCTCCTGTCCGCCACCTGCCCCGGGTCCTGCTGTCTCCTGTCCTCCACCTGTCCCGGGTGCTGCTGTCTCCTGTCCGCCACCTGTCCCGGGTGCTGCTGTCTCCTGTCCGCCACCTGTCCCGGGTGCTGCTGTATCCTGTCCGCCACCTGCCCCGGGTCCTGCTGTCTCCTGTCCTCCACCTGTCCCGGGTGCTGCTGTCTCCTGTCCGCCACCTGTCCCGGGTGCTGCTGTCTCCTGTCCGCCACCTGTCCCGGGTGCTGCTGTCTCCTGTCCGCCACCTGTCCCGGGTGCTGCTGTCTCCTGTCCGCCACCTGTCCCGGGTGCTGCTGTATCCTGTCCGCCACCTGCCCCGGGTCCTGCTGTCTCCTGTCCGCCACCTGTCCCGGGTGCTGCTATCTCCTGTCCGCCACCTGTCCCGGGTGCTGCTGTATCCTGTCCGCCACCTGCCCCGGGTCCTGCTGTCTCCTGTCCGCCACCTGCCCCGGGTCCTGCTGTCTCCTGTCCGCCACCTGCCCCGGGTCCTGCTGTCTCCTGTCCGCCACCTGCCCCGGGTCCTGCTGTCTCCTGTCCGCCACCTGTCCCGGGTGCTGCTGTCTCCTGTCCGCCACCTGCCTTTTGCCTGCGGTTAATAACTCTGCTGCCTGTCTCCCTACATTCTCCACTCATCCCGTTACCTGTCCACAGTCCTCAGTAACTCTGCTTCCTGCCTACAGTCATCCTGTTACCTGTGTAAACTCATCAGTAACTCTGCTGCCTGCCTATAGTCTCCAGTTACCTGCGCACATTGGTTGAAATTCAGCACCGGGGGCCAGAAGGAGGTGCAGAGAGGTGCAGAAGGGTGTAGAGGTGCAGACAAGGAAGAGTTGAGAAGGTGAAACATCACAATATGAAACCCACAACATTATACGACCCATGCACCCCCCATACATACCAGTATAGTACCCACACCATTACACATCCGTCTCCCCATATATAGCCTGCACCCTCGTACGCTCCACATATACCGCCCGCTCCGTCGCGCTCTCCCAGGTACGCCGCCCGCACCCTCGCACTCTCCCAGGTACGCCGCCCGCACCCTTGCACTCTCCCCGGTACGCCACTTGCACTCTTCCCGGTATGCTGTTTGCACCCTCGAATGCTCCCCAGCACCCTTGCAGTCTCCCCGGTACGCCACTTGCACTCTCCTCGGTATGCCATTTGCACTCTTGCATGCTCCCTAGCACCCTTGCACTCTCCTCGGTATGCCACTTGCACTCTCCCCGGTATGCCGCTTGCACTCTCCCCGGTATGCCGCTTGCACTCTCCCCGGTATGCCGCTTGCACTCTCCCCGGTACGCCGCTTGCACTCTCCTCGGTACGCCGCTTGCACTCTCCTCGGTACGCCGCTTGCACTCTCCTCGGTACGCCGCTTGCACTCTCCCCGGTACGCCGCTTGCACTCTCCCCGGTACGCCGCTTGCACTCTCCCCGGTACGCCGCTTGCACTCTCCTCGGTACGCCGCTTGCACTCTCCCCGGTACGCCGCTTGCACTCTCCCCGGTACGCCGCTTGCACTCTCCTCGGTATGCCATTTGCACTCTTGCATGCTCCCCAGCACCCTCGCACTCTCCCTGATACGCCACTTGCACCCTCCACTCTCCCCGGTGCGCTGCCTGCTCCCACCTGTTGCAGTGTCTGCGGCTGATCGCACACGGTTGTGGTTGGTGAATGATTGATTCCTCTGGGTCAGAGTACAGACCAGTGAACAATCTGTTCCTTGGCGCTCGTCTTCCTACGACACATAGCACTCAGTGTGCACAGATCCCGGAGATGTTGGACGCGCTTGTCTCCACCTTGTGTCTCTGACAGCGCTGATCGCTTATTCCAGAGGCTGCTGTATCTGATCACTCCTCTGCTACTGCACAAGCCTTCTGGTATTTCACAAAAATGTTTCCCCCATGTGGGAGGTTCAGCCAAAGATGAGGCAGTGATCAGTGCCAGACTCAGTGATCGGTGCTGGACTTAGAATGATGGCGTCAGCTCACAGCCGTCGGTGCCGGGCTCACAGCCGTCGGTGCCGGGCTCACAGCCGTCGGTGCCGGGCTCACAGCCGTCGGTGCCGGGCTCACAGCCGTCGGTGCCGGGCTCACAGCCGTCGGTGCCGGGCTCACAGCCGTCGGTGCCGGGCTCACAGCCGTCACTGATTTACATGGGCTGATAATTGGATCAAGAGTTTACATCACAGCCAGCCTTTCCCATTTCTGCCCTATGTAAGTGCCCCATAATTTGGCCAGAGACCTGACTGGTGTCAGAATCAGAGTACTAGAGGGCACGAGTCACCAGGTCAGAAGGGGCCATCCGCTCCCCTGAGGATGCCGGGCTTTATTTTGTTTTTATTTTTAATCCTCCTTATGGCTCCAGACTATGTTCCTATTTTATTTACGGCTGTTTGTGGTGCACAGGGTAATTATGCATAACAGCCTAAAGACAGGAGGATCCTGTGTGCCACAGCAACGATAAAGACCCTAAAAAAGACCCCAATCTCTGCAACTGAGAAAGTGATCGGGAGCCAGTGTCAGGTCCGCATGGCAGGGAGTGTGCGGACCGTGTATATAACGAGGGTCGCAGGCTCACATTTTTATTTTATGATCAAATGTTATTATACTTATTAACCCTTTAGTACATGAGCATGTAAATAAATGTCCTGCACTGGGGTCCACCAGTATGGAGGGGCTAAGGGAAAGAAAAGACAAAGTCCAGCTCACCTGATCACACAGTGTCCCGATAAAGAAAAGCCAAGGAAATAGAAAAAAAATCAAGAAAGATGCAGCAATAAAGAAAAAAAAGCTTTATTCGAATAAAAACATTATCCCAAAAAGTGGAATAAACTGAGCAGACGAGCGGCTCAAGGCTACATAGCAAATGAAAGGATGAAATGCTGCAACACATGGAAAAGGCAGCAAATATTATTTATTATTATTATTATTATTATTAATAATGGGGTCCTTATTATGGGGGATTTCAGCTCTCCAGACATTCAGGGGACAGAGAATCTTCTGGTTGTGCTAAAAGCTGTAAGATCTTATCTACAGTTCAAGGCAATTACATCTCTTAGATGGTAGATGAACTGACAAGGGGAGATCATCTGCAGAATCTGGTCTTGTCACATACACCAAATACAATCTCAGATCGACAGGTCCCGGAGCACTCGACAGGTCCAGGAGCACTCGACAGGTCCCGGAGCACTCGACAGGGCCCGGAGCACTCGACAGGGCCCGGAGCACTCGACAGGGCCCGGAGCACGCACTTGGACAGCAATGATCATAATATGGGACGTTTTAATAGAACATTTCACAGTGGAAATGTTAAAACCTGGAATTTTAGAAAAACTGATTTTAACAAGTTAAGGGAAAAGCTTAATCATGTAGATTGGGACAAAGTCATGGTAACTGGGGATACCGAACATAAATCCTGTAAAAAAAAACAAAACAACTTATACCCTCTGGTAATAAAATGTCCAGGAATAAACAGAAAACCACTCTGGATATATAAAGTATAATAAAACAAAGGGCTGAGAAATCCTGAAGGCTGAGAATACAGAATTGGCATTTCAGGAGTAGAGCTGAGCGAGCACCGTAATATTCACTATACTCGTAATAAGTACTTTGTAATATTCATTCTGAGCAGCGAGTACAATGCAAGTCAATGGGAAATGCCGGTGATTTTCCGCTGGACCCAACATTAGCAGTAGTCACAATGAACATTTGGGGAGTTTAGTTTGGCTGCTCTCATCTGGAGGGATTACAAACTGTGGAGAAATCCAGTCCTTGTTGAATTTAAATCAGAGTAAAGGCCCCGTTACACGCAGCGACCTATCTAACGATATATCACCGGGGTCACAGATTCCGTGACGCACATCCGGCATCGTTAGCGACGTCGTTGCGTGTAACACCAACGAGCGGCCATTAATGATGGAAAATACCTAAATCGACCATCATTGACACGTCATTCGTTTTCAAAAAAATCGTTGATTGTTGAGGTCGCAGGTTGTTTGTTGTTCCCGAGGCAGCACACATCGCTACGTGTGACACCTCGGGAACGACGAACTACACGACCTGCGGCCGCTGGCAATGAGGAAGGAAGGAGGTGGGCGGGGTTTTATGGCTGCTCATCTCCGCCCCTCTGCTTCTATTGGGTGGTCGGTTAGTGACGTCGCTGTGACGCCGCACAAACCTCCCCCTTAGAAAGGAGGCGGTTCACCGGCAACAGCAACATCGCTAGGCAGGTAAGTCCGTGTGACGGCTTCAAACGATATTGTGCGCCACGGGCAGCAAATCGCCTGTGACACACAAACAACGGGGGCGGGTGCCATCGCTACCGATATCGCTGCCTGTAAAGCCCCCTTAAGTCTGTCTGCATTTTATGTAGAGAGGCGTGAGCGCCTATCAGTGATTATTGCCCCAGCAGAAGTGAAAACTTGCTCTGATATCACACTAGCAGCCAGGCAGTCAGCACCTCCAAAGCGTATAAGGAGAGGCCAGCACCTCCAAGGCGTATAAGGAGAGGCCAGCACCTCCAAGACGTATAAGGAGAGGCCAGCACCTCCAAAGCGTATAAGGAGAGGCCAGCACCTCCAAGGCGTATAAGGAGAGGCCAGCACCTCCAAGGCGTATAAGGAGAGGCCAGCACCTCCAATGTGTATAAGGAGAGGCCAGCACCTCCAAGGCGTATAAGGAGAGGCCAGCACCTCCAAGGCATATAAGGAGAGGCCAGCACCTCCAAGACGTATAAGGAGAGGCCAGCACCTCCAAGGCGTATAAGGAGAGGTCAGCACCTCCAAGGTGTATAAGGAGAGGCCAGCACCTCCAAGACGTATAAGTAGAGGCCAGCACCTCCAAGTGTATAAGGAGAGGCCAGCACCTCCAAGGTGTATAAGTAGAGGCCAGCACCTCCAAGTGTATAAGGAGAGGCCAGCACCTCCAAGTGTATAAGGAGAGGCCAGCACCTCCAAGTGTATAAGGAGAGGTCAGCACCTCCAAGTGTATAAGGAGAGGTCAGCACCTCCAAGATGTATAAGGAGAGGCCAGCACCTCCAAGGCGTATAAGAAGAGGCCAGCACCTCCAAGTGTATAAGGAGAGGCCAGCACCTCCAAGTGTATAAGGAGAGGCCAGCACCTCCAAGTGTATAAGGAGAGGTCAGCACCTCCAAGACGTATAAGGAGAGGCCAGCTCCTCCAAGTGTATAAGGAGAGGCCAGCACCTCCAAGTGTATAAGGAGAGGCCAGCACCTCCAAGGTGTATAAGAAGAGGCCAGCACCTCCAAGGCGAATAAGGAGAGGCCAGCACCTCCAAGTGTATAAGGAGAGGTCAGCACCTCCAAGACGTATAAGGAGAGGCCAGCTCCTCCAAGTGTATAAGGAGAGGCCAGCACCTCCAAGTGTATAAGGAGAGGCCAGCACCTCCAAGGTGTATAAGGAGAGGCCAGCACCTCCAAGGCGAATAAGGAGAGGTCAGCACCTCCAAGTGTATAAGGAGAGGCCAGCACCTCCAAGTGTATAAGGAGAGGCCAGCACCTCCAAGGTGTATAAGGAGAGGCCAGCACCTCCAAGGTGTATAAGGAGAGGCTAGCTCCTCCAAGTGTATAAGGAGAGGTCAGCACCTCCAAGTGTATAAGGAGAGGCCAGCACCTCCAAGTGTATAAGGAGAGGCCAGCACCTCCAAGTGTATAAGGAGAGGCCAGCTCCTCCAAGTGTATAAGGAGAGGCCAGCTCCTCCAAGGCGTATAAGGAGAGGCCAGCACCTCCAAGGAGTATAAGGAGAGGCCAGCACCTCCAAGGTGTATAAGGAGAGGTCAGCACCTCCAAGTGTATAAGGAGAGGCCAGCACCTCCAAGACGTATAAGGAGAGGCCAGCACCTCCAAGTGTATAAGGAGAGGCCAGCACCTCCAAGTGTATAAGGAGAGATCAATACCAAGTGTATAAGGAGAGACTAGCACCTCCAAGGTGTATAAGGAGAGGCCAGCACCTCCAAGGCGTATAAGGAGAGGCCAGCTCCTCCAAGGCGTATAAGGAGAGGCCAGCACCTCCAAGGCTTATAAGGAGAGGCCATCTCCTCCAAGTGTATAAGGAGAGATCAATACCAAGTGTATAAGGAGAGGCCAGCACCTCCAAGTGTATAAGGAGAGGCCAGCACCTCCAAGGTGTATAAGGAGAGGCCAGCACCTCCAAGGCGTATAAGGAGAGGCCAGCTCCTCCAAAGCGTATAAGGAGAGGCCAGCACCTCCAAGGCTTATAAGGAGAGGCCAGCTCCTCCAAGGTGTATAAGGAGAGGCCAGCACCTCCAAGATGTATAAGGAGAGGTCAGCACCTCCAAGTGTATAAGGAGAGGCCAGCACCTCCAAGACGTATAAGGAGAGGCCAGCACCTCCAAGTGTATAAGGAGAGGCCAGCACCTCCAAGTGTATAAGGAGAGGCCAGCACCTCCAAGACGTATAAGGAGAGGCCAGCACCTCCAAGGCGTATAAGGAGAGGCCAGCACCCCCAAGACGTATAAGGAGAGGCCAGCACCTCCAAGTGTATAAGGAGAGGCCAGCACCTCCAAGATGTATAAGGAGAGGTCAGCACCTCCAAGTGTATAAGGAGAGATCAATACCAAGTGTATAAAGAGAGGCCAGCACCTCCAAGTGTATAAGGAGAGATCAATACCAAGTGTATAAAGAGAGGCCAGCACCTCCAAGACGTATAAGGAGAGATCAATACCAAGCCGTATAAGGAGAGGCCAGCACCTCCAAGGTGTATAAGGAAAGGTCAGCGCCTCCAAGGTGTATAAGGAGAGGTCGGGCCAAGTATTCAGCTTGGACACCCAATAATTAAAGGGAACTGAAGCATCAGAAAGAATGCAGGTATGGACACTTAAGAACCACTTGACCATGTTGTGCAACTTCTCCCTCCTTGGCATTGTTATAGGCACAGATAGCCCCTGCTGGTGATTTGCTGGTTTATTGAAAATGGCCCAGTTTGCGCACATTTTTCCCCTACTTCTGTTGCACCTGGTGTTCGTGTCTCTCCCCATTAATCCTTGGTGTTGAAAAGAGACGGTAACTCTGCCACCAGCGTTGTCTGAGGGTGATGTTTTCAGCAATTGATCTACAATGACCCTCTTAAAGGCTTCCATTGTGCAACCCTTTGGTGACTCCAAAAGGAGAGGAAATTTATCCTTGTACTGTGGATCTAGAAATGTGGCCAACCAGTATAGGTTGTTGGATAAAATGTGTATCACGCAAGGGTCTTGCCACAGACACTTTACACATGAACTGTGCCATGTGGGCCAAGCTGCAAACAGGTAAAAGTTATATGTGTCCTCACCAGGAGGATCAATACCCATCCTCTCCTCACGCTGACTCACCTTCTCCTCCTCCTCTCCAGCCCATCCATGCTGGACAGACATGAAGCTGGGGTTGAGAGTCCCCTGTGTAGCATTGGGAGTCCCTAGGTAGGGACTCATCACCCAATGTTGCCGCAGAATATTGGCTGAGCTCGGTAGTATCATCCATGGGGAAATCTAGCTCAATAGCCACATGCGGAGTACTCAAAGCTTCCTCTTTGAGATTATGCAGTGGTTGTTTCAGCAGACAGCAGCAGATGGTTAAGCTGATAATGGCCTGATCACTGCTCACGAGCTTGGTGCAGTACTCAAAGTTCTCAAGAACCTCACAAATGTCAGCGATCCACACCCACTCAACAGTTATGTGTGTTGGCTGACTCTCAGTCTGACGGGCATGTTGGAGCTGGTATTCAGCTACTGCCCTCTGCTGCTCAGTAATCCTCACCAACATATTGAATGTTGAGTTCTTCCGCATGGGCAGGTCACACATGAGTCGGTGGCTTGGCAAGTGAAAACGCTTTTGCAGCGCTGTAAGACCAGGCAAAAGTGGTAAAGGAATGTTTTGAGAAATTTCTGACAACTAGGTTCAGAACGTGAGCCATGCCGTATATCAGCTTACCGACCTTTAAAGCCGCCACCAGGTTACGCCCATTGTTGCAAACAACCAGGCCGGGTTGGAGGTGCAGTGGGAAGAGTCACTGATCGATCTGCTCTTATACCTCGCCACAGCTCTGCTGCAGTGTGTGGTTTGTGACCTAAACAGATACGCTCTGCTGAAGCTGGTTGCCTCTTTGCCGATGCGCTGCTGCACAGATCCCAGCTTGGCAGTGATGAGGAGGGTAATTCAGCAGAGGATGAGGAGGGGGAGACAGCAAGTGGCACATGATGAGGCGGAAACGCTGGTAGAAGTTGGGCTCGCTATTCTTGGCGTGGGTAGGATGTGTGATGTTAGTTTGCGACTTTGTCCCAGCCTCCACCAGGTTTATCCAGTGTGCCATGACAGATCTGTATCTTCCCTGTCCACAACAACTTGTCCACGTGTCTGTTAGGTGGACCTTCCCGTTGGTCAGAGCACGATTGAGATTGTTTAAACAAAAGCTTGTGTAACACGGGGACGGCACAACGTGCAAAATAGTGGCGGCTGGGAACACTATCGTGGGGCAGCCACAACACTGTGTTCCCACAAGCTTAAACGGCAACATCTCCACGGCTAGCAATTTGTCAATGTTCAAGTTTAGGTTGTGTGCCTGTGGGTGCGTGGCTGGGTATTTACACTTCCTTTCCAACATCTCAGGCTCAGACAACTGAACGCTTCCCTGGGACAAGGAAGTGGATGATGTTTGCTGTGTCTGTGTAATCGCAGCTTGTGGGCAGGACGTATGAGCGCCTGCTTCATAGACAGCAGATTGTGAAGGACGTAGCACAGGCGACATGGAAGTGGTTTGACCCCCAGACACAATATTTGTACCCTGGTGTTCGGCCCACCTACTGGGGTGCTTGGCTGCCTTGTGGTTCCACATACTGGTGGCGCTCAGGTTACTTTGGTCCTGACCTCTGCTCATCTTGATATGGCAGATGCTACAGATTACAATATTTTTTCTCTGAAGGACCTTCAGAAAAAGAAAAAAAAAAAAATTCCAGACTAAACGCCCCCTTGCTGTGACCTGGGCCACAGTGGGGGTGCTCTTGGGAACAGTTCACCCAGTCCTCACTCTGGGCAAACCACTACCCCATGATGCCTTTTCTGGTGCCACATAGCCATCTTCCTCTGTGATGCTGTGCTGGCTATGCATGTCAACAGTATAGTTCGGATCAGTAGAGTCATCACTGACCACCTCGTCTTCCATCTCACCCTCCTTCCCACTTGAGATTGTAGGCTGACTTGATAGCAACTGTGTCTTATCAGCCTCCACCTCTGGGGATAGTAAATCATATTCCTCAAAGTGGCTTTCTTCTGGCTGTAGGTCCTCAAAATACTTGCGCATCAACAAATGCCACCTCCTCATGTCCCTCTTCAATGCTGCACGGCGAAAGGCCATAGCAAACCATAACATACAAGACAGATCCTCAGAGTGGCCAAGATTGGGGTCATATCTCTCCTGTGACTGATGAAGGGGGGGGGGAAGGAGGACCAGGTTGAAGATTGGATGGTCCAACGTTCTGTGTATCCACAGTACACTGTGTGGTTGTGGAAGATTGGTTGCTGCTTGACAAATGAGAAGAAGCCTTGTCTGCCATCCAAGACAGAGTCTGCTTTTGCTCTTCTGGCTTCCACACACGTTTACGTTTCAGACGGGGAAATTTGGCAAAGAACATAGTGTATGCATCACACTTCTTCTGACCTGACAGACTCAGTGCCTTGTCGCCCACCACTGACAACACCACGCCCACATCCCTGTCCCTTAACAACTGCCTTTTTTGTCCTTTTGGGTTTTTGTGACATATTTGAAGATGTTGATAGGCCAAGCCATGCAACGTTTGCCCCCAAAAACATTGTGGAGAAAGTACAAGTGAGTACTTTGTACCAGGCAGCAGTGATTGATAGAATCCTGCTTTGTAATGATTTGCAAAAGCCACAAGCAACTGCACGCTCTATCCCTATACAATGTAGGCTTCGGATGTAATGTGCGCAAAATGGCAGCAGGTTTTATATAGACCCTATGACGCTGAGCGGCCAGCCAATCACAGTAATGCCACAACCAAGATGACTGGGCATTACTGTGATTGGTTAAGAAGCCCAGAATGTTTGTTGGCTGCAAATCAGGCGCCAAACGGCTGGGCGGGACATACAAATATCGCGAGGCGAGTACACCATTACTCGCTATATAACGAATACCCCGAATACTGTACTAGTCTGTGAATAGTAACTAATATATTAGCTTATCACTATTCAGGAGTATAAAGATCTTAAGCTACAAAATTAGCTACTGCAACAAAAATCGACAAAGACCATAAAATAAATCCACCAAATTTTGTATAAATACATCCATGCCAAAAGGAAGAGGGAAAAAAAAAAATAAAAAAAAAAAAAAAAAGGGGATGGTATCGTCCCCATAAAAGATTAGAACCGGATAATTCTAGATGACAAAGAAAATGCTGAGATATTAAACAGGGACCTTTTATCCATGTTCACCAAGGATTTGACTGTTCCAGGGATTATTCAACAAGTCAAAAATCAAAGTCCCCCCGATATAAATAACACAAGAGGTACGACTGCATCTGAGTAAATTAAACCTTGACAAGTCCCCAGGGCCAGATGGAATTCATCCATGGATATTGAGTGAATTGAGCTCCGTAATTAACAGACCGCTGTATCTCATCTTCTTAGACTCTCTTATAAAAAGGGTTGACTCCTCAGGATTGGAGAATGGCTGATGTGTTACCAATATTTAAGAAAGGTAAGAGGGTGGATCAAGGTAACTGCCGTCCAGTAAGTCTGACATCAGTTGTGTGCAAAGTTTTTAAGGGCATTTTAAGAGATGACATGCAAAAATATATTGCAGAAAATATAACTGACATCCTTCATGAATCCATGCTGTCTAAGTCATGTCTAACCAACCTGTTGGGCCTCTATGAGGGGGTAAGTGCAAACCTAGATATTGGTAATGCAGCTGATTGGCATAATTTCATACTATACCACGTAATAGCCTTATACTGACGCTCCAGAAGCCGTGACCAGGTGAAACTATAAGGAGATGGGCAAGGAATTGGCTAAAAGATAGAAAACAAAGTTGTCATAAATATATTCTCTAAATCGGCTATAGGGAGCAGTGGGAGCCGCGGGGATCTGTACTGGCAGCAATAAGGGCCACAAGGGTTCTTTACAGTTAGAGCAGTCAGATTGTAGAATGCTGACCACAAGAGGTAGTAATGGCAGATACTAACAGATTTTATATCAGTGATGGATAATTTCCTCAGTACAAAACATTGTCGGGTAGAGAGGATTTAGTGACTAAATGTATGATTGGTGGAGGAAGGGTGAACTGGATGGATCAGGGACTTTTTTCAACCTTTGTAACTTTATGGAGGACTCTGGGGTGTGCATTATTCTACATGGAGGGCAATGGAGGGTGCATTATGCTATATGAAGGATTTTAGCACCAAATCTGAATCTCTTTGCAAAAAGAAACAAAACGTAGTTTTTTGCCAAGAGATGAGAGTCTGTGAACTCAGTAACTTTACCTAAGTTGAGGTCACCGAGGTCCCCTGAGGTCAGGTTACCTGCGGTCATAAGTAAAGGGCCGTGGGAACCTCCAGCTGTGACCGCAAATAACCTGAGTGATGTCACCGCTGATAGCGGCTCAGTCTCTACCTGAATCTCACAGTGGGCGGTCATTTTCTATGGCTGCTCGCTGACAATTCAGATGTAGCAGAGCTGGAATCGTTGTGGGACCTCGTATGGATAACTTCGGACCTGGTTGTTTTGGGGGTTAATAAAATTGGTGAAAGAGTGGGGTTTTTGGGTTTTATTTCAAATAAAGGATTTTTTCGGTGCTTGTGGTTATTTCTTTCCAATTATAGATTAGTAATGGGGGGGGGTCTCAGACACCTTCCATTACTAATCTAGGGCTTAGTGGCAGCTGTGAACTGACATTAACCCCTTATTACCTTGATTGTCACCATACAAGGGGAAAATCGGGAAGAGCCTGGTAAAAGTGCCGCGATTGTCACAACTAATGGATGCGGCAATTCTGCGCGGCTGCAGGCTACTACTTTTAGGCTGGGGGGCTTCCAATAACCATGGGGCTCTCCAGCCTGAGAATACCAGCCCCCAGCTGTTGGGCTTTATCTTGGCTGAGTATCAAAATTGAGGGGGGGGGGGAACCATGCCATTTTATTTAATTTAAAAAAAAAACAAAGAAAAAAAAACCTGCATGCGGTTTCTCCTATTTTGATACTCCGCCAAGATAAGCACACAGCTGGGGGCTGCAGCCAGTGGCCGTATGCTTTATCTGTGCTGGTATCAATAGTTGGAGAGACCCTACGCCGATTTATTCAATACCACGTGTGATGGTGGAATATGGGGGGGTTGTGTATCATGTTGTGTAGGTTCGTATTTTAGGCGTGGTTCACTGTCCATTCTCTGTATTGCTTGTGTGTACATTGTATTGTCTGTAGGTAATCACCCCCTGTAGTGTTTCTGTCCCTAGATGTGGGGGGAGGGGGCCTGGGATCCACCTAATCTCTCTGCTTACCTGAAGAATTAGGTAGTCTGCTTGAGAACGTCAAGAGAGAAGGACTAAGATTGATCCTCTGGGCAGACGCTGCAGCTTCTCAGAGAGACCTGGACATTTATCATCACTTACTGGACTATACTAGTGTTTCTGGACTATTTTTACCCTCTGTATGGTGGATTATGTTATTGACTGTTTGATTTGCTTGGAATAAATGTTCTTTGAATTGTCATCAATCACTCGCTCTGTTGATTGTGTGATATGGGAGAAGGACCCTGTGATATCACAATATAGACGCGCAGACGCCTGTGATTCCAACCAATCACAGACGCTGTCTAAGGGCGAGGTCTGGTAGCAGCCAGACACACCGGTGACCAGAGAAAGCAGTGAATAAGCGGCCCTGAAAGTACAGCTATGGGAGCAATTACAGCCACGGCGGAGACTCTGTAGGTATGTCATGCTTTAACCCTTTTGCTTCCTTTTTTTTACAGTGATTGCCCTGGCCAAATCACATCCATGCCAATACTTCACATGGTTGTGATGGGTGCGGGAGTGGGCTTTCTGCAAACGAACAGTTATTGAACATTGAAGAAAAAACAAAAAAGCTAGCACTAAAAAAATTGCAATTTCTTGAGCCACCCCACCACTTCATGGCAAATCTCATTTGGGGCAGTCCTACGCTAAAATATGTTTATAAAATGTGCCAAACGGCCTCACATATGAAATATTAGAACTGCTCTCAGCAGCACTCACCTGGTCTATTTCAATCCCGTACCCATGACTGAATCATGGCTGTTGGTGGGACAGGTCCAAGCAAATGCTGCTGACGTAAATAGCCTGTGGACAGGGCCTGATGACTGAATGTGAACAGTCACCAATCGCCGAAAATCTAGACAGGTGGAATACATCCCAAATTGGGGTGCATAGCAAGGTTGGGGTCAGCCACCGACCAGGTGAGTGCTGCTAAAAGCAGTTCTACTATTCATATGTGAGGCCGTATGGCACATTTTATAAAAATATTTTAGTGTAGGACTGCCCCAAATGAGATTTGCCGTGACGTGGCGAGGCAGCTCAAGAAATTGCAATTTTTTGCCAAAAATCTCAACATTTTTATAATAGGTACAGTTTGGAATTTTTAGTGCTGAAGTGCACATTTAGTGCTGGCTTTTTGTTTTTTCTTTAGTTATTGAGCATTGCTGACTTTTGAGCAGAGTGTTTGGTAAGCCGAGCCCGAACAAACCGGCCAAGGCTCGAACCGAAGCTGAAATTGGCAAAACGTGAACCAAACAGGTTTACTCATCTCTATTAGTAAGGGTAAAATTGTGAGATATGTTCTAGTGTGAACCAGGCAAGAAATAAAAAAATATTTTTTTATTTATTTGTTTGTGGGTGGATGGAAGGGGGAGTAATATAACTTCACTATGAGGCCCCAAGATTTCTAGGTACACCCCTGCCCCCACACCAGCCTTTACCCATATTGACAAGTGACATGACAAATCCCATTGATCTTCTAGCACTATAATGAATTCACTGGAGAAGGCCCGACCTGAGGCCCAGACGGGTTTCCATTGCATTTTCTGAGGTTCTGTGGTTGCCAGATATGCAGTACGTGCCGATCTACAGACTAAGGCCTCATTCACACCTCAGGGATTTTTCTGTTCGATTTTCATCAGTAATTGGCCACTGTTCAGTTTTATCATTAGTGATTTTTTTGGATGAAAAATATAAATTGCAACGCTCCTACCCATCACACTGCTAAAAATGGGGAGAACGCGGATCGCACACGGAGGGCGATGGCCACGGATTTTCAAGACTTGGATGGGTAATTTTGATCTGTGACTTGGACCAAAAACATCTCTGAAATTTCTTTTTACAGATACAGATGTCCACAAAAAACCACGGACATGTGAAGATTAAATTATAAAGGGTATGTACCAAAGACAGAACACGTCTTAGTGAGGCCTCGGGGTCAGCTACTGGCTGCGTACAGATCACAGACATGTACAGTGCCTTGTGAAAGTATTCAGCCCCTTGAATTTTTCAGCCTTTTCCCACATTTCAGACTTTAAACAAAAGATAAAATGTGAATGTTCTGGTGAAGAATCAACAACAAGTGACACAATTGTGAAGAGGAAGGAAATTTATTGCTGATTTTAAAACTTTTTTAAAAAAATAACTGTAAATTGTGGCGTGCAATATTATTCACCCCCTTTACTGTCAGTGCAGAAACTCCCTCCAGAAGATGATTGAGGGTCTGTGAATGATGCAATGTTGTCCTAAATGACTGATGATGATAAATATAAGCCCCTGTGTGTAATCAAGTCTCCGTATAATGCTGCTCTGTGATAGGCTCATGTTCTGTGTAAAGCGCAGAGAGCATCATGAAGACCAAGGAACACAACAGGCAGGTCCAGGATACTGTTGTGGAGAAGTTTAAAGCCGGATTTGGTTACAAAAAGATTTCCACAACTTTACACATCCCAAGAAGCACTGTGCAAGCGATCATATTGCAATGGAAGGAGCATCATACCCCTGCAAATCTACCAAGACCCGGCCGTCCATCCAAACTATCATCTCACACAAGGAGATGACTGGTCAGAGATGCAGCCAAGAGGCCCAGGATCCCTCTGGATGATCTGCAGAGATCTACAGCTGAGGTGGGAGAGTCTGTCCATAGCACAACAATCAGCCGTATACTGCACAAATCTGGCCTTTATGGAAGAGTGGCAAGAAGAAGCCATTTCTCAAAGATGTCCATAAAAAGTGTTGTATAAAGTTTGCCACAAGCCACCGGAGACACCAAACATGTGGAGGAAGGGGCTCTGCTCAGAGGAAACCAAAATCACACTATTGGGCACAATGCCAAATGATATGTAACAGCCACACAGCTCATCACCCTGAACACACCATCCCCACTGTCAAACATGGTGGTGGCAGCATCATGGTTTGGGCCGGCTTTTCTTCAGCAGGGACAGGGAAGATGGTAAAATTGATGGAAGATGGATGGAGCCAAATACAGGACCATTCTTGAAGAAAAGCTGTTGGAGTCTGCAAAAGACCTGAGACTGGGACGGAGATTTGTCTTCCAACAAGACACTGATCCCAAACATAAAGCAAAATCTACAATGGAATGGTTCACAAATAACCGTATCCAGGTGTTAGAATGGCCAAGTCACAGTCCAGACCTGAACCCAATCGAGAATCTGTGGAAAGAGCTGAAAACTGCTGTTCATAAACGCCTCCATCCAACCTCACTCAGCTCCAGCTGTTTACAAAGGAAGAATGGGCGAGAATTTCAGCCTCTCCATGTGCAAAACTGATAGACACATACCCCAAGAGACTGCAGCTGTAATCACAGCAAAAGGGGGCGCTACAAAGTATTAACTTACAGGGGGTGAATAATATTGCACGCCTCAATTTACAGTTATTTATTTCTTATAAAAGTGTAAAATAAGCAATAAATTTCCTTCCTCTTCACAATTGTGTCACTTGTTGTTGATTCTTCACCAGAACATTCACATTTTATCTTTATGTTTGAAGCCTGAAATGTGGGAAAAGGGTGAAAAATTCAAGGGCGGCGAATACTTTTGCAAGGTCCTGTATGTCATACGTGTGGTCACAGGGCAGAGGAACATGTGCGTGGTCTCAGTCATAGTGTAACACGGTCACAATATCTGTACGTAAACATGTCTACATAGCACTCAGCATCTGTCATTACCTGATTTCTGCACCAAGTCGTTCTTTGTCTTCTTTTCCGTTCTAGAAGCGGAGACTCATCTCCGACCACATTTCCTCCAGGTCTTGAATGAGAGGTCTACAACTGTGAAGCTTGAGACCAATTATTTTTCATGCATTTGGTACTGTCCAAGTGCCACATACAGTGACTATATCCTCGTGGAGGTTTGTCCTCTTAGTATTGTATCTCCGTCCCTATGTCCTCGTGAAGCTTCTCTTCTTCTATTGCCCTGGTCTTCTATATTATCACATACAGTGACTATATCCTCATGGACCTTCGTCCTCTTAGTATTGTATCTCCGTCCCTATGTCCTCGTGAAGCTTCTCTTCTGCTGGTCTTCTGTATTATCACATACAGTGACTATGTCCTCATGGACCTTCGTCCTCTTAGTATTGTGTCTCTGTCCCTATGTCCTCGTGAAGCTTCTCTTCTTCTATTTCCCTGGCCTTCTGTATTATCACATACAGTGACTATGTCCTCATGGACCTTCGTCCTCTTAGTATTGTGTCTCTGTCCCTATGTCCTCGTGAAGCTTCTCTTCTTCTATTTCCCTGGCCTTCTGTATTATCACATACAGTGACTATATCCTCGTGGACCTTCGTCCTCTTAGTATTGTGTCTCTGTCCCTCTGTCCTCGTGAAGCTTCTCTTCTGCTGGTCTTCTGTATTATCACATACAGTGACTATGTCCTCATGGACCTTCGTCCTCTTAGTATTGTGTCTCTGTCCCTATGTCCTCGTGAAGCTTCTCTTCTTCTATTTCCCTGGTCTTCTGTATTATCACATACAGTGACTATATCCTCATGGACCTTTGTCCTCTTAGTATTGTGTCTCTGTCCCCATGTCCTCGTGAAGCTTCTCTTCTTCTATTTCCCTGGTCTTCTCTATTATCACATACAGCGACTATATCCTCGTCTTCATGAAGCTTTTCTTCTATTTCCCTGGTCTTCTCTATTATCACATACAGTGACTATATCCTCATGGACCTTCGTCCTCTTAGTATTGTATCTCCGTCCCTATGTCCTCGTGAAGCTTCTCTTCTTCTATTTCCCTGGTCTTCTCTATTATCACATACAGTGACTATGTCCTCATGGACCTTCGTCCTCTTAGTATTATGTCTCTGTCCCCATGTCCTCGTCTTCATGAAGCTTTTCTTCTATTTCCCTGGTCTTCTGTATTATCACATACAGTGACTATGTCCTCTTGGAGCTCTGCTTCTCTGGCTATATGTCCTGATGTAAGGTTACGTAGAGCTAGCTGGAGCTTCTCTGTGTAATGTCTCCGGCCTGGCGTCCACTCACCATGTCATTACTGTCCAAGTATGGAGCCTACCGCATCTTCTGGTCAGGGCCTACAGGTCGCATGTCCTGTGCCGGTTTTCCCTGCACGCCCGTCCCTCTGGAGCAGCGTCTTCTTTCCTTTGCCGGCACACCTTCCTGCTTCCCTAATCCTGTGAGCACTCCGCCTCTCTCCTTATCTTCCCCCGTACCTGTCCATGCTTGCCCGGTGGCACGCCCTCCTCTCCTGTGCAGGTAACAGCTGGGATGGGATGGTCCTCATACAATTACACAGCCCGAGGGCAGGATACTTAGGAGATGCCTGTGACACCAGACCTATCATCTGCTGCAGCAACAGACATGGATAGCTCATATATAAACCCGTCTGTGTAACACGTTTTCCTACAGCAATGAAGGAAGACGTCCGACTCTATAGGTCATCATTCACCATTAATGAAAGTCTGCTGATCCGGAAGATCATCCGGTATGTGACACGGAGCACGGAGCACCCTCAGCAGACGGTGTCTGGAGAGATGGACGGGCATGTGGCTATATACACCCGCGATACAAGCCGCGAGCAGAAAGGTCTGGAGGAACACAGCAATGTATAGGAGGATGAGGGCACATGGAGGTGACAGGTCTGGAGGAACACAGCAATGTATAGGAGGATGAGGGCACATGGAGGCGACAGGTCTGGAGGAACACAGCAATGTATAGGAGGATGAGGCACATGGAGGCGACAGGTCTGGAGGAACACAGCGATGTATAGGAGGATGAGGGCACATGGAGGTGACAGGTCTGGAGGAACACAGCGATGTATAGGAGGATGAGGGCACATGGAGGCGACAGGTCTGGAGGAACACAGCAATGTATAGGAGGATGAGGCACATGGAGGTGACAGGTCTGGAGGAACACAGCGATGTATAGGAGGATGAGGGCACATGGAGGTGACAGGTCTGGAGGAACACAGCAATGTATAGGAGGATGAGGGCACATGGAGGCGACAGGTCTGGAGGAACACAGCGATGTATAGGAGGATGAGGGCACATGGAGGCGACAGGTCTGGAGGAACACAGCGATGTATAGGAGGATGAGGGCACATGGAGGCGACAGGTCTGGAGGAACACAGCGATGTATAGGAGGATGAGGGCACATGGAGGTGACAGGTCTGGAGGAACACAGCAATGTATAGGAGGATGAGGGCACATGGAGGTGACAGGTCTGGAGGAACACAGCAATGTATAGGAGGATGAGGGCACATGGAGGCGACAGGTCTGGAGGAACACAGCAATGTATAGGAGGATGAGGGCACATGGAGGCGACAGGTCTGGAGGAACACAGCGATGTATAGGAGGATGAGGGCACATGGAGGTGACAGGTCTGGAGGAACACAGCGATGTATAGGAGGATGAGGGCACATGGAGGCGACAGGTCTGGAGGAACACAGCAATGTATAGGAGGATGAGGGCACATGGAGGCGACAGGTCTGGAGGAACACAGCGATGTATAGGAGGATGAGGGCACATGGAGGTGACAGGTCTGGAGGAACACAGCAATGTATAGGAGGATGAGGGCACATGGAGGCGACAGGTCTGGAGGAACACAGCAATGTATAGGAGGATGAGGGCACATGGAGGCGACAGGTCTGGAGGAACACAGCAATGTATAGGAGGATGAGGGCACATGGAGGTGACAGGTCTGGAGGAACACAGCAATGTATAGGAGGATGAGGTACATGGAGGTGACAGGTCTGGAGGAACACAGCGATGTATAGGAGGATGAGGGCACATGGAGGCGACAGGTCTGGAGGAACACAGCAATGTATAGGAGGATGAGGCACATGGAGGTGACAGGTCTGGAGGAACACAGCGATGTATAGGAGGATGAGGGCACATGGAGGTGACAGGTCTGGAGGAACACAGCAATGTATAGGAGGATGAGGGCACATGGAGGCGACAGGTCTGGAGGAACACAGCGATGTATAGGAGGATGAGGGCACATGGAGGCGACAGGTCTGGAGGAACACAGCGATGTATAGGAGGATGAGGGCACATGGAGGCGACAGGTCTGGAGGAACACAGCGATGTATAGGAGGATGAGGGCACATGGAGGCGACAGGTCTGGAGGAACACAGCGATGTATAGGAGGATGAGGGCACATGGAGGCGACAGGTCTGGAGGAACACAGCAATGTATAGGAGGATGAGGCACATGGAGGCGACAGGTCTGGAGGAACACAGCGATGTATAGGAGGATGAGGGCACATGGAGGTGACAGGTCTGGAGGAACACAGCGATGTATAGGAGGATGAGGGCACATGGAGGCGACAGGTCTGGAGGAACACAGCGATGTATAGGAGGATGAGGGCACATGGAGGCGACAGGTCTGGAGGAACACAGCGATGTATAGGAGGATGAGGGCACATGGAGGCGACAGGTCTGGAGGAACACAGCAATGTATAGGAGGATGAGGGCACATGGAGGTGACAGGTCTGGAGGAACACAGCAATGTATAGGAGGATGAGGGCACATGGAGGCGACAGGTCTGGAGGAACACAGCAATGTATAGGAGGATGAGGCACATGGAGGTGACAGATCTGGAGGAACACAGCGATGTATAGGAGGATGAGGGCACATGGAGGTGACAGGTCTGGAGGAACACAGCAATGTATAGGAGGATGAGGGCACATGGAGGTGACAGGTCTGGAGGAACACAGCGATGTATAGGAGGATGAGGCACATGGAGGTGACAGGTCTGGAGGAACACAGCAATGTATAGGAGGATGAGGCACATGGAGGTGACAGGTCTGGAAGAACACAGCAATGTATAGGAGGATGAGGGCACATGGAGGTGACAGGTCTGGAGGAACACAGCGATGTATAGGAGGATGAGGGCACATGGAGGTGACAGGTCTGGAGGAACACAGCAATGTATAGGAGGATGAGGGCACATGGAGGCGACAGGTCTGGAGGAACACAGCGATGTATAGGAGGATGAGGGCACATGGAGGCGACAGGTCTGGAGGAACACAGCGATGTATAGGAGGATGAGGGCACATGGAGGCGACAGGTCTGGAGGAACACAGCGATGTATAGGAGGATGAGGGCACATGGAGGCGACAGGTCTGGAGGAACACAGCAATGTATAGGAGGATGAGGCACATGGAGGCGACAGGTCTGGAGGAACACAGCGATGTATAGGAGGATGAGGGCACATGGAGGTGACAGGTCTGGAGGAACACAGCGATGTATAGGAGGATGAGGGCACATGGAGGCGACAGGTCTGGAGGAACACAGCGATGTATAGGAGGATGAGGGCACATGGAGGCGACAGGTCTGGAGGAACACAGCGATGTATAGGAGGATGAGGGCACATGGAGGCGACAGGTCTGGAGGAACACAGCAATGTATAGGAGGATGAGGGCACATGGAGGTGACAGGTCTGGAGGAACACAGCAATGTATAGGAGGATGAGGGCACATGGAGGCGACAGGTCTGGAGGAACACAGCAATGTATAGGAGGATGAGGCACATGGAGGTGACAGATCTGGAGGAACACAGCGATGTATAGGAGGATGAGGGCACATGGAGGTGACAGGTCTGGAGGAACACAGCAATGTATAGGAGGATGAGGGCACATGGAGGTGACAGGTCTGGAGGAACACAGCGATGTATAGGAGGATGAGGCACATGGAGGTGACAGGTCTGGAGGAACACAGCAATGTATAGGAGGATGAGGCACATGGAGGTGACAGGTCTGGAAGAACACAGCAATGTATAGGAGGATGAGGGCACATGGAGGTGACAGGTCTGGAGGAACACAGCGATGTATAGGAGGATGAGGCACATGGAGGCGACAGGTCTGGAGGAACACAGTGATGTATAGGAGGATGAGGGCACATGGAGGTGACAGGTCTGGAGGAACACAGCGATGTATAGGAGGATGAGGGCACATGGAGGTGACAGGTCTGGAGGAACACAGCAATGTATAGGAGGATGAGGCACATGGAGGTGACAGGTCTGGAAGAACACAGCAATGTATAGGAGGATGAGGGCACATGGAGGTGACAGGTCTGGAGGAACACAGCGATGTATAGGAGGATGAGGGCACATGGAGGTGACAGGTCTGGAGGAACACAGCAATGTATAGGAGGATGAGGGCACATGGAGGTGACAGGTCTGGAGGAACACAGCGATGTATAGGAGGATGAGGGCACATGGAGGTGACAGGTCTGGAGGAACACAGCGATGTATAGGAGGATGAGGGCACATGGAGGTGACAGGTCTGGAGGAACACAGCGATGTATAGGAGGATGAGGGCACATGGAGGCGACAGGTCTGGAGGAACACAGCGATGTATAGGAGGATGAGGGCACATGGAGGCAACAGGTCTGGAGGAACACAGCGATGTATAGGAGGATGAGGCACATGGAGGTGACAGGTCTGGAGGAACACAGCAATGTATAGGATGAGGGCACATGGAGGTGACAGGTCTGGAGGAACACAGCGATGTATAGGAGGATGAGGGCACATGGAGGTGACAGGTCTGGAGGAACACAGCAATGTATAGGAGGATGAGGGCACATGGAGGTGACAGGTCTGGAGGAACACAGTGATGTATAGGAGGATGAGGGCACATGGAGGCGACAGGTCTGGAGGAACACAGCGATGTATAGGAGGATGAGGGCACATGGAGGCAACAGGTCTGGAGGAACACAGCAATGTATAGGAGGATGAGGGCACATGGAGGAGACAGGTCTGGAGGAACACAGCAATGTATAGGATGAGGGCACATGGAGGTGACAGGTCTGGAGGAACACAGCGATGTATAGGAGGATGAGGGCACATGGAGGTGACAGGTCTGGAGGAACACAGCGATGTATAGGAGGATGAGGGCACATGGAGGTGACAGGTCTGGAGGAACACAGCGATGTATAGGAGGATGAGGGCACATGGAGGTGACAGGTCTGGAGGAACACAGCAATGTATAGGAGGATGAGGGCACATGGAGGCGACAGGTCTGGAGGAACACAGCGATGTATAGGAGGATGAGGGCACATGGAGGCAACAGGTCTGGAGGAACACAGCGATGTATAGGAGGATGAGGCACATGGAGGTGACAGGTCTGGAGGAACACAGCAATGTATAGGATGAGGGCACATGGAGGTGACAGGTCTGGAGGAACACAGCGATGTATAGGAGGATGAGGGCACATGGAGGTGACAGGTCTGGAGGAACACAGCAATGTATAGGAGGATGAGGGCACATGGAGGTGACAGGTCTGGAGGAACACAGCGATGTATAGGAGGATGAGGGCACATGGAGGCAACAGGTCTGGAGGAACACAGCAATGTATAGGAGGATGAGGGCACATGGAGGTGACAGGTCTGGAGGAACACAGCAATGTATAGGAGGATGAGGGCACATGGAGGAGACAGGTCTGGAGGAACACAGCAATGTATAGGAGGATGAGGGCCCATGGAGGTGACAGGTCTGGAGGAACACAGCAATGTATAGCAGGATGAGGGCACATGGAGGTGACAGGTCTGGAGGAACACAGCGATGTATAGGAGGATGAGGGCACATGGAGGCGACAGGTCTGGAGGAACACAGCAATGTATAGGAGGATGAGGGCACATGGAGGCGACAGGTCTGGAGGAACACAGCAATGTATAGGAGGATGAGGGCACATGGAGGCGACAGGTCTGGAGGAACACAGCAATGTATAGGAGGATGAGGGCACATGGAGGCGACAGGTCTGGAGGAACACAGCAATGTATAGGAGGATGAGGGCACATGGAGGCGACAGGTCTGGAGGAACACAGCAATGTATAGGAGGATGAGGGCACATGGAGGCGACAGGTCTGGAGGAACACAGCAATGTATAGGAGGATGAGGCACATGGAGGCGACAGGTCTGGAGGAACACAGCAATGTATAGGAGGATGAGGCACATGGAGGTGACAGGTCTGGAGGAACACAGCAATGTATAGGAGGATGAGGGCACATGGAGGTGACAGGTCTGGAGGAACACAGCAATGTATAGGAGGATGAGGGCACATGGAGGCGACAGGTCTGGAGGAACACAGCAATGTATAGGAGGATGAGGGCACATGGAGGCGACAGGTCTGGAGGAACACAGCAATGTATAGGAGGATGAGGCACATGGAGGTGACAGGTCTGGAGGAACACAGCAATGTATAGGAGGATGAGGGCACATGGAGGTGACAGGTCTGGAGGAACACAGCAATGTATAGGAGGATGAGGCACATGGAGGTGACAGGTCTGGAGGAACACAGCGATGTATAGGAGGATGAGGGCACATGGAGGTGACAGGTCTGGAGGAACACAGCGATGTATAGGAGGATGAGGGCACATGGAGGTGACAGGTCTGGAGGAACACAGCGATGTATAGGAGGATGAGGGCACATGGAGGTGACAGGTCTGGAGGAACACAGCGATGTATAGGAGGATGAGGGCACATGGAGGTGACAGGTCTGGAGGAACACAGCAATGTATAGGAGGATGAGGGCACATGGAGGGGACAGGTCTGGAGGAACACAGCGATGTATAGGAGGATGAGGGCACATGGAGGTGACAGGTCTGGAGGAACACAGCGATGTATAGGAGGATGAGGGCACATGGAGGCGACAGGTCTGGAGGAACACAGCAATGTATAGGAGGATGAGGGCACATGGAGGCGACAGGTCTGGAGGAACACAGCGATGTATAGGAGGATGAGGGCACATGGAGGTGACAGGTCTGGAGGAACACAGCAATGTATAGGAGGATGAGGGCACATGGAGGTGACAGGTCTGGAGGAACACAGCAATGTATAGGAGGATGAGGGCACATGGAGGCGACAGGTCTGGAGGAACACAGCAATGTATAGGAGGATGAGGCACATGGAGGCGACAGGTCTGGAGGAACACAGCGATGTATAGGAGGATGAGGGCACATGGAGGTGACAGGTCTGGAGGAACACAGCGATGTATAGGAGGATGAGGGCACATGGAGGTGACAGGTCTGGAGGAACACAGCGATGTATAGGAGGATGAGGGCACATGGAGGTGACAGGTCTGGAGGAACACAGCGATGTATAGGAGGATGAGGGCACATGGAGGCGACAGGTCTGGAGGAACACAGCAATGTATAGGAGGATGAGGCACATGGAGGCGACAGGTCTGGAGGAACACAGCGATGTATAGGAGGATGAGGCACATGGAGGTGACAGGTCTGGAGGAACACAGCGATGTATAGGAGGATGAGGCACATGGAGGTGACAGGTCTGGAGGAACACAGCGATGTATAGGAGGATGAGCGCACATGGAGGCGACAGGTCTGGAGGAACACAGCAATGTATAGGAGGATGAGGGCACATGGAGGTGACAGGTCTGGAGGAACACAGCGATGTATAGGAGGATGAGGGCACATGGAGGTGACAGGTCTGGAGGAACACAGCGATGTATAGGAGGATGAGGGCACATGGAGGTGACAGGTCTGGAGGAACACAGCAATGTATAGGAGGATGAGGCACATGGAGGCGACAGGTCTGGAGGAACACAGCAATGTATAGGAGGATGAGGGCACATGGAGGTGACAGGTCTGGAGGAACACAGCGATGTATAGGAGGATGAGGGCACATGGAGGTGACAGGTCTGGAGGAACACAGCAATGTATAGGAGGATGAGGGCACATGGAGGCGACAGGTCTGGAGGAACACAGCGATGTATAGGAGGATGAGGGCACATGGAGGTGACAGGTCTGGAGGAACACAGCAATGTATAGGAGGATGAGGGCACATGGAGGTGACAGGTCTGGAGGAACACAGCGATGTATAGGAGGATGAGGGCACATGGAGGCGACAGGTCTGGAGGAACACAGCAATGTATAGGAGGATGAGGCACATGGAGGTGACAGGTCTGGAGGAACACAGCAATGTATAGGAGGATGAGGGCACATGGAGGTGACAGGTCTGGAGGAACACAGCGATGTATAGGAGGATGAGGGCACATGGAGGTGACAGGTCTGGAGGAACACAGCGATGTATAGGAAGATGAGGGCACATGGAGGTGACAGCAATGTATAGGAGGATGAGGGCACATGGAGGTGACAGGTCTGGAGGAACACAGCAATGTATAGGAGGATGAGGGCACATGGAGGCGACAGGTCTGGAGGAACACAGCGATGTATAGGAGGATGAGGCACATGGAGGCGACAGGTCTGGAGGAACACAGCAATGTATAGGAGGATGAGGCACATGAAGGTGACAGGTCTGGAGGAACACAGCGATGTATAGGAGGATGAGGGCACATGGAGGTGACAGGTCTGGAGGAACACAGCGATGTATAGGAGGATGAGGGCACATGGAGGCGACAGGTCTGGAGGAACACAGCGATGTATAGGAGGATGAGGCACATGGAGGTGACAGGTCTGGAGGAACACAGCGATGTATAGGAGGATGAGGGCACATGGAGGCGACCGGTCTGGAGGAACACAGCGATGTATAGGAGGATGAGGCACATGGAGGTGACAGGTCTGGAGGAACACAGCGATGTATAGGAGGATGAGGGCACATGGAGGTGACAGGTCTGGAGGAACACAGCGATGTATAGGAGGATGAGGGCACATGGAGGCGACAGGTCTGGAGGAACACAGCGATGTATAGGAGGATGAGGGCACATGGAGGCGACAGCAATGTATAGGAGGATGAGGGCACATGGAGGTGACAGGTCTGGAGGAACACAGCAATGTATAGGAGGATGAGGCACATGGAGGTGACAGGTCTGGAGGAACACAGCAATGTATAGGAGGATGAGGCACATGGAGGTGACAGGTCTGGAGGAACACAGCGATGTATAGGAGGATGAGGGCACATGGAGGTGACAGGTCTGGAGGAACACAGCGATGTATAGGAGGATGAGGGCACATGGAGGCGACAGGTCTGGAGGAACACAGCAATGTATAGGAGGATGAGGCACATGGAGGCGACAGGTCTGGAGGAACACAGCGATGTATAGGAGGATGAGGCACATGGAGGTGACAGGTCTGGAGGAACACAGCGATGTATAGGAGGATGAGGCACATGGAGGCGACAGGTCTGGAGGAACACAGCAATGTATAGGAGGATGAGGCACATGGAGGTGACAGGTCTGGAGGAACACAGCAATGTATAGGAGGATGAGGCACATGGAGGTGACAGGTCTGGAGGAACACAGCGATGTATAGGAGGATGAGGCACATGGAGGCGACAGGTCTGGAGGAACACAGCGATGTATAGGAGGATGAGGGCACATGGAGGCGACAGGTCTGGAGGAACACAGCAATGTATAGGAGGATGAGGCACATGGAGGTGACAGGTCTGGAGGAACACAGCGATGTATAGGAGGATGAGGCACATGGAGGTGACAGGTCTGGAGGAACACAGCAATGTATAGGAGGATGAGGCACATGGAGGTGACAGGTCTGGAGGAACACAGCGATGTATAGGAGGATGAGGGCACATGGAGGTGACAGGTCTGGAGGAACACAGCGATGTATAGGAGGATGAGGGCACATGGAGGTGACAGGTCTGGAGGAACACAGCAATGTATAGGAGGATGAGGCACATGGAGGTGACAGGTCTGGAGGAACACAGCAATGTATAGGAGGATGAGGGCACATGGAGGTGACAGGTCTGGAGGAACACAGCAATGTATAGGAGGATGAGGCACATGGAGGTGACAGGTCTGGAGGAACACAGCGATGTATAGGAGGATGAGGCACATGGAGGTGACAGGTCTGGAGGAACACAGCAATGTATAGGAGGATGAGGGCACATGGAGGTGACAGGTCTGGAGGAACACAGCGATGTATAGGAGGATGAGGGCACATGGAGGTGACAGGTCTGGAGGAACACAGCGATGTATAGGAGGATGAGGGCACATGGAGGTGACAGGTCTGGAGGAACACAGCAATGTATAGGAGGATGAGGGCACATGGAGGTGACAGGTCTGGAGGAACACAGCAATGTATAGGAGGATGAGGCACATGGAGGCGACAGGTCTGGAGGAACACAGCAATGTATAGGAGGATGAGGCACATGGAGGCGACAGGTCTGGAGGAACACAGCAATGTATAGGAGGATGAGGGCACATGGAGGCGACAGGTCAGGAGGAACACAGCGATGTATAGGAGGATGAGGCACATGGAGGTGACAGGTCTGGAGGAACACAGCAATGTATAGGAGGATGAGGCACATGGAGGCGACAGGTCTGGAGGAACACAGCAATGTATAGGAGGATGAGGGCACATGGAGGCGACAGGTCAGGAGGAACACAGCAATGTATAGGAGGATGAGGGCACATGGAGGTGACAGGTCTGGAGGAACACAGCAATGTATAGGAGGATGAGGCACATGGAGGCGACAGGTCTGGAGGAACACAGCAATGTATAGGAGGATGAGGGCACATGGAGGCGACAGGTCAGGAGGAACACAGCGATGTATAGGAGGATGAGGCACATGGAGGTGACAGGTCTGGAGGAACACAGCAATGTATAGGCGGATGAGGCACATGGAGGTGACAGGTCTGGAGGAACACAGCAATGTATAGGAGGATTAGGCACATGGAGGTGACAGGTCTGGAGGAACACAGCAATGTATAGGATGAGGGCACATGGAGGTGACAGGTCTGGAGGAACACAGCGATGTATAGGAGGATGAGGGCACATGGAGGCGACAGGTCTGGAGGAACACAGCGATGTATAGGAGGATGAGGGCACATGGAGGCGACAGGTCTGGAGGAACACAGCGATGTATAGGAGGATGAGGCACATGGAGGCGACAGGTCTGGAGGAACACAGCGATGTATAGGAGGATGAGGGCACATGGAGGTGACAGGTCTGGAGGAACACAGCAATGTATAGGAGGATGAGGGCACATGGAGGGGACAGGTCTGGAGGAACACAGCAATGTATAGGAGGATGAGGGCACATGGAGGCGACAGGTCTGGAGGAACACAGCAATGTATAGGAGGATGAGGGCACATGGAGGCGACAGGTCTGGAGGAACACAGCGATGTATAGGAGGATGAGGGCACATGGAGGTGACAGGTCTGGAGGAACACAGTGATGTATAGGAGGATGAGGGCACATGGAGGTGACAGGTCTGGAGGAACACAGCAATGTATAGGAGGATGAGGGCACATGGAGGTGACAGGTCTGGAGGAACACAGCGATGTATAGGAGGATGAGGGCACATGGAGGTGACAGGTCTGGAGGAACACAGCGATGTATAGGAGGATGAGGCACATGGAGGGGACAGGTCTGGAGGAACACAGCAATGTATAGGAGGATGAGGGCACATGGAGGAACACAGCGATGTATAGGAGGATGAGGGCACATGGAGGTGACAGGTCTGGAGGAACACAGCAATGTATAGGAGGATGAGGGCACATGGAGGAGACAGGTCTGGAGGAACACAGCAATGTATAGGAGGATGAGGGCCCATGGAGGTGACAGGTCTGGAGGAACACAGCAATGTATAGCAGGATGAGGGCACATGGAGGCGACAGGTCTGGAGGAACACAGCAATGTATAGGAGGATTAGGCACATGGAGGTGACAGGTCTGGAGGAACACAGCAATGTATAGGAGGATGAGGGCACATGGAGGTGACAGGTCTGGAGGAACACAGCAATGTATAGGAGGATGAGGGCACATGGAGGTGACAGGTCTGGAGGAACACAGCAATGTATAGGAGGATGAGGGCACATGGAGGCGACAGGTCTGGAGGAACACAGCAATGTATAGGAGGATGAGGTACATGGAGGTGACAGGTCTGGAGGAACACAGCAATGTATAGGAGGATGAGGGCACATGGAGGTGACAGGTCTGGAGGAACACAGCAATGTATAGGAGGATGAGGCACATGGAGGTGACAGGTCTGGAGGAACACAGCAATGTATAGGAGGATGAGGGCACATGGAGGTGACAGGTCTGGAGGAACACAGCGATGTATAGGAGGATGAGGGCACATGGAGGTGACAGGTCTGGAGGAACACAGCGATGTATAGGAGGATGAGGGCACATGGAGGTGACAGGTCTGGAGGAACACAGCGATGTATAGGAGGATGAGGCACATGGAGGTGACAGGTCTGGAGGAACACAGCGATGTATAGGAGGATGAGGGCACATGGAGGCGACAGGTCTGGAGGAACACAGCAATGTATAGGAGGATGAGGCACATGGAGGCGACAGGTCTGGAGGAACACAGCGATGTATAGGAGGATGAGGCACATGGAGGTGACAGGTCTGGAGGAACACAGCGATGTATAGGAGGATGAGGGCACATGGAGGTGACAGGTCTGGAGGAACACAGCGATGTATAGGAGGATGAGGCACATGGAGGTGACAGGTCTGGAGGAACACAGCGATGTATAGGAGGATGAGGCACATGGAGGTGACAGGTCTGGAGGAACACAGCGATGTATAGGAGGATGAGGGCACATGGAGGTGACAGGTCTGGAGGAACACAGCAATGTATAGGAGGATGAGGCACATGGAGGTGACAGGTCTGGAGGAACACAGCGATGTATAGGAGGATGAGGCACATGGAGGTGACAGGTCTGGAGGAACACAGCGATGTATAGGAGGATGAGGGCACATGGAGGAGACAGGTCTGGAGGAACACAGCGATGTATAGGAGGATGAGGGCACATGGAGGCGACAGGTCTGGAGGAACACAGCGATGTATAGGAGGATGAGGGCACATGGAGGTGACAGGTCTGGAGGAACACAGCAATGTATAGGAGGATGAGGCACATGGAGGTGACAGGTCTGGAGGAACACAGCAATGTATAGGAGGATGAGGGCACATGGAGGCGACAGGTCTGGAGGAACACAGCGATGTATAGGAGGATGAGGGCACATGGAGGTGACAGGTCTGGAGGAACACAGCGATGTATAGGAGGATGAGGGCACATGGAGGTGACAGGTCTGGAGGAACACAGCGATGTATAGGAGGATGAGGGCACATGGAGGTGACAGCAATGTATAGGAGGATGAGGGCACATGGAGGTGACAGGTCTGGAGGAACACAGCAATGTATAGGAGGATGAGGGCACATGGAGGTGACAGGTCTGGAGGAACACAGCAATGTATAGGAGGATGAGGCACATGGAGGTGACAGGTCTGGAGGAACACAGCAATGTATAGGAGGATGAGGGCACATGGAGGTGACAGGTCTGGAGGAACACAGCGATGTATAGGAGGATGAGGGCACATGGAGGTGACAGGTCTGGAGGAACACAGCGATGTATAGGAGGATGAGGGCACATGGAGGTGACAGGTCTGGAGGAACACAGCGATGTATAGGAGGATGAGGGCACATGGAGGAGACAGGTCTGGAGGAACACAGCGATGTATAGGAGGATGAGGGCACATGGAGGAGACAGGTCTGGAGGAACACAGCAATGTATAGGAGGATGAGGCACATGGAGGTGACAGGTCTGGAGGAACACAGCGATGTATAGGAGGATGAGGCACATGGAGGCGACAGGTCTGGAGGAACACAGCGATGTATAGGAGGATGAGGGTACATGGAGGTGACAGGTCTGGAGGAACACAGCGATGTATAGGAGGATGAGGCACATGGAGGCGACAGGTCTGGAGGAACACAGCAATGTATAGGAGGATGAGGCACATGGAGGTGACAGGTCTGGAGGAACACAGCGATGTATAGGAGGATGAGGGCACATGGAGGTGACAGGTCTGGAGGAACACAGCGATGTATAGGAGGATGAGGGCACATGGAGGCGACAGGTCTGGAGGAACACAGCGATGTATAGGAGGATGAGGCACATGGAGGTGACAGGTCTGGAGGAACACAGCAATGTATAGATGGATGAGGCACATGGAGGTGACAGGTCTGGAGGAACACAGCGATGTATAGGAGGATGAGGCACATGGAGGTGACAGGTCTGGAGGAACACAGCAATGTATAGGAGGATGAGGCACATGGAGGCGACAGGTCTGGAGGAACACAGCGATGTATAGGAGGATGAGGGCACATGGAGGCGACAGGTCTGGAGGAACACAGCAATGTATAGGAGGATGAGGTACATGGAGGTGACAGGTCTGGAGGAACACAGCGATGTATAGGAGGATGAGGGCACATGGAGGTGACAGGTCTGGAGGAACACAGCGATGTATAGGAGGATGAGGGCACATGGAGGTGACAGGTCTGGAGGAACACAGCGATGTATAGGAGGATGAGGCACATGGAGGTGACAGGTCTGGAGGAACACAGCGATGTATAGGAGGATGAGGGCACATGGAGGTGACAGGTCTGGAGGAACACAGCGATGTATAGGAGGATGAGGGCACATGGAGGTGACAGGTCTGGAGGAACACAGCGATGTATAGGAGGATGAGGGCACATGGAGGTGACAGGTCTGGAGGAACACAGCAATGTATAGGAGGATGAGGGCACATGGAGGTGACAGGTCTGGAGGAACACAGCAATGTATAGGAGGATGAGGCACATGGAGGCGACAGGTCTGGAGGAACACAGCAATGTATAGGAGGATGAGGCACATGGAGGTGACAGGTCTGGAGGAACACAGCAATGTATAGGAGGATGAGGGCACATGGAGGCGATAGGTCTGGAGGAACACAGCGATGTATAGGAGGATGAGGCACATGGAGGTGACAGGTCTGGAGGAACACAGCGATGTATAGGAGGATGAGGCACATGGAGGTGACAGGTCTGGAGGAACACAGCGATGTATAGGAGGATGAGGGCACATGGAGGTGACAGGTCTGGAGGAACACAGCAATGTATAGGAGGATGAGGCACATGGAGGTGACAGGTCTGGAGGAACACAGCAATGTATAGGAGGATGAGGGCACATGGAGGTGACAGGTCTGGAGGAACACAGCAATGTATAGGAGGATGAGGGCACATGGAGGTGACAGGTCTGGAGGAACACAGCGATGTATAGGAGGATGAGGGCACATGGAGGCGACAGGTCTGGAGGAACACAGCAATGTATAGGAGGATGAGGCACATGGAGGTGACAGGTCTGGAGGAACACAGCAATGTATAGGAGGATGAGGGCACATGGAGGTGACAGGTCTGGAGGAACACAGCGATGTATAGGAGGATGAGGGCACATGGAGGTGACAGGTCTGGAGGAACACAGCGATGTATAGGAGGATGAGGGCACATGGAGGTGACAGGTCTGGAGGAACACAGCGATGTATAGGAGGATGAGGGCACATGGAGGTGACAGGTCTGGAGGAACACAGCGATGTATAGGAGGATGAGGGCACATGGAGGTGACAGCAATGTATAGGAGGATGAGGGCACATGGAGCTGACAGGTCTGGAGGAACACAGCGATATATAGGAGGATGAGGGCACATGGAGGCGACAGGTCTGGAGGAACACAGCAATGTATAGGAGGATGAGGGCACATGGAGGTGACAGCAATGTATAGGAGGATGAGGGCACATAGAGGTGACAGGTCTGGAGGAACACAGCAATGTATAGGAGGATGAGGGCACATGGAGGTGACAGCAATGTATAGGAGGATGAGGGCACATAGAGGTGACAGGTCTGGAGGAACACAGCGATGTATAGGAGGATGAGGGCACATGGAGGTGACAGGTCTGGAGGAACACAGCGATGTATAGGAGGATGAGGGCACATGGAGGTGACAGGTCTGGAGGAACACAGCGATGTATAGGAGGATGAGGGCACATGGAGGCGACAGGTCTGGAGGAACACAGCGATGTATAGGAGGATGAGGGCACATGGAGGCGACAGGTCTGGAGGAACACAGCGATGTATAGGAGGATGAGGGCACATGGAGGCGACAGGTCTGGAGGAACACAGCGATGTATAGGAGGATGAGGGCACATGGAGGCGACAGGTCTGGAGGAACACAGCAATGTATAGGAGGATGAGGGCACATGGAGGGGACAGGTCTGGAGGAACACAGCGATGTATAGGAGGATGAGTGCACATGGAGGCGACAGGTCTGGAGGAACACAGCGATGTATAGGAGGATGAGGGCACATGGAGGCGACAGGTCTGGAGGAACACAGCGATGTATAGGAGGATGAGGCACATGGAGGCGACAGGTCTGGAGGAACACAGCGATGTATAGGAGGATGAGGGCACATGGAGGCGACAGCAATGTATAGGAGGATGAGGGCACATGGAGGCGACAGGTCTGGAGGAACACAGCGATGTATAGGAGGATGAGGGCACATGGAGGTGACAGGTCTGGAGGAACACAGTAATGTATAGGAGGATGAGGCACATGGAGGTGACAGGTCTGGAGGAACACAGCGATGTATAGGAGGATGAGGGCACATGGAGGTGACAGGTCTGGAGGAACACAGCGATGTATAGGAGGATGAGGGCACATGGAGGTGACAGGTCTGGAGGAACACAGCGATGTATAGGAGGATGAGGGCACATGGAGGCGACAGGTCTGGAGGAACACAGCGATGTATAGGAGGATGAGGCACATGGAGGCGACAGGTCTGGAGGAACACAGTAATGTATAGGAGGATGAGGGCACATGGAGGCGACAGGTCTGGAGGAACACAGCAATGTATAGGAGGATGAGGGCACATGGAGGCGACAGGTCTGGAGGAACACAGCGATGTATAGGAGGATGAGGGCACATGGAGGCGACAGGTCTGGAGGAACACAGCGATGTATAGGAGGATGAGGGCACATGGAGGCGACAGGTCTGGAGGAACACAGCGATGTATAGGAGGATGAGGGCACATGGAGGCGACAGGTCTGGAGGAACACAGCGATGTATAGGAGGATGAGGGCACATGGAGGCGACAGGTCTGGAGGAACACAGCAATGTATAGGAGGATGAGGGCACATGGAGGCGACAGGTCTGGAGGAACACAGCGATGTATAGGAGGATGAGGCACATGGAGGCGACAGGTCTGGAGGAACACAGCGATGTATAGGAGGATGAGGCACATGGAGGTGACAGGTCTGGAGGAACACAGCGATGTATAGGAGGATGAGGCACATGGAGGCGACAGGTCTGGAGGAACACAGCGATGTATAGGAGGATGAGGCACATGGAGGTGACAGGTCTGGAGGAACACAGCGATGTATAGGAGGATGAGGGCACATGGAGGTGACAGGTCTGGAGGAACACAGCAATGTATAGGAGGATGAGGGCACATGGAGGTGACAGGTCTGGAGGAACACAGCGATGTATAGGAGGATGAGGGCACATGGAGGTGACAGGTCTGGAGGAACACAGCAATGTATAGGAGGATGAGGCACATGGAGGCGACAGGTCTGGAGGAACACAGCAATGTATAGGAGGATGAGGGCACATGGAGGTGACAGGTCTGGAGGAACACAGCGATGTATAGGAGGATGAGGGCACATGGAGGTGACAGGTCTGGAGGAACACAGCGATGTATAGGAGGATGAGGCACATGGAGGCGACAGGTCTGGAGGAACACAGCGATGTATAGGAGGATGAGGGCACATGGAGGTGACAGGTCTGGAGGAACACAGCGATGTATAGGAGGATGAGGCACATGGAGGCGACAGGTCTGGAGGAACACAGCGATGTATAGGAGGATGAGGCACATGGAGGCGACAGGTCTGGAGGAACACAGCGATGTATAGGAGGATGAGGGCACATGGAGGCGACAGGTCTGGAGGAACACAGCAATGTATAGGAGGATGAGGCACATGGAGGCGACAGGTCTGGAGGAACACAGCGATGTATAGGAGGATGAGGGCACATGGAGGCGACAGGTCTGGAGGAACACAGCGATGTATAGGAGGATGAGGGCACATGGAGGCGACAGGTCTGGAGGAACACAGCGATGTATAGGAGGATGAGGGCACATGGAGGCGACAGGTCTGGAGGAACACAGCGATGTATAGGAGGATGAGGGCACATGGAGGTGACAGGTCTGGAGGAACACAGCAATGTATAGGAGGATGAGGGCACATGGAGGGGACAGGTCTGGAGGAACACAGCAATGTATAGGAGGATGAGGGCACATGGAGGCGACAGGTCTGGAGGAACACAGCAATGTATAGGAGGATGAGGGCACATGGAGGGGACAGGTCTGGAGGAACACAGCAATGTATAGGAGGATGAGGGCACATGGAGGCGACAGGTCTGGAGGAACACAGCGATGTATAGGAGGATGAGGGCACATGGAGGGGACAGGTCTGGAGGAACACAGCGATGTATAGGAGGATGAGGGCACATGGAGGCGACAGGTCTGGAGGAACACAGCAATGTATAGGAGGATGAGGGCACATGGAGGCGACAGCAATGTATAGGAGGATGAGGGCACATGGAGGCGACAGGTCTGGAGGAACACAGCGATGTATAGGAGGATGAGGGCACATGGAGGCGACAGCAATGTATAGGAGGATGAGGCACATGGAGGCGACAGGTCTGGAGGAACACAGCGATGTATAGGAGGATGAGGGCACATGGAGGTGACAGGTCTGGAGGAACACAGCGATGTATAGGAGGATGAGGGCACATGGATGTGACAGGTCTGGAGGAACACAGCAATGTATAGGAGGATGAGGGCACATGGAGGGGACAGGTCTGGAGGAACACAGCGATGTATAGGAGGATGAGGGCACATGGAGGCGACAGGTCTGGAGGAACACAGCAATGTATAGGAGGATGAGGGCACATGGAGGCGACAGCAATGTATAGGAGGATGAGGGCACATGGAGGCGACAGGTCTGGAGGAACACAGCGATGTATAGGAGGATGAGGGCACATGGAGGCGACAGGTCTGGAGGAACACAGCAATGTATAGGATGAGGGCACATGGAGGTGACAGGTCTGGAGGAACACAGCGATGTATAGGAGGATGAGGGCACATGGAGGTGACAGCAATGTATAGGAGGATGAGGCACATGGAGGCGACAGGTCTGGAGGAACACAGCGATGTATAGGAGGATGAGGGCACATGGAGGTGACAGGTCTGGAGGAACACAGCAATGTATAGGAGGATGAGGGCACATGGAGGTGACAGGTCTGGAGGAACACAGTGATGTATAGGAGGATGAGGGCACATGGAGGAGACAGGTCTGGAGGAACACAGCGATGTATAGGAGGATGAGGCACATGGAGGTGACAGGTCTGGAGGAACACAGCGATGTATAGGAGGATGAGGCACATGGAGGCGACAGGTCTGGAGGAACACAGCGATGTATAGGAGGATGAGGGCACATGGAGGTGACAGGTCTGGAGGAACACAGCAATGTATAGGAGGATGAGGGCACATGGAGGCGACAGCAATGTATAGGAGGATGAGGGCACATGGAGGCGACAGGTCTGTAGGAACACAGCGATGTATAGGAGGATGAGGGCACATGGAGGTGACAGGTCTGGAGGAACACAGCAATGTATAGGAGGATGAGGGCACATGGAGGTGACAGGTCTGGAGGAACACAGCAATGTATAGGAGGATGAGGGCACATGGAGGTGACAGGTCTGGAGGAACACAGCAATGTATAGGAGGATGAGGGCACATGGAGGTGACAGGTCTGGAGGAACACAGCAATGTATAGGAGGATGAGGGCACATGGAGGTGACAGGTCTGGAGGAACACAGTGATGTATAGGAGGATGAGGGCACATGGAGGAGACAGGTCTGGAGGAACACAGCGATGTATAGGAGGATGAGGGCACATGGAGGTGACAGGTCTGGAGGAACACAGCGATGTATAGGAGGATGAGGCACATGGAGGCGACAGGTCTGGAGGAACACAGCGATGTATAGGAGGATGAGGGCACATGGAGGTGACAGGTCTGGAGGAACACAGCAATGTATAGGAGGATGAGGGCACATGGAGGTGACAGGTCTGGAGGAACACAGCGATGTATAGGAGGATGAGGCACATGGAGGCGACAGGTCTGGAGGAACACAGCGATGTATAGGAGGATGAGGGCACATGGAGGTGACAGGTCTGGAGGAACACAGCAATGTATAGGAGGATGAGGGCACATGGAGGTGACAGGTCTGGAGGAACACAGCAATGTATAGGAGGATGAGGGCACATGGAGGTGACAGGTCTGGAGGAACACAGCAATGTATAGGAGGATGAGGGCACATGGAGGTGACAGGTCTGGAGGAACACAGCAATGTATAGGAGGATGAGGGCACATGGAGGTGACAGGTCTGGCCGCCGGTCACTCCACTCTCCCATACTAAACAATTACATGCATAATAATACTGTTATTTCTATAGCACCAACATAGTATCATAGTATCATAGTTTTTAAGGTTGAAGGGAGACTCTAAGTCCATCTAGTTCAACCCGTAGCCTAACATGTTGATCCAGAGGAAGGCAAAAAAACCCCAATGTGGCAAACAAGTTCCAATGGGGAAAAAATGTCCTTCCTTCGTCCACATCCGGCAATCAGACTAGTTCCCTGGATCAATACCCTGTCATAAAATCTAATATACATAACTGGTAATATTACATTTTTCAGGAAAGGCGTCCAGGCTCTGCTTAAATGTTAGTAGTGAATCCCTCATTACAACATCATGCGGCAGAGAGTTCCATAGTCTCACTGCTCGTACAGTAAAGAATCCATAGTCTCACTGCTCGTACAGTAAAGAATCCTCGTCTGTGATTATGATTAAACCTTCTTTCCTCAAGACGTAGCGGATGCCCCCGTGTTCCAGTCGCAGGCCTAGGTGTAAAAAGATCTTTGGAAAGGTCTCTGTACTGTCCCCTCATATATTTATACATTGTGATTAGACCCCCCTAAGCCTTCGTTTTTCCTGTCTTGGTATTGCAGCCCCCCCATTCCTCTAATAATCTTGGTGGCTCTTCTCTGCACCCTCTCCAGTTCAGCTATGTCCTTCTTATATATCGGTGACCAGAATTGTACACAGTATATAAGTGCGGTCGCACTAGTGACTTGTACAGAGGTAGAACTATATTTTTTTCATGAACACTTATACCTCTTTTAATACATCCCATTATTTTATTAGCCCTGGCAGCAGCTGCCTGACACTGTCCACTAAAGTGAAGTTTACCATCCCCCCATACACCCAAGTCTTTTTCTGTGTCTGTTTTACCCAGTGTTCTACAATTAAGTACATAATCATAAATGTTATTTCCTCTACCCAAGTGCATGACCTTACATTTATCTACATTAAACTTCAATTGCCACTTCTCAGCCCAATCCTCCAATTTACATAAATCTCCCTGTAATATAAAATTAGCCTCCTCTGTATTGATTACCCTGCAGAGTTTAGTATCATCAACATATTCCACAGCACTTTACAAGCAGGGCTGCCATTAGGAATTTCAGGGCCCCTGACTGGCATAATTTTGGGGCCCCCTTAAGACTCCACCCCTCACACCGCCAATCTTGGAAAAACTCCACCTCTGCACCACATCCTCACTAGTCGCACATTACGGCTATGACCCCACATGCCAAATACGTATACAAGATGATCGAAAATGTAGCCTATCCGACAATGCTGCATTTATGAATACCATACTTGGCGAGTACGGAGTACGGACTTGAGGCTTGAGCCTTCTCACACATCAAAGGCAGAGCTAGCGGAAGTGCGTAACGGAACTGAAATAAATATAATGCAGCCACCATAGTCCCCCATATAGTATAATGCACTGATATAGTCTCCCATATAGTATGATGTACCCCCATACTAGTCCTCCATATAGTAGAATGCACCCCATATAGTATAATGCTCCCCAACAGTCCTCTATATTATAATCCAGTCTCATACATCACACTCTATACAGTATAATGCCGCCTTATATTGCCCTAGCCGCCTTTAGGCCACCATGCACTCATTGAATAAAACAACAAGTTACTCACCTCTCGGCATGGTAAGATTCCTCCAAATGGCTCCGGTCCCTGCTGTGTGAGCCTCCTGCCTGCAGCGTGGTGACGTCACTACGCTGAGCTGCCACAGCGCAGGAGACACAGCAGGAGAATGAGGAAGGAGTCCGCACCACGGTCGCGACGCAGGTGACGGCAGGCCCGGGCCCATGTACGAGCCCCAGGCCCCGTCGCACTGACAACCCCTGCTGTGACCGCGGTTGTTACGCGGCGACCCTAGCTTGTAAATCAATAAATGATGCGTGAAGGGCCCCCCCCCTTTCTGTTGGGACCCCAGACTAGAGTCCTGTTTGTCCCTCCCTGGTGGCGGCCCTGTTACAAGTGAGGGGACACGTACAGACTATATCGGACATCACAGAGTAACACATAACTCAGCAGGAGGAGTTAGGGTCCGGCTCACAACCTACAGTCTAAAGAAATCGGGGACAGACTGTAACAAGCGCTCGTCATGTACGCTCCGGACATCATTCATATAGATCTGCAGGAGCAGTCATCAGCCGGGATCTGTGTAATGCAGGAGGATGTGGTGAATGTCTCAGCGGCGCTACACTATCAGGGTGCTACAAGGTTCTACTTCCCTACAAGGATGCAGGACCTACCCTTTTAGGGACCCAGTTTTCCCCAACAATCCCCCATACAATGTTACTTAGCTAGGGTGGGACCATGGACGGCCGCCTAGAGGTGGAGCCACTCCAGTCCACCAGGTGGGAGGGGAAGACTGTGGAGAGGAGTCAGTGAGGTGACAGCAGGAGAGGTGTGAAGATGGAAGTGAAGCAACATCCTGACTCAGGTTGACGGTGACCTGGTACCCAGGAGAAGTAGTTGCCGGTGGAGCACTCCCAGAACTACGCACAGACGGGGTACAGGACCGTAGGACAGAAAAGAGCTCCAAGCCGACCTGTTAACACCTGCACAGCAAAGGGGACCATCAAGGACCTTGCTGACCCTAAAGAATCCAAAAATTCAGTAGCAAAGGAGAACCAGGGACAGGACCAGGGACTCCAACCCCACAGGGTTCACGCTACTGCCAGGCGGACAGAAGTGGACAAACCACAAACCGGGGACCCCCAGTGTTCCATACCATGGGGACCCACTTACCAGAGCCATGTGCAAGGGAAGAAAAGTACCAGAGAACCAGACTGGCACTGGGACGATGAGGACCTGGAGGTGAAACCAGCCGGCCCCGGGCAACCAGTTAACATCTCAATAAAAGTGAGTAAACCAGTTGCACTGGATACCTGTGTGGACTTCCGTCTTCCAACATCCACCGCACCACACACCTGCTGGGGCAATGCACTACTTGTGGAGGGCCTACCATACTAGCTGCCAATACCATCAGCCCCCGTAGAGACATTTTGCAGCAGCTCCCTACACTTAGCCGCAACACCGCAAGTGGCGTCACAAAAAAAAAAAAAAAAAACTTTATTCACTAATCCCCTGTAAATATTCCAATTACAAAAAGGGCCAAGGACCCGGAACCGGGTAATGGCCACCACCGTGACATTCCCAAGAGACACTGCCCAGAAGAGAGTACCCCATATCCCTGGGTGCTACAATGGATTATTAGGAGGAGGCAGATTCCGAGGAAAATGAGGAAGGAGGAACAGGGGTGAGATTGATTAGTGAGGGGGAATCAGCAGGTCTAAAGAGATTCTAAAGAGAATGCTTAATAATGTGGCGGCTAGGTATTACATTGCCTGGGGTAGTGCATTCCAGAAAACTGGTGCAGAAGTCCTGGAGATGTTAGGTTGAGATCAATTGCACAAAGAACGGTCATGTAAGTAATAAACAGAGATTAGTGATGAGATGTAGGGTGATGTGGAGAGGACGGGTAGGTGATAGACAGATGAGGAGACATAGGGCAGTGCAGAACTATGGAGAGGACTGGTAGGGTGATAGAGATGAAGAGGCGGTGAATGCCAGTGCAAAATTGTGGAGAGGACAGGTATTGTGCTAGAGATAAGGAGGAGATCAAGGGTGGTGCAGAACTGTGGAGAGGACAGGTAGGTTAACAGACAGATGAGGAGCAGATGTAGGGTGGTGCAGCACTGTGAAGAGGATGGGTGGGTGATAGACAGAGGAGGAGATGTAAAGCAGAGCAGGACAGCAGACAGAACAGGTACATGATAAAGATGGGGAGGAGATGTAGGTAGTGCAGAACTGCAGAGCGGACAAGTAGGTAAGACAGAGATATAGGTAGTGCGGAACTGTGGAGAGGACAAGTAGGATGGTAAAGATCATGAGGAGATGTAGGGCAAAACTGTGGAAAGAACGGGTAGGTGGTAGACGGAAATGAGGAAAAAGACATAGGGTGGTGCAGAGCTGTGGAGAGGAGAGGTAGATGATAGACAGGAGGAGGAGATGTAGGGGGTAGCGAACTGTGGAAAGGAAGGGTAGTGTGAGACAGCTGAGCTGTAGGGGGTGCCGCACTGTGGAGAGGACAGGTAGGGGGAATAGACAGCGATGTGAAGATGTAGGGCAGTGCAGAACTATGGAGAGGGCAGTTAGGAGACACGAGGGTCAGTGGGTGCCTGGCCACCTTTAGAAAGACCGCATGGACCAGGGCTCATCCCAACTGAACGCCCGAACTCTGTACCCGTGGACAGAAAGCTACTCAGACAACACAGGGTGCTGGAACCACAAGAATTAGACTTTATTGGATCCCAACAGTCAGAGGCAAATAACACAAAACCATGCAAACCACACGATGCAACAGTCTCCCCCTTTCGCTGGCTCACCAGGGAGTAGACTATTTGGGCCTTCGGAGCTTCCAGGGCCACATACCGCAAACCAGCAGCACCCTGCTTTAGGCAGGCACCCACCGGGAATAGGATAGTGACAAGTGTAGGAACCTTCACAAGCGCAGCAAGGTCCATAGCCAGGTAACCGAATCATCCCCAACCTGGGTTTCTTCCAGCCGAATCCTAGGATCCTCGGCGGTGTCCTGTACAATACAATCCAGTTTCAGATCCCCTAGCCGGCGCCGAAGTGCCTAGGCTGGGTAATGGACTTCCAACTGCCTAGATTGCAACCATGTAGCAGAAGAACAACCTGGTGACGCCAACAGTCCCTTTTATATCTCCCGACACTCATTCCAGGGAATGATCTCACCGGATTGGTGGAATAAGGCTGCTTTCACACATCCGGCTTGAGCTCTGCGGCTCAATCCGGCTGTGCAAGCTATGCAACGGATGCGGTTAAAACACTGCATCCTTTGCACAAGTTTTTCCCTTGCAGCCCATCCGTTTTTTGCAGCTTGCAGCATGCTACTGAGCATGCGTAGTGGCAAAAACCGCATTCGGCGGCCGGATGAGGTTTTTGCCGCATCGCGCCGCATCCGGTCGCCATAGGCATGCATTGAAAAATGCGCCACATCGGCCGAATGCGGTGCGATTTTTTTGCCGCATGAAAAAACGTGCTAGGCAACGTTCCATCCGGCCGCCGCATCGGCTAAATCTGCCGCATGCGGCAAAAACCGGATGGAACGCAAAGCCATGCGGCACTAATTAAAGTCTATGCAGAAAAAACGCAACCGGCAGCAAAAAAAAAAAAAAAAAACTGTTGCGATTTTCCTGCAAAGTGCCAGAGTGTGCCGCATTGCAGAAACCGGAGGTGTGAAAGCAGCCGGAGGCTGTGCTCTGATTGGGTGGCATTCCAATCCGCATAGGTAATTCTCATCTCAGTTAGGTAGACAGAGCGATAGGAAGGGGGATCCACATTCTCAGACAATGGGAGTCTCTGATAATCCAGGAGAAAACAATGATCCAACAAACACTAGTTAACACACAAAAGGGACTCATATCTGGCCAAATTAAGAATATTAACCCCTGGCAGACATTTAACAGGGCTATGGGTCCCATTACATGTAGCGACGTTCCAGCGATCCCGACAACGATACGACCTGGTCAGGATCTCTGGTACATCGCTACATGGTCGCTAGCGAGCTGGCAAACAGACAGATCTAATTAACGACGCAGCAACGATACGGCGATCCATATAACGACCTCGGCGGTTGATGGGGCCCTGTCACACAGAAGCGATTCTGACGAATCAGGCCTCGATAGAACGCGGAGATCTGAGTCGCCAACGAGGTCGCTCATCGTTGTAATGGCGTCAAACACAGCGATACATGCCGCCCAGCGGGACACCAACCATCAAAAAATTAACCAAGACGTTCAGGTACGATCGGCAATATCGCGGCGGGGGGCAGTCGCTGCTATGTGTCACACGAGATCACTAGCGAGGTCACTGTTAAGTCACAAAACACGTGAAGTTTCAGCAATCTCGCTAACGACATCGCTACGTGTGACGGAGCTTAAGTCTTTGCAGATGGGTGAGAGATGAAGATGAGATATAGTGCAGAACTGAAGCGGGCGTGTGTCACTTGTTGGACGTGGCATGTGCGTTCAGACAAAACAGATATCTGACGCGCAACAATCAAGGGGGGGGGGGCATACAATAACAATGGTGGGCCATAGCTGTAGTGAGAGGAGTAGATGGAGGGTTGTAGGGCAGAGCAGAACCAAGGAGAGGAGAGGTAAGTGGTAGATAGAGATGAGGAGATGTACAGTACATGATGCAGAACTGTGAAGAGGATGGGTAGATGGTAGACAACAGATGAGGTGCAGATGTAGGGCAGTGTAGTGCTGCGGAGAGGATGGGTAGATGGTAGACAACAGGGATGAGGGGCAGATGTAGGGCAGTGTAGTACTGCAGAGAGGATGGGTAGATGGTAGACAACAGATGAGGTGCAGATGTAGGGCAGTGTAGTGCTGCGGAGAGGATGGGGTAGATGGTAGACAACAGATGAGGTGCAGATGTAGGGCAGTGTAGTACTGCAGAGAGGATGGGTAGATGGTAGACAACAGATGAGGTGCAGATGTAGGGCAGTGTAGTGCTGCGGAGAAGGTGGGTAGATGGTAGACAACAGATGAGGTGCAGATGTAGGGCAGTGTAGTACTGCAGAGAGGATGGGTAGATGGTAGACAACAGATGAGGTGCAGATGTAGGGCAGTGTAGTACTGCGGAGAGGATGGGTAGATGGTAGACAGCAGATGAGGTGCAGATGTAGGGCAGTGTAGTGCTGCAGAGAGGATGGATAGATGGTAGACAACAGGGATGAGGTGCAGATGTAGGGCAGTGTAGTGCTGCGGAGAGGATGGGTAGATGGTAGACAACAGATGAGGTGCAGATGTAGGGCAGTGTAGTGCTGCGGAGAGGATGGGTAGATGGTAGACAACAGGGATGAGGTGCAGATGTAGGGCAGTGTAGTGCTGCGGAGAGGATGGGTAGATGGTAGACAACAGGGATGAGGGGCAGATGTAGGGCAGTGTAGTGCTGCAGAGAGGATGGGTAGATGGTAGACAACAGGGATGAGGGGCAGATGTAGGGCAGTGTAGTGCTGCGGAGAGGATGGGTAGATCGTAGAAAACAGATGAGGTGCAGGTGTAGGGCGGTGTAGTACTGCAGAGAGGATGGGTAGATGGTAGACAACAGGGATGAGGTGCAGATGTAGGGCAGTGTAGTGCTGCGGAGAGGATGGGTAGATGGTAGACAACAGGGATGAGGTGCAGATGTAGGGCAGTGTAGTGCTGCAGAGAGGATGGGTAGATGGTAGACAGCAGGGATGAGGGGCAGATGTAGGACAGTGTAGTACTGCAGAGAGGATGGATAGATGGTAGACAACAGGGATGAGGTGCAGATGTAGGGCAGTGTAGTGCTGCGGAGAAGGTGGGTAGATGGTAGACAACAGGGATGAGGTGCAGATGTAGAGCAGTGTAGTGCTGCAGAGAGGATGGGTAGATGGTAGACAACAGGGATGAGGTGCAGATGTAGAGCGGTGTAGTGCTGCAGAGAGGATGGGTAGATGGTAGACAACAGGGATGAGGTGCAGATGTAGGGCAGTGTAGTACTGCGGAGAGGATGGGTAGATGGTAGACAGCAGGGATGAGGTGCAGATGTAGGGCAGTGTAGTGCTGCGGAGAGGATGGGTAGATGGCAGACAGCAGGGATGAGGTGCAGATGTAGGGCGGTGTAGTGCTGCAGAGAGGATGGGTAGATGGTAGACAAAAGGGATGAGGTGCAGATGTAGGGCAGTGTAGTGCTGCGGAGAGGATGGATAGACGGTAGACAACAGGGATGAGGTGCAGATGTAGGGCAGTGTAGTGCTGCGGAGAGGATGGGTAGATGGTAGACAACAGGGATGAGGTGCAGATGTAGGGCGGTGTAGTACTGCAGAGAGGATGGGTAGATGGTAGACAACAGGGATGAGGTGCAGATGTAGGGCAGTGTAGTACTGCAGAGAGGATGGATAGATGGTAGACAGCAGGGATGAGGTGCAGATGTAGGGCAGTGTAGTACTGCGGAGAGGATGGGTAGATGGTAGACAACAGGGATGAGGTGCAGATGTAGGACAGTGTAGTACTGCGGAGGGGATGGATAGATGGTAGACAACAGGGATGAGGGGCAGATGTAGGACAGTGTAGTGCTGCAGAGAGGATGGGTAGATGGTAGACAACAGGGATGAGGTGCAGATGTAGGACAGTGTAGTACTGCGGAGAGGATGGGTACATGGTAGACAACAGGGATGAGGTGCAGATGTAGAGCAGTGTAGTGCTGCAGAGAGGATGGGTAGATGGTAGACAACAGGGATGAGGTGCAGATGTAGAGCAGTGTAGTGCTGCAGAGAGGATGGGTAGATGGTAGACAACAGGGATGAGGTGCAGATGTAGGGCAGTGTAGTGCTGCGGAGAGGATGGGTAGATGGTAGACAACAGGGATGAGGTGCAGATGTAGGGCGGTGTAGTACTGCAGAGAGGATGGGTAGATGGTAGACAACAGGGATGAGGTGCAGATGTAGGGCAGTGTAGTACTGCAGAGAGGATGGATAGATGGTAGACAGCAGGGATGAGGTGCAGATGTAGGGCAGTGTAGTACTGCGGAGAGGATGGGTAGATGGTAGACAACAGGGATGAGGTGCAGATGTAGGACAGTGTAGTACTGCGGAGGGGATGGATAGATGGTAGACAACAGGGATGAGGTGCAGATGTAGGGCAGTGTAGTACTGCGGAGAGGATGGGTACATGGTAGACAACAGGGATGAGGTGCAGATGTAGAGCAGTGTAGTGCTGCAGAGAGGATGGGTAGATGGTAGACAACAGGGATGAGGTGCAGATGTAGAGCAGTGTAGTACTGCGGAGAGGATGGGTACATGGTAGACAACAGGGATGAGGTGCAGATGTAGAGCAGTGTAGTGCTGCAGAGAGGATGGGTAGATGGTAGACAACAGGGATGAGGTGCAGATGTAGAGCAGTGTAGTGCTGCAGAGAGGATGGGTAGATGGTAGACAACAGGGATGAGGTGCAGATGTAGGGCAGTGTAGTGCTGCGGAGAGGATGGGTAGATGGTAGACAACAGGGATGAGGTGCAGATGTAGGGCGGTGTAGTACTGCAGAGAGGATGGGTAGATGGTAGACAACAGGGATGAGGTGCAGATGTAGGGCAGTGTAGTACTGCAGAGAGGATGGATAGATGGTAGACAGCAGGGATGAGGTGCAGATGTAGGGCAGTGTAGTACTGCGGAGAGGATGGGTAGATGGTAGACAACAGGGATGAGGTGCAGATGTAGGACAGTGTAGTACTGCGGAGGGGATGGATAGATGGTAGACAACAGGGATGAGGTGCAGATGTAGGACAGTGTAGTACTGCGGAGAGGATGGGTAGATGGTAGACAACAGGGATGAGGTGCAGATGTAGGGCAGTGTAGTGCTGCGGAGAGGATGGGTAGATGGTAGACAGCAGGGATGAGGTGCAGATGTAGGGCAGTGTAGTGCTGCAGAGAGGATGGGTAGATGGTAGACAACAGGGATGAGGTGCAGATGTAGGGCGGTGTAGTACTGCAGAGAGGATGGATAGATGGTAGACAACAGGGATGAGGTGCAGATGTAGAGCAGTGTAGTGCTGCAGAGAGGATGGGTAGATGGTAGACAACAGGGATGAGGTGCAGATGTAGAGCAGTGTAGTGCTGCAGAGAGGATGGGTAGATGGTAGACAACAGGGATGAGGTGCAGATGTAGGGCAGTGTAGTGCTGCGGAGAGGATGGGTAGATGGTAGACAACAGGGATGAGGTGCAGATGTAGGGCAGTGTAGTGCTGCGGAGAGGATGGGTAGATGGTAGACAACAGGGATGAGGTGCAGATGTAGGGCGGTGTAGTGCTGCGGAGAGGATGGATAGATGGTAGACAACAGGGATGAGGTGCAGATGTAGGGCGGTGTAGTGCTGCGGAGAGGATGGATAGATGGTAGACAACAGGGATGAGGGGCAGATGTAGGGCGGTGTAGTGCTGCGGAGAGGATGGGTAGATGGTAGACAACAGGGATGAGGTGCAGATGTAGGGCAGTGTAGTGCTGCGGAGAGGATGGGTAGATGGTAGACAGCAGGGATGAGGTGCAGATGTAGGGCAGTGTAGTGCTGCAGAGAGGATGGATAGATGGTAGACAACAGGGATGAGGTGCAGATGTAGGGCAGTGTAGTGCTGCGGAGAGGATGGGTAGATGGTAGACAACAGGGATGAGGTGCAGATGTAGAGCAGTGTAGTGCTGCAGAGAGGATGGGTAGATGGTAGACAACAGGGATGAGGTGCAGATGTAGAGCAGTGTAGTGCTGCGGAGAGGATGGGTAGATGGTAGACAACAGGGATGAGGTGCAGATGTAGGGCGGTGTAGTGCTGCGGAGAGGATGGATAGATGGTAGACAACAGGGATGAGGTGCAGATGTAGGGCGGTGTAGTGCTGCGGAGAGGATGGATAGATGGTAGACAACAGGGATGAGGGGCAGATGTAGGGCGGTGTAGTGCTGCGGAGAGGATGGGTAGATGGTAGACAACAGGGATGAGGTGCAGATGTAGGGCGGTGTAGTGCTGCGGAGGGGATGGATAGATGGTAGACAACAGGGATGAGGTGCAGATGTAGGGCAGTGTAGTGCTGCGGAGAGGATGGGTAGATGGTAGACAACAGGGATGAGGTGCAGATGTAGGGCAGTGTAGTGCTGCGGAGAGGATGGGTAGATGGTAGACAGCAGGGATGAGGTGCAGATGTAGGGCAGTGTAGTGCTGCAGAGAGGATGGATAGATGGTAGACAACAGGGATGAGGTGCAGATGTAGGGCAGTGTAGTGCTGCGGAGAGGATGGGTAGATGGTAGACAACAGGGATGAGGTGCAGATGTAGGGCAGTGTAGTGCTGCGGAGAGGATGGATAGATGGTAGACAACAGGGATGAGGTGCAGATGTAGGGCAGTGTAGTGCTGCGGAGAGGATGGATAGATGGTAGACAACAGGGATGAGGTGCAGATGTAGGGCAGTGTAGTGCTGCAGAGAGGATGGGTAGATGGTAGACAACAGGGATGAGGTGCAGATGTAGAGCAGTGTAGTACTGCAGAGAGGATGGGTAGATGGTAGACAACAGATGAGGTGCAGATGTAGGGCAGTGTAGTACTGCAGAGAGGATGGATAGATGGTAGACAACAGGGATGAGGGGCAGATGTAGGGCAGTGTAGTGCTGCGGAGAGGATGGGTAGATGGTAGACAACAGGGATGAGGTGCAGGTGTAGGGCGGTGTAGTGCTGCAGAGAGGATGGGTAGATGGTAGACAACAGGGATGAGGTGCAGATGTAGGGCGGTGTAGTGCTGCGGAGAGGATGGGTAGATGGTAGACAACAGGGATGAGGTGCAGATGTAGGGCAGTGTAGTACTGCAGAGAGGATGGGTAGATGGTAGACAACAGATGAGGTGCAGATGTAGGGCAGTGTAGTACTGCAGAGAGGATGGATAGATGGTAGACAACAGGGATGAGGGGCAGATGTAGGGCAGTGTAGTGCTGCGGAGAGGATGGGTAGATGGTAGACAACAGGGATGAGGTGCAGATGTAGGGTGGTGTAGTGCTGTGGAGAGGATGGGTAGATGGTAGACAACAGGGATGAAGTGCAGATGTAGGGCAGTGTAGTGCTGCAGAGAGGATGGGTAGATGGTAGACAACAGGGATGAGGTGCAGATGTAGGGCGGTGTAGTGCTGCAGAGGGGATGGGTAGATGGTAGACAACAGGGATGAGGGGCAGATGTAGGGCGGTGTAGTGCTGCAGAGAGGATGGGTAGATGGTAGACAACAGGGATGAGGTGCAGATGTAAAGCAGTGTAGTGCTGCAGAGAGGATGGGTAGATGGTAGACAACAGGGATGAGGTGCAGATGTAGGGCAGTGTAGTGCTGCAGAGAGGATGGGTAGATGGTAGACAACAGGGATGAGGTGCAGATGTAGGGCAGTGTAGTGCTGCAGAGAGGATGGGTAGATGGTAGACAACAGGGATGAGGTGCAGATGTAGGGCGGTGTAGTACTGCGGAGAGGATGGGTAGATGGTAGACAACAGGGATGAGGTGCAGATGTAGGGCAGTGTAGTGCTGCAGAGGATGGGTAGATGGTAGACAACAGGGATGAGGTGCAGATGTAGGGCAGTGTAGTGCTGCAGAGAGGATGGTAGATGGTAGACAACAGGGATGAGGTGCAGATGTAGAGCGGTGTAGTGCTGCGGAGAGGATGGGTAGATGGTAGACAACAGGGATGAGGTGCAGATGTAAAGCAGTGTAGTGCTGCAGAGAGGATGGGTAGATGGTAGATAACAGGGATGAGGTGCAGATGTAGGGCAGTGTAGTGCTGCAGAGAGGATGGGTAGATGGTAGACAACAGGGATGAGGTGCAGATGTAGGGCAGTGTAGTGCTGCAGAGAGGATGGGTAGATGGTAGACAACAGCGATGAGGTGCAGATGTAGGGCGGTGTAGTGCTGCGGAGAGGATGGGTAGATGGTAGACAACAGGGATGAGGTGCAGATGTAGAGCAGTGTAGTACTGCGGAGGGGATGGGTAGATGGTAGACAACAGGGATGAGGTGCAGATGTAGGACAGTGTAGTACTGCGGAGGGGATGGGTAGATGGTAGACAACAGGGATGAGGTGCAGATGTAGGGCAGTGTAGTACTGCAGAGAGGATGGGTAGATGGTAGACAACAGGGATGAGGTGCAGATGTAGGGCGGTGTAGTACTGCGGAGAGGATGGGTAGATGGTAGACAACAGGGATGAGGTGCAGATGTAGGGCAGTGTAGTGCTGCAGAGAGGATGGGTAGATGGTAGACAACAGGGATGAGGTGCAGATGTAGGGCGGTGTAGTACTGCGGAGAGGATGGGTAGATGGTAGACAACAGGGATGAGGTGCAGATGTAGGGCAGTGTAGTGCTGTAGAGAGGATGGGTAGATGGTAGACAACAGGGATGAGGTGCAGATGTAAAGCAGTGTAGTGCTGCAGAGAGGATGGGTAGATGGTAGACAACAGGGATGAGGTGCAGATGTAGGGCAGTGTAGTGCTGCAGAGAGGATGGGTAGATGGTAGACAACAGGGATGAGGTGCAGATGTAGGGCGGTGTAGTGCTGCGGAGAGGATGGGTAGATGGTAGACAACAGGGATGAGGTGCAGATGTAGAGCAGTGTAGTACTGCGGAGGGGATGGGTAGATGGTAGACAACAGGGATGAGGTGCAGATGTAGGGCAGTGTAGTGCTGCGGAGAGGATGGGTAGATGGTAGACAACAGGGATGAGGTGCAGATGTAGGGCAGTGTAGTACTGCAGAGAGGATGGATAGATGGTAGACAACAGGGATGAGGTGCAGATGTAGGACAGTGTAGTGCTGCGGAGAGGATGGGTAGATGGTAGACAGCAGGGATGAGGTGCAGATGTAGGGCAGTGTAGTACTGCAGAGAGGATGGGTAGATGGTAGACAACAGGGATGAGGTGCAGATGTAGAGCAGTGTAGTGCTGCAGAGAGGATGGGTAGATGGTAGACAACAGGGATGAGGTGCAGATGTAGGGCGGTGTAGTGCTGTGGAGAGGATGGATAGATGGTAGACAACAGGGATGAGGTGCAGATGTAGGGCAGTGTAGTACTGCGGAGAGGATGGGTAGATGGTAGACAACAGGGATGAGGTGCAGATGTAGGGCAGTGTAGTGCTGCGGAGAGGATGGGTAGATGGTAGACAACAGGGATGAGGTGCAGATGTAGGGCAGTGTAGTGCTGCGGAGAGGATGGGTAGATGGTAGACAACAGGGATGAGGGGCAGATGTAGGGCAGTGTAGTGCTGCAGAGAGGATGGATAGATGGTAGACAACAGGGATGAGGGGCAGATGTAGGGCGGTGTAGTGCTGCGGAGAGGATGGATAGATGGTAGACAACAGGGATGAGGTGCAGATGTAGGGCAGTGTAGTGCTGCAGAGAGGATGGGTAGATGGTAGACAACAGGGATGAGGTGCAGATGTAGGGCGGTGTAGTGCTGCAGAGAGGATGGGTAGATGGTAGACAACAGGGATGAGGTGCAGATGTAGGGCGGTGTAGTGCTGTGGAGAGGATGGATAGATGGTAGACAGCAGGGATGAGGTGCAGATGTAGGGCAGTGTAGTACTGCAGAGAGGATGAGTAGATGGTAGACAGCAGGGATGAGGTGCAGATGTAGGGCAGTGTAGTGCTGCAGAGAGGATGGATACATGGTAGACAGCAGGGATGAGGTGCAGATGTAGGGCAGTGTAGTGCTGCAGAGAGGATGGATAGATGGTAGACAACAGGGATGAGGTGCAGATGTAGGGCAGTGTAGTACTGCGGAGAGGATGGGTAGATGGTAGACAGCAGGGATGAGGTGCAGATGTAGGGCAGTGTAGTGCTGCAGAGAGGATGGGTAGATGGTAGACAACAGGGATGAGGTGCAGATGTAGGGCAGTGTAGTGCTGCGGAGAGGATGGGTAGATGGTAGACAACAGGGATGAGGTGCAGATGTAGGGCGGTGTAGTGCTGCGGAGAGGATGGGTAGATGGTAGACAACAGGGATGAGGTGCAGATGTAGGGCAGTGTAGTACTGCGGAGAGGATGGGTAGATGGTAGACAGCAGGGATGAGGTGCAGATGTAGGGCAGTGTAGTGCTGCAGAGAGGATGGGTAGATGGTAGACAATAGGGATGAGGTGCAGATGTAGGGCAGTGTAGTGCTGCGGAGGGGATGGATAGATGGTAGACAACAGGGATGAGGGGCAGATGTAGGGCAGTGTAGTACTGCGGAGAGGATGGGTAGATGGTAGACAGCAGGGATGAGGTGCAGATGTAGGGCAGTGTAGTGCTGCAGAGAGGATGGGTAGATGGTAGACAACAGGGATGAGGTGCAGATATAGGGCAGTGTAGTGCTGCGGAGAGGATGGATAGATGGTAGACAACAGGGATGAGGGGCAGATGTAGGGCAGTGTAGTACTGTGAAGAGGATGGGTAGATGGTAGACAACAGGGATGAGGTGCAGATGTAGGGCAGTGTAGTGCTGCAGAGAGGATGGGTAGATGGTAGACAACAGGGATGAGGTGCAGATGTAGGGCAGTGTAGTGCTGCGGAGAGGGTGGGTATAACACACTGTATAACATGTTTACACGTTTTGGACTCTGAACATACATATATGCCGGGCTCCATAGACTGCATCCACCACCCCGGGGTCATCACATACAGATACGTCGGCTCTATAGACTGCATCCACCACCCCGGGGTCATCACATACAGATACGCCGGCTCTATAGCATCCACTACCCCGGGGTCATTACATACAGATACGCCAGCTCTATAGACTGCATACACCACCCCCGGGGTCATTACATACAGATACGCCGGCTCTATAGCATCCACCACCCCGGGGTTATCACATACAGATACACCGGCTCTATAGCATACACCACCCCGGGGTCATCACATACAGATACACCGGCTCTATAGACTGCATCCACCACCCCGGGGTCATCACATACAGATACGCCAGCTCTATAGACTGCATCCACCACCCCGGGGTCATCACATACAGATACACCGGCTCTATAGCATCCACCACCCCGGGGTCATCACATACAGATACACCGGCTCTATAGACTGCATCCACCACCCCGGGGTCATCACATACAGATACGCCGGCTCTATAGCATCCACCAACCCGGGGTCATCACATACAGATACGCCGGCTCTATAGACTGCATCCACCACCCCGGGGTCATCACATACAGATACGCCAGCTCTATAGACTGCATCCACCACCCCGGGGTCATCACATACAGATACACCGGCTCTATAGCATCCACCACCCCGGGGTCATCACATACAGATACACCGGCTCTATAGCATCCACTACCCCGGGGTCATTACATACAGATACGCCAGCTCTATAGACTGCATCCACCACCCCCGGGGTCATTACATACAGATACGCCGGCTCTATAGCATCCACTACCCCGGGGTCATTACATACAGATACGCCAGCTCTATAGACTGCATCCACCACCCCCGGGGTCATTACATACAGATACGCCAGCTCTATAGACTGCATCCACCACCCCGGGGTCATCACATACAGATACGCCAGCTCTATAGCATCCACCACACCGGGGTCATCACATACAGATACGCCAGCTCTATAGACTGCATCCACCACCCCGGGGTCATCACATACAGATATACATAGTTACATAGTTACTTAGGTTGAAAAAAGACCTAGGTCCATCTAGTTCAACCTTCCTCCACCAGTTCTACATTTAGTCACTAAGTCATTTATAACCCACAATGTTTTGTGTACTGAGGAAATCATCCAGCCCTTGTTTAAAAGCTGTTATAGTATCTGCCATTACTACCTCTTGTGGTAGGGCATTCCACAGTCTGACTGCTCTAACTGTAAAGAACCCTTTCCTATTTAGCTGTCGGAATCGCTTTTCTTCCACTCGCAGTGACTGCCCCTGGTCCTTAGTACTGTCTTTGGAAGAAATAAGTCATGTGCCAGTCCTTTATATTGACCACACATGTATTTATACATATAAATGAGATCTCCTCTGAGATGTGTTTTTTCTAAGCTAAACATATCTAACTTTTTCAACCTGTCATCATACGGGCGGCCTCCATTCCTCATCATACGGGCGGCCTCCATTACTCATCATACGGGCGGCCTCCATTACTCATCATACGGGCGGCCTCCATTACTCATCATACGGGCGGCCTCCATTACTCATCATACGGGCGGCCTCCATTACTCCTCATACGGGCGGCCTCCATTACTCCTCATACGGGCGGCCTCCATTACTCCTCATACGGGCGGCCTCCATTACTCCTCATATGGGCGGCCTCCATTCCTCATCATACGGGCGGCCTCCATTCCTTGTAATAGTCTAGTTGCCCGCCTTTGAACTGACTCTAACTTCTGAATGTCCTTTTTAAAATGTGGAGCCCAAAACTGGATCCCGTATTCCAGATGTGGCCTTACAAGTGATTTATAGAGGGGTAACAATACGTTGGGATCACGGGATCTAATCTCTCTTTTTATACACCCTAAAATCTTGTTTGCTTTAGCAGCTGCTGCCTGACATTGAGTGCTGCTGCTCAGCTTATTTGTAATGAGAATACCCAAGTCCTTCTCCTGTTCTGTAGTCCCGAGTTTACTTCCATTTAATGTATACGCAGCTATAGGATTACTCCGTCCTAGGTGCATTACTTTACATTTATCCCCATTAAATCTCTTTTGCCAAGTATCTGCCCATTCTGACATCTTATCCAGATCTTTTTGTAATATTGTACTATCCAGGTCAGTTTTTAATATCCTACATAGTTTGGTTTCATCGGCAAAGACTGACACTTTACTATCAATCCCATCCACAAGGTCATTAATATAGAGAGTAAAAAGAATTGGTCCTAGCACAGATCCCTGCGGCACCCCACTGCTGACTATAGCCCATTTAGAGAATGTATCATTTATGACTACTCTTTGTTTCCTATCTTTTAGCCAATTCCTTACCCAGTTGCATATTGTGTCCCCTAGTCCTTGCTTCTGGAGCTTTAGTATAAGGCTATTATGTGGTACAGTATCAAATGCCTTTGCAAAGTCGAAATAAATCACATCAGCTGCATTACCAATATCCAGGTTTGAACTCACCCCCTCATAGAACCCCAACAGGTTGGTCAGACACGACTTATCTTTCATGAATCCATGCTGTCTGTCAGTTATCATATTATTTTCTGCAATATATTTTTGCATGTCATCCCTTAAAATGCCCTCAAAAACTTTGCATACTACTGATGATAGGCTTACTGGACGGTAGTTGCCTGGATCTACCCTCTTACCTTTCTTAAATATCGGTACCACATCAGCAATCCTCCAATCCTGAGGCACCAACCCTGTTACAAGTGAGTCTAAAAAGATGAGATACAGCGGTCTGTCGATTACGGAGCTCAATTCCCTCAATATTCGTGGATGAATGCCATCTGGCCCTGGGGATTTGTCAATGTTTAATTTACTCAGACGTAGGCGTACTTCTTCTTGTGTTAAATTAATTATATCGGGTGGTGGACTTTGATTTTTCACTTGTTGAATGATCCCTGGTACAGTCAGTTCCTTGGTGAATACAGATGAGAAATGCCTATTTAATATCTCAGTCTTTTGTTTGTCCTCTATAACTAACTTGTTATTATATTTTAAGGGGCCGATACTATCCTTTGTTTTCCTTTTGGCATTAATGTATTTATAAAAGATTTTGGGATTTATTTTAATGTCATTGGCGATTTTTGTTTCAGTAGCTAGTTTTGCTTGTTTGATTTCTTTTTTGCATTGCCTATTGATATCTTTATACTCCTGCAATGCTATTTCTGTATTCTCAGCCTTTAAGATTTTAAACGCCCTTTGTTTTTGTTTTATTATACTTTGTACAGTCTTATTTATCCATAGTGGTTTCTTTTTATTCCTGGACATTTTATTACCAGAGGGTATACGTTTTTTACAGGACTCTAGTAGTATATCCTTAAACTTTCCCCATTTATGTTCGGTATGCCCAGTTACCATGACTTTGTCCCAATCTACACATTTAGGCTATGTGCGCACTTACCGGATTTTCCGCGGATTTGCTGCATGTTTCGCTGCAGAAAATGTTCATAACATCTCTGCAGTGAATCACCAGCAAATCCTATGGAGAAAAAAAATCCTGTGCGCACTGGGCGGAATTTGACAGCTGCATGTTTTGCTGCGGGATTCCCGCAGCAAAAAAAAGTGCATGTCACTTCTTTTCCGCACATCGCTGCAGGATTTCACTCCACTGACTCAATGTTAATCATGAAATCCCGCAGGGAATAACGCAGGCAGCAAATTCTGTGCGGTTCTCTGCGTTTTCCTGCGTTATTCCCTGCGGTATTTCGCGGTTTACCTCCGGTAATGTACATCGCCTGTCTGCGGTCTTGCAGGGAAGTGATGTCATTACAGGAAGAGGAAGCCGTGCAGAGAGTAAACACACACACATCACAGACACACACACACACACACACACACACACACAGACACATAACACATAGAACACACATAGAAAGAAAACGGAAATATAGAAAACAAAGAACGTGGGCTCCGCTGCATATTTACCTTCCAGCCGAGGTAAGCACACAGCGGCGGCCCGGTATTCTCAGGCTGGGGAGGGAGAGGGGAAGGGTTAATGTCCCCCGCCTCACTCCCCCTCCGGCAGCCGAGAATATCAGCCGCAGCTGCCCCGGGACTGTCGCATGCATTATGCGACAATACCGGTGTGTCCTCGGCTCTTCTTGCCACCGTGTAGCAGTGGTGGCAAGGTAATACAAGGGGTTAATGGTGATGGGGGATGTCACAAACCACCGGGGGGGGTCACTCAGAAATCCCCCGCGCTGGCTACCAGTACGTCACAATCGGGGGGTAACAAGTGGGGGTCACCCCTCCTTTATACCTCCCGACCGAGAGACAGAGCACGTGACGCGCTCTCTAGCGCCCCTCTTATAGTCAGGCCAATTATGGAATTGCCCAACAATAAGCAAGGAGGCCGCTATACTACTTATGCCGATTATTGAAGGGTCCCCGGTGAGAGTAGGGTATATATTCCCCCGACCTCCGCGGGCGGAATATATAAAACCTCCCCGAATCTCACTGGCCTCCCCACAATAATCCTTGGCACAACTCGCTGCCACCAACCGCTTCACGGTAACTATTAGCCGAACACACAGACGTGGGATTCAAGATCGAGATAACAGAACAGCCCAAGATTAATTATATAATTTAATCAGCCTAAAGCCACACTAGAAACTACAATATATACAATAGGGAATCTACAGAATATACATATGTCAGAGTACAGTTACAGATAAAGCATGGTTTACAAACAGGTATGCAATTCAATCAGTTACCTTGTGCGTCTGGCCACAGGGGGGCGCTGTAGACCAGGTTTCTAGGAGCTCCCACAGATGTTTCCTGCACGTGACCCCCAGCGAAAGAACACTGGAAAATGGCCGAAGTAGGGTTATCAACCTGGGCAAATCCAGGTCCCCTCCTACCTTCGTGACCTCAGAGGGAGCACTGCTCCACCCCTGGCTGGAGTTATGGACAATCCACAACATGGAATATGGGCCATAACTTTGCCTGGGAGCGTCGTAGGCGGACGCCGACGCTCTCATTGTGACAGCTATGAATTTAGCTACAGAACGAGAGGTTTCATGACTTGTCTACTAGTTCCACATTGGCTGATATCACGCCTGGGGTATTTCCCAAGCTCCCATAAAAAGGGTGTGCCAGCATCGTCCGCATGCGGAGACACCATTTTTATGGTTGCCATATTTATCGGAAATATGGCTTGCGAGATATGAACCATTTTTTACTGGAGTCGTTCTGTCTGGATACTTCCAAGCTTGCTAATTAGATAGCAGCTCCTACCACAGGGTCACGGCAGGGAGTCCTCCTGTGTCCATTGTTCCCACATCATCTCATCTCCATATCACAGGAGATGGCCATGGAGGTGTAACACCTTCACAGATGCTGGACATTGAGAACAAGAAGGGAGGGGGGCACTGCCAGGGAGTGATGAGCGATTATGACTGGAAGTCATAATTCATCTTCATATCCCGGGATTTGCCTCACACCTCCCCCCTTTTGAGGGCGCTAGGGGGCAGCACACTCCGGTGTTCCCCCGTGCGCCCGTCCGCGACCTCTCCTTGTCGGGACAGCCCGTCTGCGTTACCGTGGTCACGGCCCCTTTTGTGGCGAATGGTGAAGTTGTATTGCTGGAGCGCAAGGCTCCATCGCAACAATCGCCCATTCGTCCCAGAGACTGTGTGCAACCAGCTGAGGGGATTGTGGTCCGTCTCCACGATGAAGTGGCGCCCGTATAGATAGGGTTGCAGACGCTGCAGGGCCCACACTATGGCCAGGCACTCCTTCTCCATCGTGGAATAGGCCACTTCCCTTGGTAACAGCTTCCTGCTCAGGTACAAGACTGGGTGCTCTTGGCTCGCAGAGTCCACCTGGCTGAGCACCGCACCGAGGCCGAAGTCACTGGCGTCGGTCTGTACTACAAACGGCCGCGTGAAGTCGGCTGCCTGTAGCACGGGCGGGCTGGACAGGGCGTCCTTTAGGGCCTGGAAGGCTGTCTCGCAGTCCATTGTCCAATCGACTGCAGAGGGCAGCTTCTTCTTGGTGAGGTCCGTCAAGGGCTTTGCCAGGCTACTATAGCGTGGAACAAACCTCCTATAGTACCCGGCGGTCCCTAAGAAGGACATCACCTGCTTCTTGGTCCTGGGGGTGGGCCAGGATGCGATGGCCTCCACTTTCTCAGGCTCGGGCTTCAGTGTTCTCCCGCCTACCCGGTGACCGAGGTACTGGACCTCGCTCATGGCCAGCTGACACTTTCCCGGCTTGATGGTCAAACCTGCCCGGTGGATCCGCCTGAGCACCTGTGCTAGATGCTCTAGGTGGTCCTCCCAGGTGGGACTGAAGACGGCAATGTCATCTAGGTACGCGGCCGCGTACCCTTAAAGTCCCTTGAGCAGGGTGTTGACCATCCGCTGGAAAGTGGCAGGGGCATTCCTCATCCCGAATGGCATCACCGTGGACTCGTATAGTCCAAATGGGGTAATAAAGGCAGAGCGTTCCCTGGCCTTGCGAGTCAGGGGGATCTGCCAATATCCCCGGCTCAGGTCCATGATGGTCAGGTACTGAGCCCCGGCCAACTGATCGAGCAGGTCATCGATGCGTGGCATTGGGTACGCATCGGCGACCGTGACAGCATTGAGCCCCCTGTAGTCCACGCAGAACCGAGTGGTTCGGTCCTTCTTAGGGACGAGGACTACAGGCGAGGCCCAAGCGCTGTTGGATGCCTGGATCACCCCCAGCTTCAGCATCTCGTCAATCTCCTGGCGCATGTGTTGCTGCACCTCCAGGGAGACCCGATATGCTGAACGCCGGATCGGGGGATGATCCCCAGTGTCCACGTGATGGACAGCCAAGTCAGTCCTTCCGGGCTGGTTGGTAAACAACCCCCGGAAGGGGAGGAGGGTGGCCCACAGCTGGGACCGTTGGTCCTCCAAGAGCTGGTGGCCAACCTCCACATCCTCAATGGATCCGCCGGCCCTAACCTGGGCTAGCATATCCAAGAGGGTTTCCGCTTCTCCCTCCTCGGGCAGGTTGCACACGGGGAGCGCACATGCCTCCCGCTCATGATGTGCCTTCATCATGTTCACATGGACGGGCTTCCGCCTTCCACGGGCAGGGTCCAGGGTGACCAGGTACGTCACAGGGTTGAGCTGCTGGTACACGAGGTATGGGCCTTCCCAGGCTGCCTGAAGCTTGTCCTGTGGTACGGGGACCAGTACCCACACCTTTTGACCCACTTGGTAGGTCCTCTCACAAGCGTTCTGGTCGTACCAACGCTTCTGATCGGCCTGGGCTTGAGCCATATTGTCGTGTACCAGTTGCGTCAAGGCCTGCATTTTGTCCCGGAAGCGCATGACATACTCGATAACCGACACTCCAGGGGTGGCCAAATCCCCTTCCCAAGCCTCTTTCACCAGAGCCAGGGGGCCCCGCACACGTCGCCCGTACAGGAGCTCAAACGGTGAGAATCCTGTTGAGGCCTGTGGAACCTCCCGGTAAGCAAATAACAGGTGTGGGAGATACCGCTCCCAGTCACGCCCATGGGAGTCGACCAACATCTTAAGCATCTGCTTTAAGGTGCCATTGAACCGCTCGCACAGGCCATTAGTCTGTGGATGGTACGGGCTGGCCACCAGATGTCGCACCTGGACTTGCTTACAGAGGGCCTCCATCAGCTGGGACATGAATTGGGTCCCCCGGTCAGTGAGCATTTCCTGGGGAAAACCCACTCGGGAGAAAATCTCCAGCAATGCGGTGGCCACCTTGTCAGCCCGAATGGACGACAAGGCCACTGCTTCTGGGTACCGGGTGGCATAGTCCACTACCGTCAGTATGAAGCGTTTCCCGGAGCTGCTGGGGATGGCCAGCGGGCCGACCAGATCCACAGCCACCCTCCTGAAAGGCTCATCGATGATGGGCAGAGATACCAGTGGGGCTTTGGGGCGTGGCCCCGCCTTCCCCACTCTCTGACAGGTTTCACACGAACGGCAGTAGGCAGCCACATCGGCCCCCATTTTTGGCCAGTAGAAATGCTGGTTTAACCTGGCCTTGGTCTTAGCGATCCCTAGGTGTCCGGCCATCGGAATCTCATGTGCGATCCGCAACAACTCCGTCCGGAACGGATAGGGTACCACCAACTGTCGGTCCCTGGGCCACGCCTCCGGTGAACCCTGCTGGACCGTGGCCCGGTACAGCCGTCCTTGGTCCCAGACCACTCGCTCCGGGTCCGAGTCCGAGGGAGGCTGTGCCGCCTGCTCCTTAAGAGCTTTCAGGCTGTCGTCAGCTTCTAACGCTGCCTGAAACCCCTGACTAGATGTGGCCAGAATCGACGAGACTGTCACATCTTCAGTCAGTACCCCGGGACCTGTGTCCTGGCCTCCACCTGACTCGGCTGCCACTTGGTCAGAAGGGGAAGAGCTATCGGACCTCCGGGAGGCCCCTTGGCTTCCAGCACTCCCACTGCGGGTGACAGCGGCCACAGCCGCTGCGACCGTGGGTCGTGCCTGCTCCTCCTCCGTTCCTGACCAAGTCGCCGGTTCAGGCAGACCTACCTGGCTTCCTGACACCCCGGTTGTGGGGGAACCATGCACCGAGATCTTACCTGGGAGCACTTCCGCTCCTGGACCGGCCCCAATCTCACCTGCCTGTTCCCCTCCTGCAGCAACAGAACCCCGCTGTGAAATCTCTGGGGACCCCACATTTGCTGTGGTAGCCCCCACCCCACACACTGGTCCTCCCCCTGCAGCACCCTGCTCTCTGCTTATCCCTGCAGAGGGCAACAGATCCCAGCTCACTGGCTGGTTACTTGTAGAGGCATTGTCACACCTTTCTCTGACCCCCTCCCCTGTCACAGCTGCAGCTGAGTGTGTGTCTATGGTGTCTATGCAAGCAGAAGTATCAGAGTTCACTCCCTCCTCCCTTACATCATTCATAGATAACACATTAACATTGTCCGGAGGCCTGTCAGTACTGGCTGAAGGTTCAGCCCTTGGTTGGGGCCCAAACTGGGAGGTTATCTGCCCCAAATCTGTCCCAAGTAGCACGTTTGCGGGGATCCGATCAGTTACCCCCACCTCCCTCACCCCTCGCCCTGCGCCCCAGTCCACATAAATGTCAGCAACAGGCAGCGCCGGGTCAATGCCTCCAATCCCGGAGACAGCGAGGGTTTTTCCAGGGATCAAGTCTTGGGGGGACACCATCTCAGGCCGCACCAGAGTCACCTCCGAGGCGCTGTCTCGCAGTCCTATGGTCACAGACCGGCCGACGGTGACAGGTTGGAAGCTGTCCAGGGACCTACCACCACCCCCACCCACACAATACACCTTGGGCGGCCCTTGGGACGGGGACGGAGCCGGGGCCTTGGGACGCTGAGGGCACATGGCCTTGAAGTGTCCAGGTAGGTTGCACTGGTGGCACCGTCTTGGTTCTGCCACGGGCCTGGAGAGGGGAGTTGAGGGGGACACCCCCTGCAGTCTAGGGGCAGGTGGGGCAGTCGCAGAGTTCATCTTACCCCCTCTCCAGGTGCTGCTGGTGGCTGCTCTCCTGGCCTCAGGAGCCCGATTGTTGGTGTAGTCATCGGCCAGGGCAGCTGTAGCCGTGGACCCCTTTGGCTTCTGGTCTCGGATGAACTGGCGGAGATCCTCAGGGCAGTTCCACAAGAGTTGCTCCGTGATGAACAAGTCCAGGATCTCCGGTCCGGTGGAAAGCTGCAGGCCTTGGGTCCAGTGGTCGGCAGCTCGGGCAAGTGCCCGCCGGTGGTCAGCCCAGGAGTCCTTTGGTCCCTTCTGTAGGCTCCGGAACTTCTTGCGGTAGGACTCTGGAGTGAGGTTGTACTGTTGGATCAGGGCCCGCTTGATGGTGTCGTAGCCCTGATCTGCCTCAGCAGGCAAGTCCCCAAGGATATCCAGGGCCTTACCCCTTAAACGGGGGGTCAGGTATTTGGCCCACAGGTCCTTGTCCAGATGGTGCTGCAGGCAAGTCCGTTCAAAAGCAGTCAAGAAAGAGTCCAAGTCTCCATCCTTCTCCAGCACTGGGAAGTCCTCAACACGGACCTTTGGAAGTTTGGTGTCTTGAAGGTCACGTGTGGCTGATGAGGGCCGGAGCTGAGCTAGCTGCAGCTGGTAGTCACGCTCTGCCTGGCGCTCTTCACGTGCTGCTTGCCGCTCCGCAGCCTCACGCACTGCTTGCCGCTCCGCAGCCTCAGCGTCACGCGCTGCCTGTCGCTCACGCTCGGCCATGAGTATCTCGTAGGTATCCCGGTCTCCAGCCTGGAGAAGGGCCATAGCCATTTGAAGAAGGCTATCCGAGCCTCCCAGGCTCGGTGGAATGGCACGTGGTGATCTGCGGCCCGCTGCGGAGCCTGGTGCTTCACTGTCCATTGCAGAGCGGAGGGCTGGCATCTGGCTCATTGAGGACCCTTGGGTGAGCTGCTCCTCATCTTGTCCATAATTGCCAGGTTGTGCAATGTCCTCTGCAGAGCGGTTCTCTGGCGTCGGGCTCTTGGAGGGCTCGTGGACAACCTCCTCATCGTCTCTGGCCTGAGCACCGGCCATTCCTTTGGCTTTGCTCCTGGTGCTCTCAGCCATTGTTGCAGACTTTGGTCACTGACACAGAACTGACACCTGATGCCTCCACACACCTTACAGTATCTGCACTCTGACACTCTAGTGTTGAGCTAGTCTGAAGACCCCAGCAGCCACAGCTGCTGCAGGCAGTCTTTAGTGTCTGGGAGTATGGGTCTCACACTCACACACACTATTATCTCGATCCCACCGCTATGCCACCAATATGTCACAAACCACCGGGGGGGTCACTCAGAAATCCCCCGCGCTGGCTACCAGTACGTCACAATCGGGGGGTAACAAGTGGGGGTCACCCCTCCTTTATACCTCCCGACCGACAGACAGAGCACGTGACGCGCTCTCTAGCGCCCCTCTTATAGTCAGGCCAATTATGGAATTGCCCAACAATAAGCAAGGAGGCCGCTATACTACTTATGCCGATTATTGAAGGGTCCCCGGTGAGAGTAGGGTATATATTCCCCCGACCTCCGCGGGCGGAATATATAAAACCTCCCCGAATCTCACTGGCCTCCCCACAATAATCCTTGGCACAACTCGCTGCCACCAACCGCTTCACGGTAACTATTAGCCGAACACACAGACGTGGGATTCAAGATCGAGATAACAGAACAGCCCAAGATTAATTATATAATTTAATCAGCCTAAAGCCACACTAGAAACTACAATATATACAATAGGGAATCTACAGAATATACATATGTCAGAGTACAGTTACAGATAAAGCATGGTTTACAAACAGGTATGCAATTCAATCAGTTACCTTGTGCGTCTGGCCACAGGGGGGCGCTGTAGACCAGGTTTCTAGGAACTCCCACAGATGTTTCCTGCACGTGACCCCCAGCGAAAGAACACTGGAAAATGGCCGAAGTAGGGTTATCAACCTGGGCAAATCCAGGTCCCCTCCTACCTTCGTGACCTCAGAGGGAGCACTGCTCCACCCCTGGCTGGAGTTATGGACAATCCACAACATGGAATATGGGCCATAACTTTGCCTGGGAGCGTCGTAGGCGGACGCCGACGCTCTCATTGTGACAGCTATGAATTTAGCTACAGAATGAGAGGTTTCATGACTTGTCTACTAGTTCCACATTGGCTGATATCACGCCTGGGGTATTTCCCAAGCTCCCGCTCCCATAAAAAGGGTGTGCCAGCATCGTCCGCATGCGGAGACACCATTTTTATGGTTGCCATATTTATCGGAAATATGGCTTGCGAGATATGAACCATTTTTTACTGGAGTCGTTCTGTCTGGATACTTCCAAGCTTGCTAATTAGATAGCAGCTCCTACCACAGGGTCACGGCAGGGAGTCCTCCTGTGTCCATTGTTCCCACATCATCTAATCTCCATATCACAGGAGATGGCCATGGGATGTGACACCTTCACAGATGCTGGACATCTGAGAACAAGAAGGGAGGGGGCACTGCCAGGGAGTGATGAGCGATTATGACTGGAAGTCATAATTCATCTTCATATTCCGGGATTTGCCTCACAGGGGACCACCGCCATTAACTCCAGGCTTGATCATGGCAGCGTCTATGTGACAGCTGACATGATCAACCCGTAAGTAAAGTGAATAAAACACACAGAAAAATCCTTTATTTTAAATAAAACAAACAAGCCTCGTTCACCATTTTATTAACCCCCCCCAAACAAAGCTCCGGCGTAATCCACAGGTCCTGCGCTGCTTCCATCCAGCCGCGACTGTCACAGACACAGGCTGAATGCAGCAGACAGCAGAGGTAATTACCGGTCATTTCCCACAGCCGGTAATGTGAACTCACTGCCGACCGTGGGAAATGTAGCGATCTGTCCTCTATCTATCTAACTATCCCTCTATCTATTCTTCTGTCTATCAGAATTAAATGTATTTTTTTTTTTCAATGTGCTTTATTATTATTTACCCATACTGACTCTACATTGTTGCTGTTCCCCTCAATGTCATCATACAACACAGGCTTTAGGTTAGATTTGATAAATATACACACCCCACCACCTTTTTGGCCTTTCCTGTCCTTCCTAAATGTACTATAACCCTGTATGTTTGTCACCCAGTCATGGCTTTCATCCAGCCAGGTTTCCGTAATGCCCACCACATCATAATCCATGGTTGACGTAAGAGTCTCCAATTCATTCATTTTGTTTGCAAGACTTCTTGCATTTGCCAGTAGACATTTAATCCTATTAACACCTTTATTACTCCTAGCCTCCCTATGTTCCTTGTTATGTCTCATCCCCCCCTAATCCTTCATTGACCCCTACCGTCTCCCTGTCTCTATCTGCTCTATCTATCCCCTTATTTGCTCCACTACCCTCCCTCCCCCCCAGATCCTAGTTTAAAAGCTCCTCCATCCGTCTGACCATTTTCTCCCCCAGCACAGCGGCCCTCTCCCCATTGAGGTGCAGCCCGTCCCTACTGTAGAGCCTGTAGCTGACTGAGAAGTCGGCCCAGTTCTCCATGAACCCGAACCCTTCCTTCCTGCACCAATTTCTAAGCCACATATTTATCTCCCTAAGCTCCCGCTGTCTTTCTAGTGACGCTCGTGGCACCGGTAGTATTTCTGAAAACACCACTTTGGAGGTCCTGGACTTCAGCTTCTCTCCTAGTTCCCTGTAATCATTTTTAAGGACCTTCCACCTGCCTCTAACTTTGTCATTAGTACCAATGTGCACCATGGCCGCTGGGTTTTCCCCAGCCCCACCCAGCAATCTGTCTATCCGATCCACAATATGCCGAACCCGAGCACCCGGCAGACAACACACTGTTCGGCATTCACGGTCTCGGCGACAGATGACCCTGTCTGTCCGCCTAATTATAGAGTCCCCTACCACTAACATCTGTCTGGGCTTTGCTGCACTCCTATTTCCCTCCTTCCTACAGCAGTTGTTTTCCTGGTTGCTAGGAGCAACATCCTGCTGTAGTGACCCTAGTCCAGGCCCTTCATTCCTAATATCAGCCAAACAGGCATATTTACTAGGTTGTGCCAGGTCAGGACTAGGCTCCCTGACACTTTTCCCCCTACCTCTTCTTCTAACTGTTACCCAGCTACCTACCTCTGGGTCCTGATCTTCCCCACTTCCACCCTCCTCCATATCACTGGCCCCAGCCAGAGAAAGCTCAGTGAGCTCTAAACTCCTCTCCAGGTTTGCAATGCCCCTTAGTGTTGCAAGCTGCTTATTTAGATCAGTTACCTTGGCTTCCAAACACGCAACATGCTTGCATCGAGTGCAGACATATTCACCCTGGAACGGCTGCTCAAGGCATGCATACATCTGACAAGATACACACCTGGTAGCATTGTCCATGGAGCACCTATCAAATGGGGATCAACAGTAAAGTAGAAAAACAAAGAGAAAAAACGAAAGAAACCCAATGGGAAACGTATAAGGATAAATTCAACCAATGTTCTTGTGTCAAACTATGTAATTGTGTTGAAACTATGCACTTATCTTAAATTCAGCACTTTACTTCAATTCAGCACCTCGCTCGCTCTATAGACTGCATCCACCACCCCGGGGTCATCACATACAGATACGCCGGCTCTATAGACTGCATCCACCACCCCGGGGTCATCACATACAGATACGCCGGCTCTATAGACTGCATCCACCACCCCGGGGTCATCACATACAGATACGACGGCTCTATAGCATCCACCACCCCGGGGTCATCACATACAGATACGCCGGCTCTATAGACTGCATCCACCACCCCGGGGTCATCACATACAGATACGACGGCTCTATAGCATCCACCACCCCGGGGTCATCACATACAGATACACCGGCTCTATAGACTGCATCCACCACCCCGGGGTCATCACATACAGATACGCCGGCTCTATAGACTGCATCCACCACCCCGGGGTCATCACATACAGATACGCCGGCTCTATAGACTGCATCCACCACCCCAGGGTCATCACATACAGATACACCGGCTCTATAGACTGCATCCACCACCCCGGGGTCATCACATACAGATACACCGGCTCTATAGACTGCATCCACCACCCCGGGGTCATCACATACAGATACGCCGGCTCTATAGACTGCATCCACCACCCCGGGGTCATCACATACAGATACGCCGGCTCTATAGACTGCATCCACCACCCCGGGGTCATCACATACAGATACACCGGCTCTATAGACTGCATCCACCACCCCGGGGTCATCACATACAGATACGCCGGCTCTATAGACTGCATCCACCACCCCAGGGTCATCACATACAGATACGACGGCTCTATAGCATCCACCACCCCGGGCTCATCACATACAGATACGCCGGCTCTATAGACTGCATCCACCACCCCGGGGTCATCACATACAGATACACCGGCTCTATAGCATCCACCACCCCGGGGTCATCACATACAGATACGCCGGCTCTATAGACTGCATCCACCACCCCGGGGTCATCACATACAGATACGCCAGCTCTATAGACTGCATCCACCACCCCGGGGTCATCACATACAGATACGCCGGCTCTATAGCATCCACCACCCCGGGGTCATCACATACAGATACACCGGCTCTATAGACTGCATCCACCACCCCGGGGTCATTACATACAGATACACCGGCTCTATAGACTGCATCCACCACCCCGGGGTCATCACATACAGATACGACGGCTCTATAGCATCCACCACCCCGGGGTCATCACATACAGATACGCCGGCTCTATAGCATCCACCACCCCGGGGTCATCACATACAGATACACAGCCTCTATAGACTGCATCCACCACCCCGGGGTCATCACATACAGATACACCAGCTCTATAGACTGCATCCACCACCCCGGGGTCATTACATACAGATACACCGGCTCTATAGACTGCATCCACCACCCCGGGGTCATCACATACAGATACACCAGCTCTATAGACTGCATCCACCACCCCGGGGTCATCACATACAGATACACCGGCTCTATAGCATCCACTACCCCGGGGTCATCACATACAGATACGCCGGCTCTATAGCATCCACCACCCCGGGGTCATCACATACAGATACACCGGCTCTATAGACTGCATCCACCACCCCGGGGTCATCACATACAGATACACCGGCTCTATAGACTGCATCCACCACCCCGGGGTCATCACATACAGATACGCCGGCTCTATAGCATCCACCACCCCGGGGTCATTACATACAGATACACCGGCTCTATAGACTGCATCCACCACCCCGGGGTCATCACATACAGATACGCTGGCTCTATAGCATCCACCACCCCGGGGTCATCACATACAGATACACCGGCTCTATAGCAGCCACCACCCCGGGGTCATCACATACAGATACGCCGGCTCTATAGCATCCACCACCCCGGGGTCATCACATACAGATACGCCGGCTCTATAGCATCCACCACCCCGGGGTCATTACATACAGATACACCGGCTCTATAGCATCCACCACCCCGGGGTCATCACATACATATACGCCGGCTCTATAGCATCCACCACCCCGGGGTCATCACATACAGATACGCCGGCTCTATAGACTGCATCCACCACCCCGGGGTCATCACATACAGATACGCCGGCTCTATAGCATCCACCACCCCGGGGTCATCACATACAGATACGCCGGCTCTATAGCATCCACCACCCCGGGGCCATTACATACAGATACGCCGGCTCTATAGACTGCATCCACCACCCCGGGGTCATCACATACAGATACACCAGCTCTATAGACTGCATCCACCACCCCGGGGTCATCACATACAGATACGCCGGCTCTATAGACTGCATCCACCACCCCGGGGTCATCACATACAGATACGCCGGCTCTATAGCATCCACCACCCCGGGGTCATCACATACAGATACGCCAGCTCTATAGACTGCATCCACCACCCCGGGGTCATCACATACAGATACACCAGCTCTATAGACTGCATCCACCACCCCGGGGTCATCACATACAGATACACCGGCTCTATAGACTGCATCCACCACCCCGGGGTCATCACATACAGATACACCGGCTCTATAGACTGCATCCACCACCCCGGGGTCATCACATACAGATAAGCCAGCTCTATAGACTGCATCCACCACCCCGGGGTCATCACATACAGATACACCGGCTCTACAGCATCCACTACCCCGGGGTCATCACATACAGATACGCCGGCTCTATAGCATCCACTACCCCGGGGTCATCACATACAGATACACCGGCTCTATAGCATCCACCACCCCGGGGTCATCACATACAGATACACCGGCTCTATAGACTGCATCCACCACCCCGGGGTCATCACATACAGATACACCGGCTCTATAGCATCCACCACCCCGGGGTCATCACATACAGATACGCCGGCTCTATAGCATCCACCACCCCGGGGTCATCACATACAGATACGCCGGCTCTATAGACTGCATCCACCACCCCGGGGTCATCACATACAGATACGCCGGCTCTATAGCATCCACCACCCCGGGGTCATCACATACAGATACACCGGCTCTATAGACTGCATCCACCACCCCGGGGTCATCACATACAGATACACCGGCTCTATAGACTGCATCCACCACCCCGGGGTCATCACATACAGATACGCCGGCTCTATAGCATCCACCACCCCGGGGCCATTACATACAGATACGCCAGCTCTATAGCATCCACCACCCGGGGTCATCACATACAGATACACCGGCTCTATAGACTGCATCCACCACCCCGGGGTCATCACATACAGATACACCGGCTCTATAGACTGCATCCACCACCCCGGGGTCATCACATACAGATACATCGGCTCTATAGACTGCATCCACCACCCCGGGGTCATCACATACAGATACACCGGCTCTATAGACTGCATCCACTACCCCGGGGTCATCACATACAGATACGCCGGCTCTATAGACTCGCATCCACCACCCCCGGGGTCATCACATACAGATACACCGGCTCTATAGACTGCATCCACCACCCCGGGGTCATCACATACAGATACGCCAGCTCTATAGACTGCATCCACCACCCCGGGGTCATCACATACAGATACACCGGCTCTATAGACTGCATCCCACCACCCCCGGGGTCATCACATACAGATACACCGGCTCTATAGCATCCACCACCCCGGGGTCATCACATACAGGTACACCCGGCTCTATAGACTGCATCCACCACCCCGGCTCTATAGCATCCACCACCCCGGGGTCATCACATACAGATACACCGGCTCTATAGCATCCACCACCCCGGGGTCATCACATACAGATACACCGGCTCTATAGCATCCACCACCCCCGGGGTCATCACATACAGATACACCGGCTCTATAGCATCCACCTGGGTTTAACTAAAGATCTGATAAAGCAGAATACAAATAATGTATACATATAATAAAGATACATTCTCACATGTAAAGTCCCATAGAAGAAATGGTTCTATAATAATAAATAAGAATTAACAGCATTTGGGTAGTATAGAGTTAAATTAGTCGGTTTATTTAACCCTTTTGGCTACGAGGGATCTAGTGTCGGGATCCAATACGCTGCTCTATTCAGTAATGCCCGCGTCTGATCCCAGCTCTAATCGATTTCACTCTCTCCAGAGCCAAAAAAAATAGTGTAATGCATCCAAGCTGCCTCCATGTTCCTGTTGAAGAATGCAGAGATCCATCTGAAGGGGGTAACGGCGTCCCCCACTGCCCGGCGTCCCCCACTGCCCAGCGTCCACCCCCCCCCCCACTGCCCGGCGTCCACCCCCCCCCCACTGCCCCAGCGTACAACCCCCCCCCCCCACTGCCCGGCGTCCACCCCCCCCACTGCCCCAGCGTCCACCCCCCCCCCACTGCCCCAGCGTCCACCCCCCCCCCCCCACTGCCCGGCGTCCACCCCCCCCCCACTGCCCGGCGTCCACCCCCCCACTGCCCCAGCGTCCACCCCCCCCCCGCCCCAGCGTCCACCCCCCCCCCCCCCCCCCACTGCCCGGCGTCCACCCCCCCCCACTGCCCGGCGTCCCCCCCCCCACTGCCCGGCGTCCCCCACTGCCCAGCGTCCACCCCCCCCCCCACTGCCCGGCGTCCACCCCCCCCACTGCCCCAGCGTCCACCCCCCCCACTGCCCCAGCGTACACCCCCCCGCCCCCCACTGCCCGGCGTCCACCCCCCCCCCCCCCCACTGCCCGGCGTCCACCCCCCCCACTGCCCCAGCGTCCACCCCCCCCCCCCACTGCCCCAGCGTCCACCCCCCCCCCCACTGCCCCAGCGTCCACCCCCCCCCCACTGCCCCCAGCGTCCACCCCCCCCCCCCCCCCCCCCACTGCCCCAGCGTCCACCCCCCCCCCCCCCCACTGCCCGGCGTCCACCCCCCCCCCACTGCCCGGCGTCCACCCCCCCCCCCACTGCCCGGCGTCCCTGAGGTGTCAGTTTCCCCTCTGCCGCGGTTTCCGCGCAGTACAGACTCCTTCATTTCTACAGTGTTATTTGCTGTATTGAGTCCAATTCGACAGCGTCATCTATGATCACAGGTGCTCGTGTGGTCTCTGGCCATAGAAGGTCACGGCGTTTGGCTGCACAGAATGCTCCTGACCTTCCATTGTTCCTGCTGTCAGTATACATTGGTATATAGGCTTTCCTGAGTCATCTCTTCCCCTTTTGGACCCAGCAGGAGCTCTCCTTCATCCAGCTGCTGATTATCAGTATTCCCTTGTGCTTAAATACCCCCTGTCTTACCTGGACTGTGCTGGTGATATTATTCGGTCCATTCTAGCTCTGGTTGCAAGCAGGTGGCTTGTACTCCTCTGAAGCAGTGTTGCTGAAGCTCTGCCCGAGTCATCTGTGCCAGTTCATGCTTTCTCCGCGTGTCCTCCTTGTGTCTTCTTTAGCGTTTAGTGGGGTTGATGAAGAACTCATCCCACCCGTTCCCTATTTAGGGTCCAGCACTAGGGATACTAGGGTGAGGTATCGGGCGCATTGGTGCAGAATCTATCTATGGTGGTGAGGGACCCCAGGGACCAGCCGGTAGGTTTGGTCAGGGGCCACCATCTTGCCCTTCCTTAGACACAGGGTGTCCCTTCCCTTTTGCCGCTCGCTTTGGCTCTTCCCTGTACCTAGTGTGACATCTGCTCACTCTACCCCTAATGGACATTTTCTCTTCATGTTGCAGTTTCAGGGTTCTCTTTGCCCGGATCGTCTCACCCACGTGTAGGGTACCACGAATCTGCCCTCACAACGCTGGCAGCCGAGCTCCCTGTGTCACACGTATGCGTACACGACTCCGACAAGAAACCTTCAGAAAAGGAAGGGTGTCACCACAGACCACGCCCACCTCCTCACCAGACCACGCCCCCAAAGAGCCCTCCTCCTCACCACCACAGACCACACCCACCTCCTCACCAGACCACGTCCCCACAGAGTCACCACAGACCACACCCCCACAGAGCCCTCCTCACCACCCCAGGCCACACCCCCACAGAGCCCTTCTGCTTCTCACCTCCCCAGATCACACCCCTCCTCACCCCAGACCACATCCCCACAAAGCCCTTCTGCTCCTCACCTCCCCAGATCATGCACCCCTCCCCCCAGACCACCCCCCGCAGAGCTCACCTCACCACAGCAGAAACCCCCCCCCCCCCCCACAGAGACTCTCCTCCTCACCACAGAGCACCCCCCCACAGAGCTCTCCTCCTCACCACAGAGCACCCCCCCACAGAGCTCCCCTCCTCACCACAGAGCACCCCCCCACAGAGCTCTCCTCCTCACCACAGACCACCCCCCCACCGCAGACCACACCCCCACAGAGCTCTCCTCCTCACCACAGAGCACCCCCCCCCCCACAGAGCTCTCCTCCTCACCACAGAGCACCCCCCCCCCACAGAGCTCTCCTCCTCACCACAGAGCACCCCCCCCCACAGAGCTCTCCTCCTCACCACAGAGCACCCCCCCACCGCAGACCACACCCCCACAGAGCCCTCCTCCTCACCACCACAGACCACACACCCACCTCCTCACCAGACCACGTCCCCACAGAGTCACCACAGACCACACCCCTGCAGAGCCCTCCTCACCACCCCAGGCCACACCCCCACAGAGCCCTCCTCACCACAGGCCACACCCCCACAGAGCCCTTCTGCTTCTCACCTCCCCAGATCACACCCCTCCTCACCCCAGACCACATCCCCACAAAGCCCTTCTGCTCCTCACCTCCCCAGATCATCATGCACCCCTCCCCCCCAGACCACCCCCCGCAGAGCTCACCTCACCACAGCAGAAACCCCCCCCCCCCCCCCCGCAGAGCCCACTTCCCTGACCGCAGACCCCCCCCCCACAGAGCTCACCTCACCACAGCAGAAACCCCCCCCCGCAGAGCCCACCTCCTCACCACAGAGCACCCCCCCACAGAGCTCTCCTCCTCACCACAGAGCACCCCCCCCACAGAGCTCTCCTCCTCACCACAGAGCACCCCCCCCACAGAGCTCACCTCCTCACCACAGAGCACCCCCCCCCACAGAGCTCAACCTCCTCACCACAGAGCACCCCCCCCACAGAGCTCTCCCTCCTCACCACAGAGCACCCCCCCCCACAGAGCTCTCCTCCTCACCACAGAGCACCCCCCCCACAGAGCTCTCCTCCTCACCACAGAGCACACCCCCCACAGAGCTCTCCTCCTCACCACAAAGCACCCCCCCACAGAGCTCTCCTCCTCACCACAGAGCACCCCCCCACAGAGCTCTCCTCCTCACCACAGAGCACCCCCCCACAGAGCTCCCCTCCTCACCACAGAGCACCCCCCCACAGAGCTCTCCTCCTCACCACAGACCACCCCCCCCCCACAAGAGCTCTCCTCCTCACCACAGAGCACCCCCCCCAACCCGCAGACCACACCCCCACTGAGCTCTCCTCCTCACCACAGAGCACCCCCCCACAGAGCTCTCCTCCTCACCACAGAGCACCCCCCCCACAGAGCTCTCCTCCTCACCACAGAGCACCCCCCCCCACAGAGCTCTCCTCCTCACCACAGAGCACCCCCCCACCGCAGACCACACCCCCACAGAGCCCTCCTCCTCACCACCACAGACCACACCCACCTCCTCACCAGACCACGTCCCCACAGAGTCACCACAGACCACACCCCTGCAGAGCCCCTCCTCACCACCCCAGGCCACACCCCCACAGAGCCCTCCTCACCACAGGCCACACCCCCACAGAGCCCTTCTGCTTCTCACCTCCCCAGATCACACCCCTCCTCACCCCCAGACCAACATCCCCCCACAAAGCCCTTCTGCTCCTCACCTCCCCAGATCATGCACCCCCCTCCCCCCAGACCACCCCCCCGCAGAGCTCACCTCACCACAGCAGAAACCCCCCCCCCCCCCCCCACAGAGCTCTCCTCCTCACCACAGAGCACCCCCCCACAGAGCTCTCCTCCTCACCACAGAGCACCCCCCCACAGAGCTCCCCTCCTCACCACAGAGCACCCCCCCCACAGAGCTCTCCTCCTCACCACAGACCACCCCCCCCACAGAGCTCTCCTCCTCACCACAGAGCACCCCCCCACCGCAGACCACACCCCCACAGAAGCTCTCCTCCTCACCACAGAGCACCCCCCCACAGAGCTCTCCTCCTCACCACAGAGCACCCCCCCCACAGAGCTCTCCTCCTCACCACAGAGCACCCCCCCCCCACAGAGCTCTCCTCCTCACCACAGAGCACCCCCCCACCGCAGACCACACCCCCACAGAGCCCTCCTCCTCACCACCACAGACCACACCCACCTCCTCACCAGACCACGTCCCCACAGAGTCACCACAGACCACACCCCTGCAGAGCCCTCCTCACCACCCCAGGCCACACCCCCACAGAGCCCTCCTCACCACAGGCCACACCCCCACAGAGCCCTTCTGCTTCTCACCTCCCCAGATCACACCCCTCCTCACCCCAGACCAACATCCCCACAAAGCCCTTCTGCTCCTCACCTCCCCAGATCATCATGCACCCCTCCCCCCCAGACCACCCCCCGCGAGAGCTCACCTCACCACAGCAGAAACCCCCCCCCCCCCCCCCCGCAGAGCCCACTTCCTGACCGCAGACCCCCCCCACCCACAGAGCTCACCTCACCACAGCAGAAACCCCCCCCCGCAGAGCCCACCTCCTCACCACAGAGCACCCCCCCACAGAGCTCTTCCTCCTCACCACAGAGCACCCCCCCCCCACAGAGCTCACCTCCTCACCACAGAGCACCCCCCCCACAGAGCTCACCTCCTCACCACAGAGCACCCCCCCCACAGAGCTCTCCTCCTCACCACAGAGCACCCCCCCCACAGAGCTCTCCTCCTCACCACAGAGCACCCCCCCACAGAGCTCTCCCTCCTCACCACAAAGCACCCCCCCACAGAGCTCTCCTCCTCACCACAGAGCACCCCCCCACAGAGCTCTCCTCCTCACCACAGAGCACCCCCCCCACAGAGCTCCCCTCCTCACCACAGAGCACCCCCCCACAGAGCTCTCCTCCTCCACCACAGACCACCCCCCCCCACAGAGCTCTCCTCCTCACCACAGAGCACCCCCCCACCGCAGACCACACCCCCACAGAGCTCTCCTCCTCACCACAGAGCACCCCCCCACAGAGCTCTCCTCCTCACCACAGAGCACCCCCCCCACAGAGCTCTCCTCCTCACCACAGAGCACCCCCCCCCACAGAGCTCTCCTCCTCACCACAGAGCACCCCCCCCACCGCAGACCACACCCCCACAGAGCCCTCCTCCTCACCACCACAGACCACACCCACCTCCTCACCAGACCACGTCCCCACAGAGTCACCACAGACCACACCCCTGCAGAGCCCTCCTCACCACCCCAGGCCACACCCCCACAGAGCCCTTCTGCTTCTCACCTCCCCAGATCACACCCCTCCTCACCCCAGACCACATCCCCACAAAGCCCTTCTGCTCCTCACCCCTCCCCAGATCATGCACCCCTCCCCCCCAGACCACCCCCCCGCAGAGCTCACCTCACCACAGCAGAAACCCCCCCCCCCGCAGAGCCCACCTCCTCACCACAGAGCTCTCCTCCTCACCACAGAGCACCCCCCCCCCACAGAGCTCTCCTCCTCACCACAGAGCACCCCCCCCCCACAGAGCTCTCCTCCTCACCACAGAGCACCCCCCCCCCACAGAGCTCTCCTCCTCACCACAGAGCACCCCCCCCCCACAGAGCTCTACTCCTCACCACAGAGCACCCCCCCCCACAGAGCTCTCCTCCTCACCACAGAGCACCCCCCCCCCACAGAGCTCTCCTCCTCACCACAGAGCACCCCCCCCCACAGAGCTCTCCTCCTCACCACAGAGCACCCCCCCCCCACAGAGCTCTCCTCCTCACCACAGAGCACCCCCCCCCACAGAGCTCTCCTCCTCACCACAGAGCACCCCCCCCCACAGAGCTCTCCTCCTCACCACAGAGCACCCCCCCCCACAGAGCTCTCCTCCTCACCACAGAGCACCCCCCCCCACAGAGCTCTCTTCCTCACCACAGGCCACCCCCCCACAGAGCTCTCCTCCTCACCACAGACCACCCCCCCCCACAGAGCTCTCCTCCTCACCACAGACCACCCCCCCCCACAGAGCTCTCCTCCTCACCACAGACCACCCCCCCCACAGAGCTCTCCTCCTCACCACAGAGCACCCCCCCACGCAGAGCTCTCCTCCTCACCACAGAGCACCCCCCCCCCGCAGAGCTCTCCTCCTCACCACAGACCACCCCCCCACAGAGCTCTCCTCCTCACCACAGACCACCCCCCCCACAAGAGCTCTCCTCCTCACCACAGGCCACCCCCCCCCCACAGAGCTCTCCTCCTCACCACAGGCCACCCCCCCACAGAGCTCTCCTCCTCACCACAGACCACCCCCCCCACAGAGCTCTCCTCCTCACCACAGACCACCCCCCCCACAGAGCTCTCCTCCTCACCACAGAGCACCCCCGCACAGAGCTCTCCTCCTCACCACAGAGCACCCCCCCGCACAGAGCTCTCCTCCTCACCACAGAGCACCCCCCGCACAGAGCTCTCCTCCTCACCACAGAGCACCCCCGCACAGAGCTCTCCTCCTCACCACAGAGCACCCCCGCACAGAGCTCTCCTCACCACAGAGCACACCCCCGCACAGAGCTCTCCTCACCCACAGAGCACCCCCGCACAGAGCTCTCCTCACCACAGAGCACCCCCGCACAGAGCTCTCCTCACCACAGAGCACCCCCGCACAGAGCTCTCCTCACCACAGAGCACCCCCCGCACAGAGCTCTCCTCACCACAGAGCACCCCCGCACAGAGCTCTCCTCACCACAGAGCACCCCACGCACAGAGCTCTCCCTCACCACAGAGCACCCCCCGCACAGAGCTCTCCTCACCACAGAGCACCCCCGCACAGAGCTCATCCTCACCACAGAGCACCCCCCCACAGAGCTCTCCTCACCAACAGAGCACCCCCCGCACAGAGCTCTCCTCACCACAGAGCTCTCCTCACCACAGAGCACCCCCGCACAGAGCTCTCCTCACCACAGAGCTCTCCTCACCACAGAGCACCCCCGCACAGAGCTCTCCTCACCACAGAGCTCTCCTCACCACAGACCACCCCCGCACAGAGCTCTCCTCACCACAGAGCTCTCCTCACCACAGACCACCCCCGCACAGAGCTCTCCTCACCACAGACCACCCCCGCACAGAGCTCTCCTCACCACAGACCACCCCCGCACAGAGCTCTCCTCACCACAGACCACCCCCCGCACAGAGCTCTCCTCACCACAGAGCACCCCCGCACAGAGCTCTCCTCACCACAGAGCACCCCCCGCACAGAGCTCTCCTCACCACAGAGCACCCCCCGCACAGAGCTCTCCTCACCACAGACCACCCCCGCACAGAGCTCTCCTCACCACAGAGCACCCCCCCGCACAGAGCTCTCCTCACCACAGAGCACCCCCCGCACAGAGCTCTCCTCACCACAGAGCACCCCCCCCACAGAGCTCTCCTCACCCACAGAGCACCCCCGCACAGAGCTCTCCTCACCACAGAGCACCCCCGCACAGAGCTCTCCTCACCACAGAGCACCCCCCGCACAGAGCTCTCCTCACCACAGAGCACCCCCCGCACAGAGCTCTCCTCACCACAGAGCACCCCCGCACAGAGCTCTCCTCACCACAGAGCTCTCCTCACCACAGAGCTCTCCTCCTCACCACAGAGCACCCCCCCCACAGAGCTCTCCTCACCACAGAGCACCCCCCCCACAGAGCTCTCCTCACCACAGACCACCCCCCCACAGAGCTCTCCTCACCACAGACCACCCCCCCCACATGAGCTCTCCTCACCACAGACCACCCCCCCACAGAGCTCTCCTCACCACAGACCACCCCCCCACAGAGCTCTCCTCACCACAGGAGCACCCCCGCACAGAGCTCTCCTCACCACAGAGCACCCCCCCACAGAGCTCTCCTCACCACAGAGCACCCCCGCACAGAGCTCTCCTCACCACAGAGCACCCCCCCACAGAGCTCTCCTCACCACAGAGCTCTCCTCACCACAGAGCACCCCCGCACAGAGCTCTCCTCACCACAGACCACCCCCGCACAGAGCTCTCCTCACCACAGAGCACCCCCCCACAGAGCACCCCCCCACAGAGCACCACCCCCGCACAGAGCTCTCCCTCACCACAGACCACCCCCGCACAGAGCTCTCCTCACCACAGAGCACCCCCGCCACAGAGCTCTCCTCACCACAGAGCACCCCCCCCACAGAGCTCTCCTCACCACAGAGCACCCCCCCACAGAGCTCTCCTCACCACAGAGCACCCCCGCACAGAGCTCTCCTCACCACAGAGCACCCCCCCACAGAGCTCTCCTCACCACAGAGCACCCCCGCACAGAGATCTCCTCACCACAGACCACACCCCCCACAGAGCTCTCCTCACCACAGAGCACCCCCCCCACAGAGCTCTCCTCCTCACCACAGAGCACCCCCGCACAGAGATCTCCTCACCACAGACCACCCCCCCACAGAGATCTCCTCACCACAGACCACCCCCCCACAGAGCTCTCCTCACCACAGACCACCCCCCCACAGAGCTCTCCTCCTCACCACAGAGCACCCCCGCACAGAGCTCTCCTCACCACAGAGCACCCCCGCACAGAGCTCTCCTCACCACAGAGCACCCCCGCACAGAGCTCTCCTCCTCACCACAGAGCACCCCCGCACAGAGCTCTCCTCCTCACCACAGAGCACCCCGCACAGAGCTCTCCTCCACCACAGAGCACCCCCGCACAGAGCTCTCCTCCTCACCACAGAGCACCCCCCGCACAGAGCTCTCCTCCTCACCACAGAGCACCCCCCCACAGAGCTCTCCTCCTCACCACAGAGCACCCCCGCACAGAGCTCTCCTCCTCACCACAGAGCACCCCCGCACAGAGCTCTCCTCACCACAGACCACCCCCCCACAGAGCTCTCCTCACCACAGAGCACCCCCCCACAGAGCTCTCCTCACCACAGAGCACCCCCGCACAGAGCTCTCCTCCTCACCACAGACCACCCCCCCACAGAGCTCCCCCTCACCACAGAGCACCCCCCCACAGAGCTCTCCTCCTCACCACAGACCACCCCCCCACAGAGCTCCCCTCACCACAGAGCACCCCCGCACAGAGCTCTCCTCCTCACCACAGACCACCCCCCCACAGAGCTCTCCTCACCACAGAGCACCCCCCCACAGAGCTCTCCTCACCACAGAGCACCCCCGCACAGAGCTCTCCTCCTCACCACAGAGCACCCCCGCACAGAGCTCTCCTCACCACAGACCACCCCCCCCCACAGAGCTCTCCTCCTCACCACAGAGCACCCCCCCACAGAGCTCTCACTCACCACAGAGCACCCCCGCACAGAGCTCTCCTCACCACAGACCACCCCCCCACAGAGCTCTCCTCCTCACCACAGAGCACCCCCCCACAGAGCTCTCCTCACCACAGAGCACCCCCCGCACAGAGCTCTCCTCACCACAGACCACCCCCCGCACAGAGCTCTCCTCACCACAGAGCTCTCCTCACCACAGACCACCCCCCGCACAGAGCTCTCCTCACCACAGAGCTCTCCTCACCACAGAGCACCCCCGCACAGAGCTCTCGCTCCTCACCACAGAGCACCCCCCGCACAGAGCTCTCCTCACCACAGAGCACCCCCCGCACAGAGCTCTCCTCACCACAGAGCACCCCCCCACAGAGCTCTCCTCCTCACCACAGACCACCCCCGCACAGAGCTCTCCTCACCACAGAGCCACCCCCCCACAGAGCTCTCCTCACCACAGACCACCCCCCGCACAGAGCTCTCCTCACCACAGACCACCCCCCCACAGAGCTCTCCTCACCACAGAGCACCCCCGCACAGAGCTTCTCCTCACCACAGACCACCCCCGCACAGAGCTCTCCTCACCACAGACCACCCCCCGCACAGAGCTCTCCTCACCACAGAGCACCCCCGCACAGAGCTCTCCTCACCACAGACCACCCCCCCACAGAGCTCTCCTCACCACAGAGCCACCCCCGCACAGAGCTCTCCTCACACAAGACCACCCCCCCACAGAGCTCTCCTCACCACAGAGCACCCCCGCACAGAGCTCTCCTCACCACAGAGCACCCCCGCCACAGAGCTCTCCTCACCACAGAGCACCCCCCCCACAGAGCTCTCCTCACCACAGACGCACCCCCGCACAGAGCTCTCCTCACCACAGAGCACCCCCCCCACAGAGCTCTCCTCACCACAGACCACCCCCGCACAGAGCTCTCCTCACCACAGACCACCCCCCCACAGAGCTCTCCTCACCACAGAGCACCCCCGCACAGAGATCTCCTCACCACAGACCACCCCCCCACAGAGCTCTCCTCACCACAGAGCACCCCCCCACAGAGCTCTCCTCCTCACCACAGAGCACCCCCGCACAGAGATCTCCTCACCACAGACCACCCCCCCACAGAGCTCTCCTCACCACAGACCACCCCCCCACAGAGCTCTCCTCCTCACCACAGACCACCCCCCCACAGAGCTCTCCTCCTCAACCACAGAGCACCCCGCACAGAGCTCTCCTCACCACAGAGCACCCCCGCACAGAGCTCTCCTCACCACAGGAGCACCCCCGCACAGAGCTCTCCTCCTCACCACAGAGCACCCCCGCACAGAGCTCTCCTCCTCACCACAGAGCACCCCCGCACAGAGCTCTCCTCACCACAGAGCACCCCCGCACAGAGCTCTCCTCCTCACCACAGAGCACCCCCGCACAGAGCTCTCCTCCTCACCACAGAGCACCCCCCCACAGAGCTCTCCTCCTCACCACAGAGCACCCCCGCACAGAGCTCTCCTCCTCACCACAGAGCACCCCCCGCACAGAGCTCTCCTCACCACAGACCACCCCCCCACAGAGCTCTCCTCACCACAGAGCACCCCCCCACAGAGCTCTCCTCACCACAGAGCACCCCCCGCACAGAGCTCTCCTCCTCACCACAGACCACCCCCCCACAGAGCTCCCCTCACCACAGAGCACCCCCCCACAGAGCTCTCCTCCTCACCACAGACCACCCCCCCCACAGAGCTCCCCTCACCACAGAGCACCCCCGCACAGAGCTCTCCTCCTCACCACAGACCACCCCCCCACAGAGCTCTCCTCACCACAGAGCACCCCCCCACAGAGCTCTCCTCACCACAGAGCACCCCCGCACAGAGCTCTCCTCCTCACCACAGAGCACCCCCGCACAGAGCTCTCCTCACCACAGACCACCCCCCCCACAGAGCTCTCCTCCTCACCACAGAGCACCCCCCCACAGAGCTCTCCTCACCACAGAGCACCCCCCGCACAGAGCTCTCCTCACCACAGACCACCCCCCCACAGAGCTCTCCTCCTCACCACAGAGCACCCCCCCACAGAGCTCTCCTCACCACAGAGCACCCCCGCACAGAGCTCTCCTCACCACAGACCACCCCCGCACAGAGCTCTCCTCACCACAGAGCTCTCCTCACCACAGACCACCCCCCGCACAGAGCTCTCCTCACCACAGAGCTCTCCTCACCACAGAGCACCCCCGCACAGAGCTCTCCTCCTCACCACAGAGCACCCCCCGCACAGAGCTCTCCTCACCACAGAGCACCCCCCGCACAGAGCTCTCCTCACCACAGAGCACCCCCCCACAGAGCTCTCCTCACCACAGAGCACCCCCCCACAGAGCTCTCCTCCTCACCACAGACCACCCCCCCACAGAGCTCTCCTCCTCACCACAGACCACCCCCCCACAGAGCTCTCCTCCTCACCACAGACCACCCCCCCACAGAGCTCTCCTCCTCACCACAGACCACCCCCGCACAGAGCTCTCCTCACCACAGAGCACCCCCCCACAGAGCTCTCCTCCTCACCACAGACCACCCCCGCACAGAGCTCTCCTCACCACAGACCACCCCCCCACAGAGCTCTCCTCACCACAGACCACCCCCCGCACAGAGCTCTCCTCACCACAGAGCACCCTTACAAGCACAGTACCACCAGTCGCTATACAGCCAGCGCTGGGCTGTGCCGGTTGCCCTGGTTACTGCTCTCACCTGATCTGACGAGGGGCGGCAATACCCTCAATATTTGATGACAGGCAGCCTACAGCCAATGAGAACGCGGCTAACATCCTGTGAGCTGCATGTGACACATGAATGTCGCTCTCTGATTGGCTGCGATGCCCCTACAGGGATACGCAATCCCATTACACGGGCAGCAGGAGGGATGGAAGAGCCCATTACACGGCCCGGAGGGGCGCACCATTCCGCAGGCGGCAGCGCACCTTAAGGCTATGTTCACACACTGCGTTTTTCACCTGCGTTTTTGGTCCGTTTTTGCTGCAGAAATTTCTTGAGAAATTCTTGTAACCTTTCTGCAGACATTCCCCCAGCAAAACCTATGGCAAAAAAAATTAGCTGTGCGCACACTGCGTTTTTTTTCTTAAGAAAATTCTTTCAGTAGATTTTCTTAAGAAAAAGAATGAGCATGTCACTTCTTTTCTGCAGCTAACTGCGTTTTTTGCCATAGATATTTGGCACAATAACGCAGGGAGCAACCAGCGGTAAAAACGCACCGAAAACGCACCAAAAACGCACCAAAAACGCACCGAAAAACGCGGCAAAAACGCAGGTGCGTTTTTGGTGCGTTTTTTAACACAGGTGCACTCTTAAGAAATTTCTTAAGAAATTTTCTTAAGAAAAATCATTTTTCTAGTGTGAACATAGCCTTAAGAATCCGGACCTGCGTCTGCCAGTGCCTGTCCTCCGGCGGATTGTATTTATAGGCGTGTCCGTCACCGCCCCGGGCGTGGTCTTACATATTATTGCCGCTGCCTGAGCTGTGACTCCTCCCTCCTGGGAATAATGAGCCGCTTGTCTCCGCCCCCCGCTCGTACATTCTCATAGCGCCTCTCAGCCCCTCCCTCTGGTACACTGGTTCTGTCCCGCCCCTCCTCCTAGTCCCTCCCCTTGTGAGAACACGTGTCCCGGTATCCGGCCTGTCCGACCAGTCGCTCACATGGCGCTGCAGGCTGAGCTGCTTCTGGAGGATGGCACCCGCTTCACCGGCCGCATGTTCGGGGCGGAGGGTCCCGGTGTCCGGGGAAGTGGGTGAGTGTCTGAAAGTAGGGGGGAAAGGGGCGGACGGGATGTGTGAGGAAGAAGAGGACGAGGGGGGACGGGATGTGTGAGGAAGAAGAGGACGAGGGGGGACGGGATGTGTGAGGAAGAAGAGGACGAGGGGGGATGTGTGAGGAAGAAGAGGACGAGGGGGGACGGGATGTGTGAGGAAGAAGAGGACGAGGGGGGACGGGATGTGTGAGGAAGAAGAGGACGAGGGGGGATGTGTGAGGAAGAAGAGGACGAGGGGGGGACGGGATGTGTGAGGAAGAAGAGGACGAGGGGGGGACGGGATGTGTGAGGAAGAAGAGGACGAGGGGGGACGGGATGTGTGAGGAAGAAGAGGACGAGGGGGGACGGGATATGTGAGGAAGAAGAGGACGAGGGGGGACGGGGTGTGTGAGGAAGAAGAGGACGAGGGGGGGACGGGATATGTGAGGAAGAAGAGGACGAGGGGGGATGTGTGAGGAAGAAGAGGACGAGGGGGGACGGGATGTGTGAGGAAGAAGAGGACGAGGGGGGACGGGATATGTGAGGAAGAAGAGGACGAGGGGGGACGGGATGTGTGACGAGGGGGGATGTGTGAGGAAGAAGAGGACGAGGGGGGACGGGATATGTGAGGAAGAAGAGGACGAGGGGGGACGGGATGTGTGAGGAAGAAGAGGACGAGGGGGGATGTGTGAGGAAGAAGAGGACGAGGGGGGATGTGTGAGGAAGAAGAGGACGAGGGGGGATGTGTGAGGAAGAAGAGGACGAGGGGGGACGGGATGTGTGAGGACGAGGGGGGACGGGATGTGTGAGGAAGAAGAGGACGAGGGGGGACGTGTGAGGAAGAAGAGGACGAGGGGGGATGTGTGAGGAAGAAGAGGACGAGGGGGGACGTGTGAGGAAGAAGAGGACGAGGGGGGATGTGTGAGGAAAAAGAGGACGAGGGGGAATGTGTGAGGAAGAAGAGGACGAGGGGGAATGTGTGAGGAAGAAGAGGACGAGGGGGGACGGGATGTGTGAGGAAGAAGAGGACGAGGGGGGACGGGATGTGTGAGGAAGAAGAGGACGAGGGGGGACGGGGTGTGTGAGGAAGAAGAGGACGAGGGGGGACGGGATGTGTGAGGAAGAAGAGGACGAGGGGGGATGTGTGAGGAAGAAGAGGACGAGGGGGGGATGTGTGAGGAAGAAGAGGACGAGGGGGGACGGGATGTGTGAGGAAGAAGAGGACGAGGGGGGATGTGTGAGGAAGAAGAGGACGAGGGGGGATGTGTGAGGAAGAAGAGGACGAGGGGGGACGGGATGTGTGAGGACGAGGGGGGACGGGATGTGTGAGGAAGAAGAGGACGAGGGGGGACGTGTGAGGAAGAAGAGGACGAGGGGGGACGTGTGAGGAAGAAGAGGACGAGGGGGGACGTGTGAGGAAGAAGAGGACGAGGGGGGAATGTGTGAGGAAGAAGAGGACGAGGGGGGACGGGATGTGTGAGGAAGAAGAGGACGAGGGGGGACGGGATGTGTGAGGAAGAAGAGGACGAGGGGGGACGGGGTGTGTGAGGAAGAAGAGGACGAGGGGGGACGGGATGTGTGAGGAAGAAGAGGACGAGGGGGGATGTGTGAGGAAGAAGAGGACGAGGGGGGACGGGATGTGTGAGGAAGAAGAGGACGAGGGGGGATGTGTGAGGAAGAAGAGGACGAGGGGGGACGGGATGTGTGAGGAAGAAGAGGACGAGGGGGGACGGGATGTGTGAGGAAGAGGACGAGGGGGGACGGGATGTGTGAGGAAGAAGAGGACGAGGGGGGACGGGATGTGTGAGGAAGAAGAGGACGAGGGGGGATGTGTGAGGAAGAAGAGGACGAGGGGGGACGGGATATGTGAGGAAGAAGAGGACGAGGGGGGACGGGATGTGTGAGGAAGAAGAGGACGAGGGGGGATGTGTGAGGAAGAAGAGGACGAGGGGGGATGTGTGAGGAAGAAGAGGACGAGGGGGGATGTGTGAGGAAGAAGAGGACGAGGGGGGACGGGATGTGTGAGGACGAGGGGGGACGGGATGTGTGAGGAAGAAGAGGACGAGGGGGGATGTGTGAGGAAGAAGAGGACGAGGGGGGACGTGTGAGGAAGAAGAGGACGAGGGGGGATGTGTGAGGAAGAAGAGGACGAGGGGGGATGTGTGAGGAAGAAGAGGACGAGGGGGGATGTGTGAGGAAGAAGAGGACGAGGGGGAATGTGTGAGGAAGAAGAGGACGAGGGGGGACGGGATGTGTGAGGAAGAAGAGGACGAGGGGGGACGGGATGTGTGAGGAAGAAGAGGACGAGGGGGGACGGGATGTGTGAGGAAGAAGAGGACGAGGGGGGACGGGGTGTGTGAGGAAGAAGAGGACGAGGGGGGGACGGGATGTGTGAGGAAGAAGAGGACGAGGGGGGATGTGTGAGGAAGAAGAGGACGAGGGGGGACGGGATGTGTGAGGAAGAAGAGGACGAGGGGGATGTGTGAGGAAGAAGAGGACGAGGGGGGATGTGTGAGGAAGAAGAGGACGAGGGGGGACGGGATGTGTGAGGACGAGGGGGGACGGGATGTGTGAGGAAGAAGAGGACGAGGGGGGATGTGTGAGGAAGAAGAGGACGAGGGGGGACGTGTGAGGAAGAAGAGGACGAGGGGGGATGTGTGAGGAAGAAGAGGACGAGGGGGAATGTGTGAGGAAGAAGAGGACGAGGGGGGACGGGATGTGTGAGGAAGAAGAGGACGAGGGGGGACGGGATGTGTGAGGAAGAAGAGGACGAGGGGGGACGGGGTGTGTGAGGAAGAAGAGGACGAGGGGGGACGGGATGTGTGAGGAAGAAGAGGACGAGGGGGGATGTGTGAGGAAGAAGAGGACGAGGGGGGACGGGATGTGTGAGGAAGAAGAGGACGAGGGGGGATGTGTGAGGAAGAAGAGGACGAGGGGGGACGGGATGTGTGAGGAAGAAGAGGACGAGGGGGGACGGGATGTGTGAGGAAGAGGACGAGGGGGGACGGGATGTGTGAGGAAGAAGAGGACGAGGGGGGACGGGATGTGTGAGGAAGAAGAGGACGAGGGGGGATGTGTGAGGAAGAAGAGGACGAGGGGGGACGGGATGTGTGAGGAAGAAGAGGACGAGGGGGGATGTGTGAGGAAGAAGAGGACGAGGGGGGACGGGATGTGTGAGGAAGAAGAGGACGAGGGGGGACGGGATGTGTGAGGAAGAAGAGGACGAGGGGGGACGGGATGTGTGAGGAAGAAGAGGACGAGGGGGGGACATGATGTGTGAGGAAGAAGAGGACGAGGGGGGACGGGATGTGTGAGGAAGAAGAGGACGAGGGGGGACGGGATGTGTGAGGAAGAAGAGGACGAGGGGGGACGGGATGTGTGAGGAAGAAGAGGACGAGGGGGGACGGGATGTGTGAGGAAGAAGAGGACGAGAGGGGACGGGATGTGTGAGGAAGAAGAGGACGAGGGGGGACGGGATGTGTGAGGAAGAAGAGGACGAGGGGGGACGGGATGTGTGAGGAAGAAGAGGACGAGGGGGGACGGGATGTGTGAGGAAGAAGAGGACGAGGGGGGATGTGTGAGGAAGAAGAGGACGAGGGGGGACGGGATGTGTGAGGAAGAAGAGGACGAGGGGGGAAAGAGGACGAGGGGGGACGGGATGTGTGAGGAAGAAGAGGACGAGGGGGGACGGGATGTGTGAGGAAGAAGAGGACGAGGGGGGGATGTGTGAGGAAGAAGAGGACGAGGGGGGACGGGATGTGTGAGGAAGAAGAGGACGAGGGGGGACGGGATGTGTGAGGAAGAAGAGGACGAGGGGGGGATGTGTGAGGAAGAAGAGGACGAGGGGGGACGGGATGTGTGAGGAAGAAGAGGACGAGAGGGGGACGGGATGTGTGAGGAAGAAGAGGACGAGGGGGGACGGGGTGTGTGAGGAAGAAGAGGACGAGGGGGGACGGGGTGTGTGAGGAAGAAGAGGACGAGGGGGATCGTGTGAGGAAGAAGAGGACGAGGGGGGATGTGTGAGGAAGAAGAGAACGAAGGGGGACGGGATGTGTGAGGAAGAAGAGGACGAGGGGGGACGGGATGTGTGAGGAAGAAGAGGACGAGAGGGGAAGGAAGAAGAGGACGGGGGGGATGTGTGAGGAAGAAGAGGACGAGGGGGGACGTGTGAGGAAGAAGAGGACGAGGGGGGACGGGATGTGTGAGGAAGAAGAGGACGAGGGGGGATGTGTGAGGAAGAAGAGGACGAGGGGGGACGGGATGTGTGAGGAAGAAGAGGACGAGGGGGGACGGGATGTGTGAGGAAGAAGAGGACGAGGGGGGATGTGTGAGGAAGAAGAGGACGAGGGGGGACGGGATGTGTGAGGATGAGGGGGGACGGGATGTGTGAGGAAGAAGAGGACGAGGGGGGATGTGTGAGGAAGAAGAGGACGAGGGGGGACGGGATGTGTGAGGAAGAAGAGGACGAGGGGGGACGGGATGTGTGAGGAAGAAGAGGACGAGGGGGGATGTGTGAGGAAGAAGAGGACGAGGGGGGACGGGATGTGTGAGGATGAGGGGGGACGGGATGTGTGAGGAAGAAGAGGACGAGGGGGGATGTGTGAGGAAGAAGAGGACGAGGGGGGATGTGTGAGGAAGAAGAGGACGAGGGGGGACGGGATGTGTGAGGACGAGGGGGGACGGGATGTGTGAGGAAGAAGAGGACGAGGGGGGATGTGTGAGGAAGAAGAGGACGAGGGGGGACGTGTGAGGAAGAAGAGGACGAGGGGGGACGGGATGTGTGAGGAAGAAGAGGACGAGGGGGAATGTGTGAGGAAGAAGAGGACGAGGGGGGACGGGATGTGTGAGGAAGAAGAGGACGAGGGGGGACGGGATGTGTGAGGAAGAAGAGGACGAGGGGGGATGTGTGAGGAAGAAGAGGACGAGGGGGGACGTGTGAGGAAGAAGAGGACGAGGGGGGACGTGTGAGGAAGAAGAGGACGAGGGGGGACGGGATGTGTGAGGAAGAAGAGGACGAGGGGGGACGGGATGTGTGAGGAAGAAGAGGACGAGGGGGGATGTGTGAGGAAGAAGAGGACGAGGGGGGACGGGATGTGTGAGGAAGAAGAGGACGAGGGGGGACGGGATGTGTGAGGAAGAAGAGGACGAGGGGGGATGTGTGAGGAAGAAGAGGACGAGGGGGGACGGGATGTGTGAGGAAGAAGAGGACGAGGGGGGACGGGATGTGTGAGGAAGAAGAGGACGAGGGGGGACGGGATGTGTGAGAGGATGAGGGGGGACGGGATGTGTGAGGAAGAAGAGGACGAGGGGGGACGGGATGTGTGAGGAAGAAGAGGACGAGGGGGGACGGGATGTGTGAGGAAGAAGAGGACGAGGGGGGACGTGTGAGGAAGAAGAGGACGAGGGGGGACGGGATGTGTGAGGAAGAAGAGGACGAGGGGGGACGGGATGTGTGAGGATGAGAGGGGGGACGTGTGAGGAAGAAGAGGACGAGGGGGGACGGGATGTGTGAGGAAGAAGAGGACGAGGGGGGACGGGATGTGTGAGGACGAGGGGGGACTTGTGAGGAAGAAGAGGACGAGGGGGGACGGGATGTGTGAGGAAGAAGAGGACGAGGGGGGATGGGATGTGTGAGGAAGAAGAGGACGAGGGGGGATGGGATGTGTGAGGAAGAAGAGGACGAGGGGGGATGTGTGAGGAAGAAGAGGACGAGGGGGGATGTGTGAGGAAGAAGAGGACGAGGGGGGACGGGATGTGTGAGGAAGAAGAGGACGAGGGGGGACGGGATGTGTGAGGAAGAAGAGGACGAGGGGGGACGGGATGTGTGAGGAAGAAGAGGACGAGGGGGGATGTGTGAGGAAGAAGAGGACGAGGGGGGACGGGATAAGTGAGGAAAAAGAGGACGAGGGGAGATGTGTGAGGAAGAAGAGGACGAGGGGGGACGGGATATGTGAGGAAAAAGAGGACGAGGGGAGATGTGTGAGGAAGAAGAGGACGAGGGGGGACGGGATATGTGAGGAAAAAGAGGACGAGGGGGGATGTGTGAGGAAGAAGAGGACGAGGGGGGACGGGATATGTGAGGAAGAAGAGGACGAGGGGGGACGGGATATGTGAGGAAGAAGAGGACGAGGGGGGACGGGATATGTGAGGAAGAAGAGGACGAGGGGGGACGGGATATGTGAGGAAAAAGAGGACGAGGGGGGACGGGATAAGTGAGGAAGAAGAAGACGAGGGGGGATGTGTGAGGAAGAAGAAGACGAGGGGGGATGTGTGAGGAAGAAGAGGACGAGGGGGGACGGGATATGTGAGGAAAAAGAGGACGAGGGGGGATGTGTGAGGAAGAAGAGGACGAGGGGGGACGGGATATGTGAGGAAGAAGAGGACGAGGGGGGACGGGATATGTGAGGAAGAAGAGGACGAGGGGGGACGGGATATGTGAGGAAAAAGGACGAGGGGGGATGTGTGAGGAAGAAGAGGACGAGGGGGGACGGGATATGTGAGGAAGAAGAGGACGAGGGGGGACGGGATGTGTGAGGAAGAGGAGGACGAGGGGGGACGGGATAAGTGAGGAAGAAGAGGACGAGGGGGGACGGGATGTGTGAGGAAGAAGAGGACGAGGGCGGACGGGATGTGTGAGGAAGAAGAGGACGAGGGGGGACGGGATGTGTGAGGAAGAAGAGGACGAGGGGGGACGGGATGTGTGAGGAAGAAGAGGACGAGGGGGGACGGGATGTGTGAGGAAGAAGAGGACGAGGGGGGACGGGATGTGTGAGGAAGAAGAGGACGAGGGGGGACGGGATGTGTGAGGAAGAAGAGGACGAGGGGGGACGGGATGTGTGAGGAAGAAGAGGACGAGGGGGGACGGGATGTGTGAGGAAGAAGAGGACGAGGGGGGACGGGATGTGTGAGGAAGAAGAGGACGAGGGGGGACGGGATGTGTGAGGAAGAAGAGGACGAGGGGGGACGGGATGTGTGAGGAAGAAGAGGACGAGAGGGGACGGGATGTGTGAGGAAGAAGAGGACGAGGGGGGACGGGATGTGTGAGGAAGAAGAGGACGAGGGGGGATGTGTAAGGAAGAAGAGGACGAGGGGGGACGGGATGTGTGAGGAAGAAGAGGACGAGGGGGGACGGGATGTGTGAGGAAGAAGAGGACGAGAGGGGACGGGGTGTGTGAGGAAGAAGAGGACGAGGGGGGACGGGGTGTGTGAGGAAGAAGAGGACGAGGGGGATCTGTGAGGAAGAAGAGGACGAGGGGGGATGTGTGAGGAAGAAGAGAACGAAGGGGGACGGGATGTGTGAGGAAGAAGAGGACGAGGGGGGACGGGATGTGTGAGGAAGAAGAGGACGAGAGGGGACGGGATGTGTGAGGAAGAAGAGGACGAGGGGGGATGTGTGAGGAAGAAGAGGACGAGGGGGGATGTGTGAGGAAGAAGAGGACGAGGGGGGACGGGATGTGTGAGGAAGAAGAGGACGAGGGGGGACGGGATGTGTGAGGAAGAAGAGGACGAGGGGGGATGTGTGAGGAAGAAGAGGACGAGGGGGGACGGGATGTGTGAGGATGAGGGGGGACGGGATGTGTGAGGATGAGGGGGGACGGGATGTGTGAGGAAGAAGAGGACGAAGGGGGATGTGTGAGGAAGAAGAGGACGAGGGGGGACGGGATGTGTGAGGAAGAAGAGGACGAGGGGGGACGGGATGTGTGAGGAAGAAGAGGACGAGGGGGGATGTGTGAGGAAGAAGAGGACGAGGGGGGACGGGATGTGTGAGGATGAGGGGGGACGGGATGTGTGAGGAAGAAGAGGACGAGGGGGGATGTGTGAGGAAGAAGAGGACGAGGGGGGACGGGATGTGTGAGGAAGAAGAGGACGAGGGGGGACGGGATGTGTGAGGAAGAAGAGGACGAGGGGGGACGTGTGAGGAAGAAGAGGACGAGGGGGGACGGGATGTGTGAGGAAGAAGAGGACGAGGGGGAATGTGTGAGGAAGAAGAGGACGAGGGGGGACGGGATGTGTGAGGAAGAAGAGGACGAGGGGGGACGGGATGTGTGAGGAAGAAGAGGACGAGGGGGGATGTGTGAGGAAGAAGAGGACGAGGGGGGACGGGATGTGTGAGGAAGAAGAGGACGAGGGGGGACGGGATGTGTGAGGAAGAAGAGGACGAGGGGGGACGGGATGTGTGAGGAAGAAGAGGACGAGGGGGGATGTGTGAGGAAGAAGAGGACGAGGGGGGACGGGATGTGTGAGGAAGAAGAGGACGAGGGGGGACGGGATGTGTGAGGAAGAAGAGGACGAGGGGGGATGTGTGAGGAAGAAGAGGACGAGGGGGGATGTGTGAGGAAGAAGAGGACGAGGGGGGACGGGATGTGTGAGGAAGAAGAGGACGAGGGGGGACGGGATGTGTGAGGAAGAAGAGGACGAGGGGGGACGGGATGTGTGAGGAAGAAGAGGACGAGGGGGGATGTGTGAGGAAGAAGAGGACGAGGGGGGACGGGATGTGTGAGGAAGAAGAGGACGAGGGGGGACGGGATGTGTGAGGATGAGGGGGGACGTGTGAGGAAGAAGAGGACGAGGGGGGACGGGATGTGTGAGGAAGAAGAGGACGAGGGGGGAGGGGTTGTGTGAGGACGAGGGGGGACTTGTGAGGAAGAAGAGGACGAGGGGGGACGGGATGTGTGAGGAAGAAGAGGACGAGGGGGGATGGGATGTGTGAGGAAGAAGAGGACGAGGGGGGATGGGATGTGTGAGGAAGAAGAGGACGAGGGGGGATGTGTGAGGAAGAAGAGGACGAGGGGGGATGTGTGAGGAAGAAGAGGACGAGGGGGGACGGGATGTGTGAGGAAGAAGAGGACGAGGGGGGACGGGATGTGTGAGGAAGAAGAGGACGAGGGGGGACGGGATGTGTGAGGAAGAAGAGGACGAGGGGGGATGTGTGAGGAAGAAGAGGACGAGGGGGGACGGGATAAGTGAGGAAAAAGAGGACGAGGGGAGATGTGTGAGGAAGAAGAGGACGAGGGGGGACGGGATATGTGAGGAAAAAGAGGACGAGGGGAGATGTGTGAGGAAGAAGAGGACGAGGGGGGACGGGATATGTGAGGAAAAAGAGGACGAGGGGGGATGTGTGAGGAAGAAGAGGACGAGGGGGGACGGGATATGTGAGGAAGAAGAGGACGAGGGGGGACGGGATATGTGAGGAAGAAGAGGACGAGGGGGGACGGGATATGTGAGGAAGAAGAGGACGAGGGGGGACGGGATATGTGAGGAAAAAGAGGACGAGGGGGGACGGGATAAGTGAGGAAGAAGAAGACGAGGGGGGATGTGTGAGGAAGAAGAAGACGAGGGGGGATGTGTGAGGAAGAAGAGGACGAGGGGGGACGGGATATGTGAGGAAAAAGAGGACGAGGGGGGATGTGTGAGGAAGAAGAGGACGAGGGGGGACGGGATATGTGAGGAAGAAGAGGACGAGTGGGGACGGGATATGTGAGGAAGAAGAGGACGAGGGGGGACGGGATATGTGAGGAAAAAGGACGAGGGGGGATGTGTGAGGAAGAAGAGGACGAGGGGGGACGGGATATGTGAGGAAGAAGAGGACGAGGGGGGACGGGATGTGTGAGGAAGAAGAGGACGAGGGGGGACGGGATAAGTGAGGAAGAAGAGGACGAGGGGGGACGGGATGTGTGAGGAAGAAGAGGACGAGGGCGGACGGGATGTGTGAGGAAGAAGAGGACGAGGGGGGACGGGATGTGTGAGGAAGAAGAGGACGAGGGCGGACGGGATGTGTGAGGAAGAAGAGGACGAGGGGGGACGGGATGTGTGAGGAAGAAGAGGACGAGGGGGGACGGGATGTGTGAGGAAGAAGAGGACGAGGGGGGACGGGATGTGTGAGGAAGAAGAGGACGAGGGGGGACGGGATGTGTGAGGAAGAAGAGGACGAGGGGGGACGGGATGTGTGAGGAAGAAGAGGACGAGGGGGGACGGGATGTGTGAGGAAGAAGAGGACGAGGGGGGACGGGATGTGTGAGGAAGAAGAGGACGAGGGGGGACGGGATGTGTGAGGAAGAAGAGGACGAGGGGGGACGGGATGTGTGAGGAAGAAGAGGACGAGGGGGGACGGGATGTGTGAGGAAGAAGAGGACGAGGGGGGACGGGATGTGTGAGGAAGAAGAGGACGAGGGGGGACGGGATGTGTGAGGAAGAAGAGGACGAGGGGGGACGGGATGTGTGAGGAAGAAGAGGACGAGGGGGGACGGGATGTGTGAGGAAGAAGAGGACGAGGGGGGATGTGTGAGGAAGAAGAGGACGAGGGGGGACGGGATAAGTGAGGAAAAAGAGGACGAGGGGAGATGTGTGAGGAAGAAGAGGACGAGGGGGGACGGGATATGTGAGGAAAAAGAGGACGAGGGGAGATGTGTGAGGAAGAAGAGGACGAGGGGGTACGGGATATGTGAGGAAAAAGAGGACGAGGGGGGATGTGTGAGGAAGAAGAGGACGAGGGGGGACGGGATATGTGAGGAAGAAGAGGACGAGGGGGGACGGGATATGTGAGGAAGAAGAGGACGAGGGGGGACGGGATATGTGAGGAAGAAGAGGACGAGGGGGGACGGGATATGTGAGGAAAAAGAGGACGAGGGGGGACGGGATAAGTGAGGAAGAAGAAGACGAGGGGGGATGTGTGAGGAAGAAGAAGACGAGGGGGGATGTGTGAGGAAGAAGAGGACGAGGGGGGACGGGATATGTGAGGAAAAAGAGGACGAGGGGGGATGTGTGAGGAAGAAGAGGACGAGGGGGGACGGGATATGTGAGGAAGAAGAGGACGAGGGGGGACGGGATATGTGAGGAAGAAGAGGACGAGGGGGGACGGGATATGTGAGGAAAAAGGACGAGGGGGGATGTGTGAGGAAGAAGAGGACGAGGGGGGACGGGATATGTGAGGAAGAAGAGGACGAGGGGGGACGGGATGTGTGAGGAAGAAGAGGACGAGGGGGGACGGGATAAGTGAGGAAGAAGAGGACGAGGGGGGACGGGATGTGTGAGGAAGAAGAGGACGAGGGCGGAAGGGATGTGTGAGGAAGAAGAGGACGAGGGGGGACGGGATGTGTGAGGAAGAAGAGGACGAGGGGGGACGGGATGTGTGAGGAAGAAGAGGACGAGGGGGGACGGGATGTGTGAGGAAGAAGAGGACGAGGGGGGATGGGATGTGTGAGGAAGAAGAGGACGAGGGGGGACGGGATGTGTGAGGAAGAAGAGGACGAGGGGGGACGGGATGTGTGAGGAAGAAGAGGACGAGGGGGGACGGGATGTGTGAGGAAGAAGAGGACGAGGGGGGACGGGATGTGTGAGGAAGAAGAGGACGAGGGGGGACGGGATGTGTGAGGAAGAAGAGGACGAGGGGGGACGGGATGTGTGAGGAAGAAGAGGACGAGGGGGGACGGGATGTGTGAGGAAGAAGAGGACGAGGGGGGACGGGATGTGTGAGGAAGAAGAGGACGAGGGGGGACGGGATGTGTGAGGAAGAAGAGGACGAGAGGGGACGGGATGTGTGAGGAAGAAGAGGACGAGGGGGGACGGGATGTGTGAGGAAGAAGAGGACGAGGGGGGACGGGATGTGTGAGGAAGAAGAGGACGAGGGGGGACGGGATGTGTGAGGAAGAAGAGGACGAGGGGGGATGTGTGAGGAAGAAGAGGACGAGGGGGGACGTGTGAGGAAGAAGAGGACGAGGGGGGACGGGATGTGTGAGGAAGAAGAGGACGAGGGGGGATGTGTGAGGAAGAAGAGGACGAGGGGGGACGGGATGTGTGAGGAAGAAGAGGACGAGGGGGGACGGGATGTGTGAGGAAGAAGAGGACGAGGGGGGATGTGTGAGGAAGAAGAGGACGAGGGGGGACGGGATGTGTGAGGAAGAAGAGGACGAGGGGGGACGGGATGTGTGAGGAAGAAGAGGACGAGAGGGGACGGGGTGTGTGAGGAAGAAGAGGACGAGGGGGGACGGGGTGTGTGAGGAAGAAGAGGACGAGGGGGATCTGTGAGGAAGAAGAGGACGAGGGGGGATGTGTGAGGAAGAAGAGAACGAAGGGGGACGGGATGTGTGAGGAAGAAGAGGACGAGGGGGGACGGGATGTGTGAGGAAGAAGAGGACGAGAGGGGACGGGATGTGTGAGGAAGAAGAGGACGAGGGGGGATGTGTGAGGAAGAAGAGGACGAGGGGGGACGTGTGAGGAAGAAGAGGACGAGGGGGGACGGGATGTGTGAGGAAGAAGAGGACGAGGGGGGATGTGTGAGGAAGAAGAGGACGAGGGGGGACGGGATGTGTGAGGAAGAAGAGGACGAGGGGGGACGGGATGTGTGAGGAAGAAGAGGACGAGGGGGGATGTGTGAGGAAGAAGAGGACGAGGGGGGACGGGATGTGTGAGGATGAGGGGGGACGGGATGTGTGAGGATGAGGGGGGACGGGATGTGTGAGGAAGAAGAGGACGAGGGGGGATGTGTGAGGAAGAAGAGGACGAGGGGGGACGGGATGTGTGAGGAAGAAGAGGACGAGGGGGGACGGGATGTGTGAGGAAGAAGAGGACGAGGGGGGATGTGTGAGGAAGAAGAGGACGAGGGGGGACGGGATGTGTGAGGATGAGGGGGGACGGGATGTGTGAGGAAGAAGAGGACGAGGGGGGATGTGTGAGGAAGAAGAGGACGAGGGGGGACGGGATGTGTGAGGAAGAAGAGGACGAGGGGGGACGGGATGTGTGAGGAAGAAGAGGACGAGGGGGGATGTGTGAGGAAGAAGAGGACGAGGGGGGACGTGTGAGGAAGAAGAGGACGAGGGGGGACGGGATGTGTGAGGAAGAAGAGGACGAGGGGGAATGTGTGAGGAAGAAGAGGACGAGGGGGGACGGGATGTGTGAGGAAGAAGAGGACGAGGGGGGACGGGATGTGTGAGGAAGAAGAGGACGAGGGGGGATGTGTGAGGAAGAAGAGGACGAGGGGGGACGTGTGAGGAAGAAGAGGACGAGGGGGGACGGGATGTGTGAGGAAGAAGAGGACGAGGGGGGACGGGATGTGTGAGGAAGAAGAGGACGAGGGGGGACGGGATGTGTGAGGAAGAAGAGGACGAGGGGGGATGTGTGAGGAAGAAGAGGACGAGGGGGCACGGGATGTGTGAGGAAGAAGAGGACGAGGGGGGACGGGATGTGTGAGGAAGAAGAGGACGAGGGGGGATGTGTGAGGAAGAAGAGGACGAGGGGGGATGTGTGAGGAAGAAGAGGACGAGGGGGGACGGGATGTGTGAGGAAGAAGAGGACGAGGGGGGACGGGATGTGTGAGGATGAGGGGGGACGGGATGTGTGAGGAAGAAGAGGACGAGGGGGGACGGGATGTGTGAGGAAGAAGAGGACGAGGGGGGACGGGATGTGTGAGGAAGAAGAGGACGAGGGGGGACGGGATGTGTGAGGAAGAAGAGGACGAGGGGGGATGTGTGAGGAAGAAGAGGACGAGGGGGGACGGGATGTGTGAGGAAGAAGAGGACGAGGGGGGACGGGATGTGTGAGGATGAGGGGGGACGTGTGAGGAAGAAGAGGACGAGGGGGGACGGGATGTGTGAGGAAGAAGAGGACGAGGGGGGACGGGATGTGTGAGGACGAGGGGGGACTTGTGAGGAAGAAGAGGACGAGGGGGGACGGGATGTGTGAGGAAGAAGAGGACGAGGGGGGATGGGATGTGTGAGGAAGAAGAGGACGAGGGGGGATGGGATGTGTGAGGAAGAAGAGGACGAGGGGGGATGTGTGAGGAAGAAGAGGACGAGGGGGGATGTGTGAGGAAGAAGAGGACGAGGGGGGACGGGATGTGTGAGGAAGAAGAGGACGAGGGGGGACGGGATGTGTGAGGAAGAAGAGGACGAGGGGGGACGGGATGTGTGAGGAAGAAGAGGACGAGGGGGGATGTGTGAGGAAGAAGAGGACGAGGGGGGACGGGATAAGTGAGGAAAAAGAGGACGAGGGGAGATGTGTGAGGAAGAAGAGGACGAGGGGGGACGGGATATGTGAGGAAAAAGAGGACGAGGGGAGATGTGTGAGGAAGAAGAGGACGAGGGGGGACGGGATATGTGAGGAAAAAGAGGACGAGGGGGGATGTGTGAGGAAGAAGAGGACGAGGGGGGACGGGATATGTGAGGAAGAAGAGGACGAGGGGGGACGGGATATGTGAGGAAGAAGAGGACGAGGGGGGACGGGATATGTGAGGAAAAAGGACGAGGGGGGATGTGTGAGGAAGAAGAGGACGAGGGGGGACGGGATATGTGAGGAAGAAGAGGACGAGGGGGGACGGGATATGTGAGGAAGAAGAGGACGAGGGGGGACGGGATGTGTGAGGAAGAAGAGGATGAGGGGGGACGGGATATGTGAGGAAGAAGAGGACGAGGGGGGACGGGATGTGTGAGGACGAGGGGGGATGTGTGAGGAAGAAGAGGACGAGGGGGGATGTGTGAGGAAGAAGAGGACGAGGGGGGATGTGTGAGGAAGAAGAGGACAAGGGGGGATGTGTGAGGAAGAAGAGGACGAGGAGGGATGTGTGAGGAAGAAGAGGACAAGGGGGGATGTGTGAGGAAGAAGAGGACGAGGGGGGATGTGTGAGGAAGAAGAGGACAAGGGGGGATGTGTGAGGAAGAAGAGGACGAGGAGGGATGTGTGAGGAAGAAGAGGACAAGGGGGGATGTGTGAGGAAAAAGAGGACAAGGGGGGATGTGTGAGGAAAAAGAGGACGAGGGGGGGATGTGTGAGGAAGAAGAGGACGAGGGGGGGATGTGTGAGGAAGAAGAGGACGAGGGGGGGATGTGTGAGGAAGAAGAGGACGAGGGGAGACGTGTGAGGAAGAAGAGGACGAGGGGGGAGGTGTGAGGAAGAAGAGGACGAGGGGGGACGTGTGAGGAAGAAGAGGACGAGGGGGGACGTGTGAGGAAAAAGAGGACGAGGGGGGACGTGTGAGGAAGAAGAGGACGAGGGGGGACGTGTGAGGAAGAAGAGGACGAGGGGGGACGTGTGAGGAAGAAGAGGACGAGGGGGACGTGTGAGGAAGAAGAGGACGAGGGGGGACGTGTGAGGAAGAAGAGGACGAGGAGGGACGTGTGAGGAAGAAGAGGACGAGGGGGGACGTGTGAGGAAGAAGAGGACGAGGGGGGACGTGTGAGGAAGAAGAGGACGAGGGGGGACGTGTGAGGAAGAAGAGGACGAGGGGGGACGTGTGAGGAAGAAGAGGACGAGGGGGGACGTGTGAGTAAAAAGAGGACGAGGGGGGACGGGATGTGTGAGGAAGAAGAGGACGAGGGGGGACGGGATATGTGAGGAAGAAGAGGACGAGGGGGGACGGGATGTGTGAGGAAGAAGAAGACGAGGGGGGATGTGTGAGGAAGAAGAGGACGAGGGGGGATGTGTTAGGAAGAAGAGGACGAGGGGGGACGGGATGTGTGAGGAAGAAGAGGACGAGGGGGGGATGTGTGAGGAAGAAGAGGACGAGGGGGGACGGGATGTGTGAGGAAGAAGAGGACGAGGGGGGACGGGATGTGTGAGGAAGAAGAGGACGAGGGGGGACGGGATGTGTGAGGAAGAAGAGGACGAGGGGGGACGGGATGTGTGAGGAAGAAGAGGACGAGGGGGGACGGGATGTGTGAGGAAGAAGAGGACGAGGGGGGACGGGATGTGTGAGGAAGAAGAGGACGAGGGGGGATGTGTGAGGAAGAAGAGGACGAGGGGGGATGTGTGAGGAAGAAGAGGACGAGGGGGGACGGATATGTGAGGAAGAAGAGGACGAGGGGGGACGGGATATGTGAGGAAGAAGAGGACGAGGGGGGGATGTGTGAGGAAGAAGAGGACGAGGGGGGACGGGATGTGTGAGGAAGAAGAGGACGAGGGGGGATGGGATATGTGAGGAAGAAGAGGACGAGGGGGGATGTGTGAGGAAGAAGAGGACGAGGGGGGATGTGTGAGGAAGAAGAGGACGAGGGGGGCATGTGTGAGGAAGAAGAGGACGAGGGGGGATGTGTGAGGAAGAAAAGGACGAGGGCGGGCGGGATGTGTGAGGAAGAAGAGGATGAGGGGGGACGGGATGTGTGAGGAAGAAGAGGACGAGGGGGGATGTGTGAGGAAGAAGAGGACGAGGGGGGACGGGATGTGTGAGGAAGAAGAGGACTAGGGGGGACGGGATGTGTGAGGAAGAAGAGGACGAGGGGGGACGGGATATGTGAGGAAGAAGAGGACGAGGGGGGATGTGTGAGGAAGAAGAGGACGAGGGGGGATGTGTGAGGAAGAAGAGGACGAGGGGGGACGGGATATGTGAGGAAGAAGAGGACGAGGGGGGACAGGATATGTGAGGAAGAAGAGGACGAGGGGGGGATGAGTGAGGAAGAAGAGGACGAGGGGCGGATGAGTGAGGAAGAAGAGGGGGATGTGTGAGGAAGATGGGGGGGATGTGTGAGGAAGATGGGGGGGATGTGTCAGGAAGATGGGGGGGATGTGTGAGGAAGATGGGGGGGGGGGTGTGAGGAAGATGGGGTGGGGGGTGTGTGAGGAAGATGGGGGAGATGTGAGGAAGATGGGGGGGATGTGAGGAAGATGGGGAGGCGGATGTGTGTGAGGAAGATGGGGGGGGGATGTGTGAGGAAGATGGGGGGGGGTTGTGTGTGTGAGGAAGATGGGGGGGATGTGTGAGGAAGATGGGGGGGATGTGTGAGGAAGATGGGGGGGGGATGTGTGAGGAAGATGGGGGGGGATGTGTGAGGAAGATGGGGGGGGATGTGTGAGGAAGATTGGGGGGGGGATGTGTGAGGAAGATGGGGGGGGGATGTGTGAGGAAGATGGGGGGGGGATGTGTGAGGAAGATGGGGGGGGGATGTGTGAGGAAGATGGGGGGGGGATGTGTGAGGAAGATGGGGGGGGGATGTGTGAGGAAGATGGGGGGGAATGTGTGAGGAAGATGGGGGGGGGAATGTGTGAGGAAGATGGGGGGGGGAATGTGTGAGGAAGATGGGGGGGGGAATGTGTGAGGAAGATGGGGGGGGGGAATGTGTGAGGAAGATGGGGGGAATGTGTGAGGAAGATGGGGGGGGGGAATGTGTGAGGAAGATGGGGGGGGGATGTGTGAGGAAGATGGGGGGGGGGATGTGTGAGGAAGATGGGGGGGGGGGATGTGTGAGGAAGATGGGGGGGGGAATGTGTGAGGAAGATGGGGGGGGGGATGTGTGAGGAAGATGGGGGGGGGAATGTGTGAGGAAGATGGGGGGGGGGGATGTGTGAGGAAGATGGGGGGGGGATGTGTGAGGAAGATGGGGGGGGGGAATGTGTGAGGAAGATGGGGGGGGGAATGTGTGAGGAAGATGGGGGGGGGGAATGTGTGAGGAAGATGGGGGGGGGGAATGTGTGAGGAAGATGGGGGGGGGGGGGAATGTGTGAGGAAGATGGGGGGGGGAATGTGTGAGGAAGATGGGGGGGGGGGAATGTGTGAGGAAGATGGGGGGGGGAATGTGTGAGGAAGATGGGGGGGGGGGGGGAATGTGTGAGGAAGATGGGGGGGGGGGGGAATGTGTGAGGAAGATGGGGGGGGGGGGGAATGTGTGAGGAAGATGGGGGGGGGGGGAATGTGTGAGGAAGATGGGGGGGGGGAATGTGTGAGGAAGATGGGGGGGGGGGATGTGTGAGGAAGATGGGGGGGGGGGAATGTGTGAGGAAGATGGGGGGGGGAATGTGTGAGGAAGATGGGGGGGGGGAATGTGTGAGGAAGATGGGGGGGGGGAATGTGTGAGGAAGAAGAGGAGGAGGGGACGGGATGTCTGATGAAGAAGAGGAGGGGCATATGTGTGATTGGGGGGGGATGTGTAAGGAAGGGGGGACGAGATGTCTGAGGAAGAAGAGGAGGAGGGGCGGAATGGATGTGTGAGGAGGAAGAAGAGAAGGAGAGGGGGACGGGATGTGTGAGGAAGAAGAGGTTGAGGGAGATGGGATGTGAGAGGAAGAAGACGAGAGGGGGATGTGTTAGGAGGAGGGGGGATGTGTAAGGAAGAGTGGGTGACTGGATGTGTGAGGAAGAAGAGGAGGAGGGGGTCGGGATGTGTGAGGAAGAAGAGAACGAGGGGGGATGTGTGAGGAGGGGGATGTGTAAGGACGGGGGACGGGATGTGTGAGGGAGAAGAGGAGGGACGGGACGTGTGAGGAGGAGGGGAGACGGGATGTGTGAGGAAGAAGAGGAGAAGTGGTGTGTGTAAGGAGGAGAGGGGACGAGATGTGTGAGGAAGAAGGGATGAGATGTGTGAGGAAAAAGAGGAGGAGAGGACGAGATGTGTGAGGAAGAATAGTAGCAGGGGGATGTGTGAGGAAGGTGAGGGGGGGACGAGATGTGTGAGGAAGAAAAGGACGGGGGGGTATGTGTGAAGAGGATGAGGGGGATGTGTGAGGAAGAGAAGGTGGGACGGGATGTGTGATGAGGAGGAGGATATGTGAGGAAGAAGAGGATATGGGGGTTGGGATGTGTGAGGAAGGAGAGGAGGAGGGGGGACGGGATGTGTGAGAGAAGAAGAGGAGGGGGATGTGTGAGGAGAGGGGGACAAGATATGTAAGGAGGAGGAGGGGGCGGGATGTGTGATGATGAAGACGAGATGGGGGATGTGTAAAGAGGAGTGGGGACGGGATGTGTGAAGAAAAGGAGGAGGAGGAGGGGGATGTGTATGGAGGGGGTAACGGGATGTGTGAGGAAGAAGAGGAAGAGGGGGATGTGTAAGGAGGAGGGACGGGATGTGTGAGGAGGAGGGGGATGTGTGAAGAGGAGGGGGGACAAGATTTGTGAAGAAGAAGAGGTGGAGGTGTGAGGAAGAAGAGGGGAATGTGTGGAGGGAGGGACAAGACATGTGAGGAGGGGTGGAACGGGACCAATGAGAAGAATGAGGAGGAGGAGGGAGTCGGGACGTGTTAGGAGGAGGGGGCACGGGACATGAGGAGGGGGGGATGGGACCAGTGAGAAGGAGGAGGGGGAAGGGATGTGTAAAGAAGAGGAGGAGGGGAATTTGTAAGAAGAAGAGAGGTATGTGCGAGGAGGGGGATGTGTGAGCAAGAGGAGGGGGGGATGTGTGAGGAAGGGGATGAGTGATGAGGAGGGGGGGATATGTGAGGAGGGGGGATGTGTGAGGAGGAGGGGGGATGTGTGAGGATGAGGGGGGGATGGGATGTGTGATGAGGAGGGGGGGATATGTGAGGAGGGGGGATGTATGAGGATGAGGGGGGATGGAATATGTGAGGATGAGGGGGTGATCACGGATCGGTCGTCCATTGTGTAGTCCCCGGCAGCCATTACTACCCATGTGCACATGCTGCAGATCACCTGACAACGCACATTAGTTGAAGGGTTGGCAGCACGTTGTATACTGCAGGGGGCAGAGCCACCTTGTGACCCGGTGTCCTCACCATACAGGTGTTGTTGGCTCCTGTAATGGTGCGTGGATCGGCCAGTGTCTGCTGTGTGACCCGGTGTCCTCACCATACGGGTGTTGTTGGCTCCTGTGATGGTGCGCGGATCGGCCAGTGTCTGATGTGTGACCCGGTGTCCTCACCATACGGGTGTTGTTGGCTCCTGTAATGGTGCGTGGATCGGCCAGTGTCTGATGTGTGACCCGGTGTCCTCACCATACGGGTGTTGTCAGCTCCTGTAATGGTGCGTGGATCGGCCAGTGTCTGCTGTGTGACCCGGTGTCCTCACCATACAGGTGTTGTTGGCTCCTGTAATGGTGCGTGGATCGGCCAGTGTCTGCTGTGTGACCCGGCGTCCTCACCATACAGGTGTTGTCAGCTCCTGTAATGGTGCGTGGATCGGCCAGTGTCTGCCGTGTGACCCGGCGTCCTCACCATACGGGTGTTGTCAGCTCCTGTAATGGTGCGTGGATCGGCCAGTGTCTGCCGTGTGACCCGGCGTCCTCACCATACGGGTGTTGTCAGCTCCTGTAATGGTGCGTGGATCGGCCAGTGTCTGATGTGTGACCCGGTGTCCTCACCATACGGGTGTTATCAGCTCCTGTAATGGTGCGCGGATCGGCCAGTGTCTGATGTGTGACCCGGCGTCCTCACCATACGGGTGTTGTCAGCTCCTGTAATGGTGCGCGGATCGGCCAGTGTCTGCTGTGTGACCCGGTGTCCTCACCATACAGGTGTTGTTGGCTCCTGTAATGGTGCGTGGATCGGCCAGTGTCTGCTGTGTGACCCGGTGTCCTCACCATACGGGTGTTGTTGGCTCCTGTGATGGTGCGCGGATCGGCCAGTGTCTGCTGTGTGACCCGGCGTCCTCACCATACGGGTGTTGTCAGCTCCTGTAATGGTGCGCGGATCGGCCAGTGTCTGCAGTGTGACCCGGTGTCCTCACCATACAGGTGTTGTTGGCTCCTGTAATGGTGCGTGGATCGGCCAGTGTCTGCTGTGTGACCCGGTGTCCTCACCATACGGGTGTTATCAGCTCCTGTAATGGTGCGTGGATCGGCCAGTGTCTGCTGTGTGACCCGGTGTCCTCACCATACAGGTGTTGTTGGCTCCTGTAATGGTGCGTGGATCGGCCAGTGTCTGCTGTGTGACCCGGCGTCCTCACCATACGGGTGTTGTCAGCTCCTGTAATGGTGCGCGGATCGGCCAGTGTCTGATGTGTGACCCGGTGTCCTCACCATACAGGTGTTGTTGGCTCCTGTAATGGTGCGTGGATCGGCCAGTGTCTGCTGTGTGACCCGGCGTCCTCACCATACGGGTGTTGTCAGCTCCTGTAATGGTGCGCGGATCGGCCAGTGTCTGATGTGTGACCCGGTGTCCTCACCATACAGGTGTTGTTGGCTCCTGTAATGGTGCGTGGATCGGCCAGTGTCTGCTGTGTGACCCGGTGTCCTCACCATACGGGTGTTATCAGCTCCTGTAATGGTGCGCGGATCGGCCAGTGTCTGATGTGTGACTCGGTGTCCTCACCATACGGGTGTTATCAGCTCCTGTAATGGTGCGTGGATCGGCCAGTGTCTGCTGTGTGACCCGGTGTCCTCACCATATGGGTGTTATCAGCTCCTGTAATGGTGCGTGGATCGGCCAGTGTCTGCTGTGTGACCCGGCGTCCTCACCATACGGGTGTTATCAGCTCCTGTAATGGTGCGTGGATCGGCCAGTGTCTGCTGTGTGACCCGGCGTCCTCACCATACGGGTGTTGTTGGCTCCTGTGATGGTGCGCAGATCGGCCAGTGTCTGATGTGTGACCCGGCGTCCTCACCATACGGGTGTTATCAGCTCATGTAATGGTGTGTGGACCGGCCAGTGTCTGCTGTGTGACCCGGCGTCCTCACCATACGGGTGTTATCAGCTCCTGTAATGGTGCGTGGATCGGCCAGTGTCTGCTGTGTGACCCGGCGTCCTCACCATACGGGTGTTATCAGCTCCTGTAATGGTGTGTGGACCGGCCAGTGTCTGCTGTGTGACCTGGCGTCCTCACCATACGGGTGTTGTCAGCTCCTGTAATGGTGCGTGGATCGGTCAGTGTCTGCTGTGGGACCCTTCTGTACGGTCCATTACAGATTGTAGGGGTTCAGGGCCGGTGACCCATGTCGGGGCATCTATGATGACTGGGCCCCTGACTGGTGCTGGGGTGTAATCTAGTGGGGCCCAATGTGGGGTGAGACTGTCTACGGTTGGCACGTGTCACTGATATAAGGGGGGGGTCGCTGGTGCCCGCCGTATTTGATCATTCTGTTATCTGTTCTTCCCTTCAGTGTTCCAGACAGGCATGGTGGGCTACCCTGAGGCCCTGACGGACCCCTCTTATAAGTCTCAAATCCTCGTGCTCACGTACCCTCTGGTCGGTAACTATGGCGTCCCTCAGGATGAGCTGGATGAGTTCGGGCTTAGTAAGGTGAGAAGTCCTGCCGAGATGTGGCAGTGATGCGGCCGTCCATTGATGAGTTGTGTGAGCCCATGGCGGGCGCTTCCTGCTATTACTGATGTTACATTTAGTGACCGGCCACATTCTAACGAGGCTCCATGAGCCGGGTGTTATGATCCGGAACCATGGAAGACCACCATAAATCATTGGTAAAAGGTGACAAGAGCATTGGCAACTAATCTGGCTGCCATCCCCTTACTAACCATCACAACTAGAAGTAGCCGAGGGGTGAACTAACATCCTGTGCACCGCGAACCCAGCCGGAGAACTAACTATCCTAAAGGAAGGAAAGATGAATAACTCTCTGCCTCAGAAAATAGACAAGAATAGCAAGCCCCCCCACATTCAAAGACTGCGGTGATATAGGAACAACACAATACACAGATAGATGATAGGATTAGCAAAAGGTGAGGCCCCCACTGACTAAAATAGGAAAGGACAGGAAAGGGACTGATGGTAGCCAGAGAAAAACCCTGCAAAATACCAACTTCTTGATAGTACAAAAAAGCCCTCAGATCACTAGATCTGAACTCCGTCCTATACCAGGCTCTCTTGTCATACCAATGAACAGAAAACAGGAACCATTACAAATTAAAGAAGCAACAAACACATGGACTAATAGGAGCAATACGCCAAACATAGCTGCAGGGAGCTTCCCAGCTAAGCAGTGAGAGGGAAGATCTCTGCATGCAAATGAACTGACAATAACCACAGCAAATGACAAACTCAGATAAGAGCAAAAAGAACCAAACAACAAATAAAGAGCCAAGCACTTATCTGGGGTAGATGTGGTCTTGAGCAGGATGAAGCAGGCTGGTGAACAAAGAACAACTGACATCCGCCATAGCCTGCCAGCAGACCAGGGTTTAAATAGGCAGAGAGTTAGCAATGGAAACGCCCATTGCTCAACACACCTGGTCTCTGTCCAAACCATTCCTGGCCACAAGAGGGAGCCTCACAGCAGCAAAAGCATAACTGACATTCACAACAGTACCCCCCCTTGAGGAGAGGTCACCGAGCCCTCACCCACGCCACCGGGTCGCTCGGGATGAGCATGATGGAAGGCGTGAACCAACCTGTCCGCATGAATGTCAGAAGCCACAACCCAAGAGTTATCCTCCTGCCCATAACCCTTCCATTTCACAAGGTACTGAAGCTTTCACCTACTGCGACGGGAATCCAGAATTTTTTCAACCTCATACTCCAGATCCCCTTGTACCAAAACAGGGTCAGGAGGCGCTGCTGCAGGAACCGTTGGCTCCACATGTTTCTTCAACAAGGACTTATGGTAGACATTGTGAATCTTAAATGAGACAGGCAGAGTCAAACGGAAAGATACAGGGTTGATAATCTCCGAAATCTTATAAGGTCCAATAAATCTGGGCTTAAATTTAGGAGATTGAACTCTCCTAGGAATATTTTTAGAGGACAACCACACTATGTCCCCCACTTTAAACCGGGGACCAACAGTCCGACGCCGGTTGGCAAATTTTTGGGCAGATTCCTGGGATTGAAACAATTTATCCACTACCTGCTCCCAAATCTGCTGCATTCTGTTTACCACCGACTCCACCCCCGGACAGTCAGATGCCTCAAGCTGCCCCGAGAGGAACCTGGGGTGATACCCAAAATTGCAGAAAAATGGCGACACCAATGTGGTAGAGCTAGCCCTATTGTTAAGGGCAAATTCAGCCAAAGGCAAAAAGGAAACCCAGTCATCCTGATCCGCAGAAACAAAACACTGTAAATAGGTCTCCAGGGTCTGGTTAGCCCTTTCAGTCTGACCGTTTGGGGATGAAACGCCGAGGAGAAAGACAGCTGAACACCCAATTTGGAGCAAAAAATCCTCCAAAACCTGGATACAAACTGCACCCCTCTGTCAGAAACAATGTTTTCGGGAATACCATGCAAACAAACAACATAGTGGAAAAACAAAGGCACCAACTCTGATGAAGACGGCAACTTAGATAAGGGAACCAAGTGGACCATCTTGGAGAATCTGTCACAGATCACCCAAATCACAGTCATTTTCTGAGAGACGGGAAGCTCTGAAATAAAATCCATAGAGATGTGCGTCCAAGGTCTCTTAGGTACCGGCAAAGGCAATAATAGCCCACTAGAACGTGAACAACAGGGCTTGGACCTAGAACAAACTCCACACGACTGCACAAAACTACGGAGGGAAGGCCACCAAAAAGAGCGGCTCACAAGATCCCGAGTACCAAAAATGCCAAGATGACCTGCCAAAACAGAGCAATGAACCTCAGAGACAACTCGGTCTCTCCATTGGTCCAGGACAAACAGTTTCCCCGTAGGACATCTCTCAGGTTTATCCCCCTGAAATTCCGCCAGTGCCAACCGCAGATCAGGCGAAATGGCCGAGAGAACTATACCATCAGTCAGGACAGTAGACGGCTCGACAGCCTCCAAAGAGTCAGCGCAGAAACTCCTGGAAAGGGCATCGGCCTTAACATTCTTGGTGCCTGGTGTGACGGGGGTGTACAAGAGAGCAAAGGATGGACGAGGCCGAGGAACGATCCAACAGGTTTATTCACAAGAACACTGGAACAGCACACGATAAGTCCACGTAAAACAGATTCGGGGGCCCTTCCCGACAATCCTCGGACCGCATAACAAAGCAATCGTCCTTACAGTAGTCCAAAGAGTTCCACACAATCCCACGGGCCGCCACACAGGCCTAGCTCCGTCCGTGTCCACAGCCACCCAGGCTGGGGCTCCTGCTCTCTTCAAGTTTCAGCTCACTCTGAAGTTACAAAAAGGGAAATGCATTGTCTGGGCTGCTTGACCAGCCCACCATGTTTGTTCAGGGGGTAGGGGTCACACATCCTATCATCAATGGTTTGGTCCATCACAGGGCTCCAATATGTCTGCCAGCCACAGTAGATGAAGGGATCCCCTGCTGTGCAGAGCAATGACTATTCCTTCACTGGCCAATGCAATTACAGATTAGATACACAACTCTGGAAAGAAGAGGACAGGCTATTTACATAATCACATTAGATGCCAAGACTGCAATTGTATGAGAGAGACACATTGAGACCAGTAGCTCCCCCAAGAAAATACATGAATTACAACTAATACAACCAGGGAAATATACATATCATGACATAGTATCACAGCATATACAGTGAGAGGGTAAATTACATCTTCACAATCCCTCCCCCTCCCAACTTGTGTACGTACTAGGGACCTCTACAGGTCACTGGTTAAGTACACACAGGCAGAGCGTTACTTACATGTGGCTTCATGCAGCCACGAATTGGCATCGTAGCTCTCCCACATCATTGCCCAGGAGAACAGCTGCAGGCAGACCACCCATCACCCCAACCACACATCGCCTGACCCCAAAACCAAAGTTCAGATCCACAGTGGCTGTGGGAATAGTCCTCCATTGTCCACCAGCCAGTTCAATAACAATCCCAGGTCCTCTATGGATTGCCTCAGGCCGAACCACTCGGGGATCAGCCAGTGTGAGGAAAGCACCCGAGTCACAAAATCCAACAAGTCTCTGTCCATCCAGCACAACCTCCTGCAAGTGCTTACCTCGATGAGCAGAAGTCGTCATAACTGCGGGTCGCACCCCGTAAACTCCTGGTGGTGCAACATGGGGGGCTGAGTCACTAGGCCAGTCCTCACATAACGGTGCCACATCTTCCTCCATGGCACTGGGCTGTAAATAATTAACAATCCGATTGGGCGCAGGATCAGTCCTCATTTGAACAGCTGGGCAGGAGACTTGCCGATGCCCTGGCTGTCCACATTGATAGCATCTGAGCTGGGTCTCCCTCCATCCAAGGCGTCCTCTTGGGTAAGGGGTAGGGGAACTTGGAGGCCGGCTCCCACCTGAAGGTGCTGTAGGGGTTTGAGGATGATTCCTCCATGGCCTGGCTGGGCATGAGGCCTGCAAATGCCCGGGATGCCTACAAACATAACACCTGCGCTCTGTTACTTCCTCTCCCCGGCGTATTCCAGAAAGTGCAGTAGAAGCAACTGGAGGCACATTAACACGGGTATCAACATGTGGTGGCTTAGAGGAACGGGGAACAATGGGGACAGAATAACTGGGGGCATCCGGTGTTGTGGAGCTGTTAGGCGTCTCTCCATCCTCCAACAGAACCCTCCACTGAGGCTTGATGGTGAGAGCCTCATCAGCGAGAGCAGCAGCTTCCTCCACTGTCGCTGGTTTTCTCTCACGCACCCATTCCCGGATCTCAGCGGGGCACTGGGCAAAGAATTATTATTTTAGGATGACCTGCAGGAAGGTCTCCCAAGATAAGGCCTCCTCTGCCTCCAGCCAGCGATTACATATTTGTTTGAGTCTATGAGCATATATCTTAAAAGACACTTCCCCACCACAGGCTAAAGCACGGAACTGAGTCCTGTAAGTGTCTGGGGTCACAGCATAATGTTCTAGAATAGTCTGTTTAATATCCGCATACTCACAGTTCCACCGAGGGTCCATAGCTCTATAGGCTTCAGCAGCTCCCCCCTCTAGGAGCCCAACCAGATGCTGGACACGCTCCCTGTCCGGGACTTCCATTAATCGACACTGATGCTCAAAGTCCTGGAAGAAGCCCTCAATGTCGCCTGCAGCCTCATTAAACGGCTTAAAGTATTTGCGGGACACCCTGGGAAGTTCCCTCATGATGGGTGGTGGGGTTACAGTCTGTCTGGAACCTCTCGCGGCTTCCACAGCGAGCTCCTTATCCAGCAGTGCCATCTCCTCCATCCTGCGCTCCTTCTCTTTAGCTCCACGCATGGCCTCCCTCTTATCTTCTATGGTGGCCTCATCTCCAAGCAGTGCCATCTCCTCCTTGTACCACACAACCCATTGACTTTTTTGGGTATTCACCTCCGGCTGCCGTCTTTCTTCCGTTTGCTGTGAGGATCCTTCCTCCATGTCATTTTGCGAACAGACTCCTTCTAGCGCCTCAATCAGCTGCTCCTTGGAGAGTCCTTTGAAACGAACTCCTACTTCACGGGCCATTGTTTGTAGGCTCACCACAGTCCAGTTCTTGTATTCTGAAGTTCTGATTCCAGATGTTAATGGGCCGTTGTCCTCCATTCCTTCTGCTCTGATCCCAGCGCTGCCAACCAGTTTGTGACGGGGGTGTACAAGAGAGCAAAGGATGGACGAGGCCGAGGAACGATCCAACAGGTTTATTCACAAGAACACTGGAACAGCACACGATAAGTCCACGTAAAACAGATTCGGGGGCCCTTCCCGACAATCCTCGGACCGGATAACAAAGCAATCGTCCTTACAGTAGTCCAAAGAGTTCCACACAATCCCACGGGCCGCCACACAGGCCTAGCTTCGTCCGTGTCCACAGCCACCCAGGCTGGGGCTCCTGCTCTCTTCAAGTTTCAGCTCACTCTGAAGTTACAAAAAGGGAAATGCATTGTCTGGGCTGCTTGACCAGCCCACCATGTTTGTTCAGGGGGTAGGGGTCACACATCCTATCATCAATGGTTTGGTCCATCACAGGGCTCCAATATGTCTGCCAGCCACAGTAGATGAAGGGATCCCCTGCTGTGCAGAACAATGACTATTCCTTCACTGGCCAATGCAATTACAGATTAGATACACAACTCTGGAAAGAAGAGGACAGGCTATTTACATAATCACATTAGATGCCAAGACTGCAATTGTATGAGAGAGACACATTGAGACCAGTAGCTCCCCCAAGAAAATACATGAATTACAACTAATACAACCAGGGAAATATACATATCATGACATAGTATCACAGCATATACAGTGAGAGGGTAAATTACATCTTCACACCTGGCAAAAAAGAGACCACAAAATTAAACCGGGTAAAAAACAAAGCCCACCTGGCCTGCCGAGGATACAACCTCTTGGCCGATTCCAGATCGATGAGATTCTTGTGGTCCGTAAGCACCACAACTTGATGTCTAGCCCCCTCCAACCAATGTCAACACTCTTCAAATGCCCACTTCATACCAATAATTCCCGGTTCCCCACATCATAATTCCGTTCAGAAGGAGCAAACTTCGGAGAGAAAAAGGCACAGGGCTTAAGTTTACCCGAAGTAGCGTCTCGTTGAGACAGAACAGCTTCAGCTCCGATCTCTGAGGCATCGATCTCAACCTGAAATGGGCGAGACACATCAGGTTGCTGCAGAACTGGGGCAGAAGTGAATCGCCTTTTAAGCTCCTGGAAGGCCACAATTGCCTCGGGTCCAATGCTCAGCATCAGCTCCCTTCTTGGTCAAATCTGTCAGAGGTTTGACAATGGCAGAAAAATTGGCTATAAATTTACGGTAAAAGTTAGCAAACCCCAAAAACCGCTGCAGGGATTTTAGAGAAGTCGGTTGCACCCAGTCGTAAATAGCCTGAACCTTAACCGGGTCCATTTCGATAGTGGAGGGAGACAAGATGAAGCCCAAAAAGGAAATCCTTTGCACCCCAAAGAGGCACTTTGACCCCTTAACGTACAGTGCATTATCCTTAAGTATCTGAAAAACAGCCCGTACTTGCCCCACATGAGAGTCCCAATCATCAGAAAAAATCAAGATGTCATTCAAATACACAATCAAAAATTTACCAATAAGGTCCCGAAAAATATCATTCATGAAGGTCTGGAAGACGGAGGGTGCATTAGTGAGCCCAAAAGGCATCACTAGGTACTCAAAATGCCCCTCAGGAGTATTAAAAGCTGTCTTCCATTCATCACCCTCCTTAATACGGATGAGATTATACGCACCCTTGAGATCCAGTTTCGTAAACCATTTGGCACTCTGCACTCTAGAGAACAGATCAGACATCAGAGGCAAAGGGTACTGATATTTGACCGTAATTTTATTAAGAAGATGGTAATCAATACAAGGTCTCAACGAACCATCTTTCTTAGCAACAAAGAAGAAGCCGGCACCCAAAGGAGAAGATGAGGGCCGAATGTGCCCCTTCTCCAATGATTCCCTGATGTATGACCGCATGGCATCATGTTCGGGCACAGACAAGTTGAAAATCCGCCCCTTGGGAAATTTACAACCGGGCACCAACTCAATGGCACAGTCACAGTCCCGGTGTGGGGGCCGAGAATCAGATTCCTGGTCATTAAAGACATCACGGAAATCAGACAAGAAAGCCGGAACATCAACTGCCTGAGCAGACGTGGACGACACGGAAAGGTCCTGATGCACACCTTGACAACCCCAACTAGCTACCGACAAGGATCTCCAGTCAAGAACCGGATTATGGGTCTGCAACCACGGAAATCCCAGTACCAAGGTATCCTGTAGATTATGCAATACTAAAAATGTACAAGTTTCCTGATGCGCTAGTGCAACTCTCATAGGCACCTGGGTCCAAAATTGGGGTTTATGTTCTGCCAAAGGGGTAGCATCAATGCCCCTTAAAGGAATAGGAGTTTGCAAAGGAACCATGGGAAAACCACAATCCCTAGCAAACCCAAAATCCATCAAATTGAGCGCTGCCCGAGTCCACAAAGGCCAATGCAGAAAAGGAAGACAATGAGCAAATCAATGTGACAGACAAAAGAACCCACAGTAACAGAAGTAGCCAATCTCCTTTCACGTTTAGGGCAGACAGAGATGTTATGAGAAGCGTCTCCACAATAGAAGCACAGTCTGTTCTTCCGTCTGAACCCCTGCCGACTAGCATGAGAAAGGACCCTATCACACTCCATAGGCTCCAAAGGCTGTTCCACAGGCACAAAACCAGCAGGTATCTTCCTGCGCTCACGTAACCGCCTATCAATCTGAATGGCCAAGGTCATAGAGGCATCAAGACCAGAAGTGACGGGAAATCCCACCATTACATCCTTCACAGCATCCGCAATACCCTTGCGAAAAAGAGCCGCAAGCGCGTCATCATTCCATTTGGTAAGGACCACCCACTTACGAAATTTCTGACAAAACGTTTCTGCAGAATCCAAACCCTGAGTTAAGGACAACAAGACCTTTTCTGCTTGGTCCAGAATATTGGGTTCGTCATATAATAATCCCAAGACCTGAAAAAAGGAGTCCACATCATTGAGAATCGGATCATCAGACGCTAAAGAGAAGGCCCAGTCCTGAGGGTCACCATGCAGTAAGGAGATGACAATCTTAACCTGCTGTACGGGATTCCCTGAGGACTTGGGGCGCAGGTCAAAAAATAATTTACAATTATTCCTGAAGCTCAAAAATCTCGACCTATCTCCCGAAAAAAATTCAGGAACGGGAATCTTAGGCTCTGCAAGGGGAGTCTGTGCAAGATAAGACTCTATACGACGAACCTTAGCATCAAGATGAGCAACACGCTCACCCAATTCATCCATGCTAGAAAAAGAAATCTTCCACAGAACCCAAAGAAGAAGAGGAAAAACACAAAAAAAAAATCTTCAGCAGACCTTTTTTTTTTTTTCTTTTTTTTCTTCTTAAGAGTACCCTTTAAATTTGCTGGCCGGATGTACTGTTATGATCCGGAACCATGGAAGATCACCACAAATCATTGGTAAAAAGTGACAAGAGCATTGGCAACTAATCTGGCCGCCATCCCCTTACTAACCATCACAACTAGAAGTAGCCGAGGGGGGAACTAACATCTTGTGCACCGCGAACCCAGCCGGAGAACTAGCTATCCTAAAGGAAGGAAAGATGAATAAAGGCCCCTTTACACACTGAGACTTTTAGCGATCCCACTAGCGATTCCAACCTGGCCGGGATCGCTACAAAGTCTCTGGTGAGTCTCTGGTGAGCTGTCAAACAGGCAAACCTGGCCAACGACGCAACAGCGATCCGGACCTGCAGAACGACCTAGCTAGTCAAACACTGGAAACGAGTGATGTGTCACAATATCTGTCAATCACTATTCTCTGTCAGTCGGTCTCTCCCTCTCGGTCTCTATTCTCTCTCTGTCGGTCCGTCACTATCTCTATCCCTCTCTCACAGTCTGTCGGTCATTTTCCCCTCCTCTCTCATACTCACCGATCCCCGGCGCGGCACTGCACGGCATTCACACTGCTGCGGCGGCTTTTACTATTTTGAAAAAGCCGGCCGCTCATGAAACGATTTCGTATTCCCTACTTTCCCCACCCACAGGCGCCTATGATTGGTTGCAGTGAGACACGCACCCACGCTGAGTGACAGGTGTCTCACTGCACCCAATCACAGCAGCCGGTGGGCGTGTCTATACTGTGCAGTGAAATAAATAATTAAAAAAAACGGCGTGCGGTCCCCCCAATTTTAATACCAGCCAGATAAAGCCATACGGCTGAAGGCTGGTATTCTCAGGATGGGGAGCTCCACATTATGGGGAGCCCCCCACCCTAACAATATCAGTCAGCAGCCGCCCAGAATTGCCGCATACATTATATGCGACAGACTGTACCCGGCTCTTCCCGATTTGCCCTGGTGCGTTGGCAAATCGGGGTAATAAGGAGTTATTGGCAGCCCATAGCTGCCACTAAATCCTAGATTAATCATGTCAGGCGTCTCCCCGAGATTCCTTCCATGATTAATCTGTAAATTACAGTAAATAAACACACACAACTGAAAAAATCATTTATTAGAAATAAAAAACACAAACACATTCCCTCATCAGCAATTTAATCAGCCCCAAAAAGCCCTCCATGACTGGCGTAATCCACGGACCTCCAGCGTCGCATCCAGCTCTGCTGCATGCAGGTGACAGGAGCAGCAGAATACACCGCCGCTCCTGTCACCTCCACGCAGCTAATGAAGGCAATAGCGCGATCAGCTGAGCTGTCACTGAGGTTACCTGGATCCAGCGGTGGCCGCAGCGGTGGCTGCGGGTAACCTCAGTGACACCTCAGCTGATCGCGCTACTCACCTCAGTTGCTGCGTGGAGCTGACCGGAGCGGCGGTGAGTAGCGAGATCAGCTGAGCTGTCACTGAGGTTACCCGCGGCCACCGCTGCGGCCACCGCTGGATCCAGTGACAGCGGGTAACCTCAGTGACAGCTCAGCCGATCGCGTGGCTGTCTTCATTAGCTGCGTGGAGGTGACAGGGGCGGCGGTGTATTCTGCTGCTCCTGTCACCTGCATGCAGCAGAGCTGGAAGCGACGCTGGAGGTCCGTGGATTACGCCGGACAAGGAGGGCTTTTTGGGGCTGATTAAAGTGGTGAACCAGGGAATGTGTTTGCGTTTTTTATTTCTAATAAAGGATTTTTTCAGGTGTGTGTGTTTATTTACTGTAATTTACAGATTAATCATGGAAGGTATCTCGGGGAGACGCCTGACATGATTAAACTAGGATTTAGTGGCAGCTATGGGCTGCCAATAACTCCTTATTACCCCAATTTGCTAACGCACCAGGGCAAATCGGGAAGAGCCGGGTACAGTCCCAGAACTGTCGCATATAATGTATGCGGCAATTCTGGGCGGCTGCTGACTGATATTGTTAGGCTGGGGGGCTCCCCATAACGTGGCGCTCCCCATCCTGAGAATACCAGCCTTCAGCCGTATGGCTTTATCTGGCTGGTATTAAAATTGGGGGGGACCGCACGCCGTTTTTTTTTAATTATTTAATTATTTATTTCACTGCACAGTATAGACACGCCCACCGGCTGCTGTGATTGGGTGCAGTGAGACACCTGTCACTCAGCGTGGGGGCGTGTCTCACTGCAACCAATCATAGGCGCCTGTGGGCGGGGAAATTAGGGAATACGAAATTGTTTAATGAGCGGCCGGCTTTTTCAAAATAGTAAAAGCCGCCGCAGCAGTGTGAATGCCGTGCAGCGCCGCGCCGGGGATCGGTGAGTATGAGAGAGGAGGGGAAAATGACCGACAGACTGTGAGAGAGGGACAGAGATAGTGACCGACAGAGAGAGAATAGAGACCGAGAGGGAGAGACCGACTGACAGAGAATAGTGATTGACAGATATTGTGACACATCACTCGTTTCCAGTGTTTTAAGTCCCCTTTACACACTGAGACTTTGCTGCACAGCGGGAAACAAAGGACCAAAGAATGGTCCTGAACGATTTGTAGCGATCAGCAACTTCACAGCAGGGGCCAGGAGCTGATGTGTTTCACACACTGCAATGTCGCTGGGGAGGTCGCTATTACGTCACAAAACCGGTGACGTTACAGCGATGTCGTTTGAGATGTTGCAGTGTGTAAAGCCACCTTAACTCTCTGCCTGAGAAAATAGACAAGAATAGCAAGCCCCCCACATTCAAAGACTGCGGTGATATAGGAAAACACAATACACAGATAGATGATAGGATTAGCAAAAGGTGAGGCCCTACTGACTAAATAGGACAGGACAGGAAAGGGGCTGATGGTGGCCAGAGTAAAACCCTACAAAAATTCAAGAACCTGATAGTACAAAAATCCCTCAGATCGCTAGATCTGAACGCCATCCTATACCAGGCGCTCTTGTCATACCAATGAACAGAAAGCAGGAATCATTACAAATTCAAGAAGTAACAAACACATGGACTAATAGGCGCAATACTCCAAACATAGCTGCAGGGAGCTTCCCAGCTAAGCAACTGAGAGGGAAGATTCCTGCATGCAAATGAAATGACAATAACCACAGTAAATGACAAACTCAATAAGAGCAAAAAGAACCAAACAACATAATAAAGAGCCAAGCACTTATCTGAGGTAGATGTGGTCTGGAGCAGGATGAAGCAGGCTGGTGAATAAAGAACAACTGACATCCGCCATAGCCTGCCAGCAGACCAGGGTTTAAATAGGCATAGAGTTAGCAATGGAAACGCCCATTGCTCAACACACCTGGTCTCTGACCAAACCATTCCTGGCCACAAGAGGGAGCCTCCCAGCAGCAAAAGCATAACTGACATCCACAACAGCCGGGTGCCATCTGGGCTCCATGGGCCGGGTGTCATCGGGGCTCCATGGGCCGGGTATCATCGGGGCTCCATGGACTCCCTCGTTCGCTGACTGCCCGCACTCCGATGACTGGGTGAGGTGGGCTGTGTCTGCAGCTCGGTACTTTGTGGCGATTCCTAGCAGTGTTATCAGAGGGCCCTGCGGCAATGTTTGCTCTGTATGTAATACTCCTTCTCCTTGCAGTGGTTCGAGTCCGGTCAGATCCACGCTGCCGGCTTCATCGTGGGGGAATGTTCCGAGAAGCCGAGTCACTGGAGCTGCAGCAAATCACTGGATCAATGGCTGAAGGAGCAGGGGATCCCAGGGCTGCAAGGTGCGAGGCCGCAGGGGGAGCACCGGTGTATAATATCACTATATATCCCCCCAGGGGACAATATTCATACCCGCCATCTGGCTCTTTGCAGGTGTAGACACTCGGGCTCTGACCAAGAAAATCCGAGAGTCTGGTACCATGCTGGGCAAACTGGTCCCACAGGGTACCGAGGAGAAGCAGGTGCCATATGACGACCCCGGGAAGAGGAACTTGGTGCAGGAGGTGTCGCTGAAGGTGAGTGGAGGGTGTGCCGGGCCCCTGGTTTTGGGCCCCTGATGCCAGGCTGTATGAGCTGTGCCCTCTTTGTCGTGTGTCCACAGGAGCCTCGTGTGTTTAACCCCGGAGGTGCTGTGAAGATCGCTGCTCTGGATTGTGGCCTCAAGTACAACCAGATCCGCTGCTTGTGCCAAAGAGGCGCAGAGGTGACCGTGCTGCCCTGGGACTCGCCCATTGATAGCCAAGGTAACGAGGGACAATGGACACCCCCTTGGGGTCTGTGTGTATGTGGAAACCAAGGGGATCGCACTGGAAAGTGCAGATATACAGCGGGGGAAAGAAGAATTGAACATGTCACTATATATCGGTAACAACCCATCCAATCCACACAGGCAAAGAAATCAAACCGTAGATGTCCAGAAATTATGTGTAGTAATGAGAAATGACACAGGGATAATGTATTGAGCAGAAAGAGAGGTGTAAAAAGCCTTGGAAAGTCCTGACACCCGCTGAAATCTGTCAGTAATAAGAAAGCAATCCTGCCACTTAGGGGAAAATATCAGCTGGTCCAACTGATGGCCAACAAAAAGGCATCTAATTAGCAGGGTGCCACACAAGAAACATCTCATGATGGGGAATACCAGTGAGCTGTCGCAAGACCTTCACAACCTTATTGTTACAAAACATCCCGATGGCATTGGTTACAGAAGAATTTCTAAACTGAAGTTTCCAGTGATTGTTGGAGCCATAATCCAGAAGTGGAAAGGACATCATTTTACCATAAACCGGCCACAACCCGGTGCTCTCCACAGACTATCAGAGAGGAGTGAAAACCATTGTCACAAGAATTGTCCAAGAGCCAAGGACACCTGTAGAGATCTACAGGAAGATCTGGAATCAGCAAGTACAGTTGTTTCTAAGAAAAGAACCAGTAATGCGCTCCCCCTCCATGGCCGGTATGCACGCTCCTGTATGCACACTCAATGCAGAGGACTCCACTTCTGAACAATAAGTAGGTTCAAGAGCATTTAAAGTTTACTCCACAGCATTTACAGAAGTCTGTGAAATCCTGGAGAATATAGTGTGGTCAGATGACACCAAAACTGAACTCTATGGAGGCCATAATACACAGCATGATTGCAGGCCAAGAGGAAATCACCCCAAAAATATCAACGGTGGAGTGGGGAGGTGGGAACATCATGGTGTGCAGCTGTTCTTCCGCAAACGGCACTGGCAAACTTCATTATAACTGAAGGAAGGATGAAAGGACAAATGTACAGACACATTCCTGATAAACATCTGCTGCCATCTATCCGGAGGATGAAGATGAAGCGAGGGAGGACATTTCAGAAGACAATGATCCCAAACACACGGCCAAGGAAACACACGGCCAAAGAAACTACCAACTGGTTTTAGAGAAAATAAATCTGTTAGAATGACCGAGCCAATCACCGGAGCTGAATCCAATAGCAAATGCATAGAAGGAACTAAAGCTGAGAGTTCATAGGAGCCGAGACCGGCAGGAGGTGAAGAGTGTTTGTGTAGAAGAATGGGCTAAATCCAAAATCCACCTGAGCAATGCAGGTGACTAGTGTCTCCATACAGGATGTGAGGAGTGTGTGCGGAAGAATGGGCCAAAATCCACCTGAGCAATGCAGGCGACTAGTGTCTCCATACAGGATGTGAGGAGTGTGTGCGGAAGAATGGGCCATAATCCACCTGAGCAATGCAGGTGACCAGTGTCTCCATACAGGATGTGAGGAGTGTGTGTGGAGGAATGGGGCAAAATCCACCTGAGCAATGCAGGCGACTAGTGTCTCCATACAGGATGTGAGTAGTGTGTGCAGAAGAATGGACCAAAATCCACCTGAGCAATGCAGGCGACTAGTGTCTCCATACAGGATGTGAGGAGTGTGTGCAGAAGAATGGGCCAAAATCCACCTGAGCAATGCAGGCGACTAGTGTCTCCATACAGGATGTGAGGAGTGTGTGCAGAAGAATGGGCCAAAATCCACCTGAGCAATGCAGGTGACTAGTGTCTCCATACAGGATGTGAGGAGTGTGTGTGGAAGAATAGACCAAAATCCACCTGAGCAATGCAGGCGACTAGTGTCTCCATACAGGATGTGAGGTGTGCGGAAGAATGGGCCAAAATCCACCTGAGCAATGCAGGCGACTAGTGTCTCCATACAGGATGTGAGGAGTGTGTGCGGAAGAATGGACCAAAATCCCCCTGAGCAATGCAGGCGACTAGTGTCTCCATACAGGATGTGAGGAGTGTGTGTGCGGAAGAATGGACCAAAATCCACCTGAGCAATGCAGGCGACTAGTGTCTCCATACAGGATGTGAGGAGTGTGTGCGGAAGAATGGGCCAAAATCCACTTGAGCAATGCAGGCGACTAGTGTCTCCATACAGGATGTGAGGAGTGTGTGCGGAAGAATGGGCCAAAATCCACCTGAGCAATGCAGGCGACTAGTGTCTCCATACAGGATGTGAGGAGTGTGTGCAGAAGAATGGGCCAAAATCCACCTGAGCAATGCAGGTGACTAGTGTCTCCATACAGGATGTGAGGAGTGTGTGCGGAAGAATGGACCAAAATCCACCTGAGCAATGCAGGCGACTAGTGTCTCCATACAGGATGTGAGGAGTGTGTGCAGAAGAATGGACCAAAATCCACCTGAGCAATGCAGGCGACTAGTGTCTCCATACAGGATGTGAGGAGTGTGTGCAGAAGAATGGGCCAAAATCCACCTGAGCAATGCAGGTGACTAGTGTCTCCATACAGGATGTGAGGAGTGTGTGCGGAAGAATGGACCAAAATCCACCTGAGCAATGCAGGTGACTAGTGTCTCCATACAGGATGTGAGGAATGTGTGCGGAAGAATGGGCCAAAATCCACCTGAGCAATGCAGGTGACTAGTGTCTCCATACAGGATGTGAGGAATGTGTGCGGAAGAATGGGCCAAAATCCACCTGAGCAATGCAGGCCACTAGTGTCTCCATACAGGATGTGAGGGGTGTGTGTGGAAGAATGGGCCAAAATCCACTTTAGCAATGCAGGCGACTAGTGTCTCCATACAGGATGTGAGGAGTGTGTGGAAGAATGGACCAAAATCCACCTGAGCAATGCAGGTGACTAGTGTCTCCATACAGGATGTGAGGAGTGTGTGCAGAAGAATGGGCCAAAATCCACCTGAGCAATGCAGGTGACTAGTGTCTCCATACAGAATGTGAGGAGTGTGTGCGGAAGAATGGGACAAAATCCACCTGAGCAATGCAGGTGACCAGTGTCTCCATACAGGATGTGAGGAGTGTGTGCGGAAGAATGGACCAAAATCCACCTGAGCAATGCAGGCGACTAGTGTCTCCATACAGGATGTGAGGAGTGTGTGTGCGGAAGAATGGCCCAAAATCCACCTGAGCAATGCAGGTGACTAGTGTCTCCATACAGGATGTGAGGAGTGTGTGCGGAAGAATGGGCTAAAATCCACCTGAGCAATGCAGGCGACTAGTGTCTCCATACAGGATGTGAGGAGTGTGTGCGGAAGAATGGGCCAAAATCCACCTGAGCAATGCAGGTGACTAGTGTCTCCATACAGGATGTGAGGAGTGTGTGCAGAAGAATGGGCCAAAATCCACCTGAGCAATGCAGGTGACTAGTGTCTCCATACAGGATGTGAGGAGTGTGTGCGGAAGAATGGACCAAAATCCACCTGAGCAACGCAGGAGATTAGTGTCTCCATACAGGATGTGAGGAGTGTGTGCGGAAGAATGGGCCAAAATCCACCTGAGCAATGCAGGCGACTAGTGTCTCCATACAGGATGTGAGGAGCGTGTGCAGAAGAATGGGCCAAAATCCACCTGAGCAATGCAGGCGACTAGTGTCTCCATACAGGATGTGAGGGAGTGTGTGTGCGGAAGAATGGGCCAAACTCCACCTGAGCAATGCAGGTGACTAGTGTCTCCATACAGGATGTGAGTGTGTGTGCGGAAGAATGGGCCAAAATCCACCTGAGCAATGCAGGCGACTAGTGTCTCCATACAGGATGTGAGGAGCGTGTGCAGAAGAATGGGCCAAAATCCACCTGAGCAATGCAGGCGACTAGTGTCTCCATACAGGATGTGAGGGAGTGTGTGCAGAAGAATGGACCAAAATCCACCTGAGCAATGCAGGCGACTAGTGTCTCCATACAGGATGTGAGGAGCGTGTGCAGAAGAATGGGCCAAAATCCACCTGAGCAATGCAGGCGACTAGTGTCTCCATACAGGATGTGAGGGAGTGTGTGCAGAAGAATGGACCAAAATCCACCTGAGCAATGCAGGTGACTAGTGTCTCCATACAGGATGTGAGGAGTGTGTGTGCGGAAGAATGGGCCAAAATCCCCCTGAGCAATGCAGGTGACTAGTGTCTCCATACAGGATGTGAGGAGTGTGTGCAGAAGAATGGGCCAAAATCCACCTGAGCAATGCAGGCGAGTAGTGTCTCCATACAGAATGTGAGGAGTGTGTGTGGAAGAATGGGCCAAAATCCACCTGAGCAATGCAGGGACTAGTGTCTCCATACAGGATGTGAGGAGTGTGTGCGGAAGAATGGGCCAAAATCCACCTGAGCAATGCAGGCGACTAGTGTCTCCATACAGGATGTGAGGAGTGTGTGCGGAAGAATGGGCCAAAATCCACCTGAGCAATGCATGCGACTAGTGTCTCCATACAGGATGTGAGGAGTGTGTGCAGAAGAATGGGCCAAAATCCACCTGAGCAATGCAGGCGAGTAGTGTCTCCATACAGAATGTGAGGAGTGTGTGCGGAAGAATGGGCCAAAATCCACCTGAGCAATGCAGGGACTAGTGTCTCCATACAGGATGTGAGGAGTGTGTGCGGAAGAATGGACCAAAATCCACCTGAGCAATGCAGGCGACTAGTGTCTCCATACAGGATGTGAGGAGTGTGTGTGCGGAAGAATGGACCAAAATCCACCTGAGCAATGCAGGCGACTAGTGTCTCCATACAGGATGTGAGGAGTGTGTGTGCGGAAGAATGGACCAAAATCCACCTGAGCAATGCAGGGACTAGTGTCTCCATACAGGATGTGAGGAGTGTGTGCAGAAGAATGGGCCAAAATCCACCTGAGCAATGCAGGCGACTAGTGTCTCCATACAGGATGTGAGGAGTGTGTGTGGAAGAATGGACCAAAATCCACCTGAGCAATGCAGGCGACTAGTGTCTCCATACAGGATGTGAGGAGTGTGTGCGGAAGAATGGGCCAAAATCCACCTGAGCAATGCAGGCGACTAGTGTCTCCATACAGGATGTGAGGAGTGTGCGCAGAAGAATGGGCCAAAATCCACCTGAGCAATGCAGGTGACTAGTGTCTCCATACAGGATGTGAGGAGTGTGTGCGGAAGAATGGGCCAAAATCCACCTGAGCAATGCAGGGACTAGTGTCTCCATACAGGATGTGAGGAGTGTGTGCAGAAGAATGGACCAAAATCCACCTGAGCAATGCAGGCGAGTAGTGTCTCCATACAGAATGTGAGGAGTGTGTGCGGAAGAATGGGCCAAAATCCACCTGAGCAATGCAGGGACTAGTGTCTCCATACAGGATGTGAGGAGTGTGTGCGGAAGAATGGACCAAAATCCACCTGAGCAATGCAGGCGACTAGTGTCTCCATACAGGATGTGAGGAGTGTGTGCAGAAGAATGGGCCAAAATCCACCTGAGCAATGCAGGCGACTAGTGTCTCTATACAGGATGTGAGGAGTGTGTGTGCGGAAGAATGGGCCAAAATCCACCTGAGCAATGCAGGCGACTAGTGTCTCCATACAGGATGTGAGGAGTGTGTGCGGAAGAATGGACCAAAATCCACCTGAGCAATGCAGGGACTAGTGTCTCCATACAGGATGTGAGGAGCGTGTGCAGAAGAATGGGCCAAAATCCACCTGAGCAATGCAGGCGACTAGTGTCTCCATACAGGATGTGAGGAGTGTGTGTGGAAGAATGGGCCAAAATCCACCTGAGCAATGCAGGCGACTAGTGTCTCCATACAGGATGTGAGGAGCGTGTGCAGAAGAATGGACCAAAATCCACCTGAGCAATGCAGGGACTAGTGTCTCCATACAGGATGTGAGGAGCGTGTGCAGAAGAATGGGCCAAAATCCACCTGAGCAATGCAGGCGACTAGTGTCCCCATACAGGATGTGAGGAGTGTGTGTGGAAGAATGGACCAAAATCCACCTGAGCAATGCAGGCGACTAGTGTCTCCATACAGGATGTGAGGAGTGTGTGTGCGGAAGAATGGACCAAAATCCCACCTGAGCAATGCAGGTGACTAGTGTCTCCATACAGGATGTGAGGAGTGTGTGCAGAAGAATGGGACAAAATCCACCTGAGCAATGCAGGGACTAGTGTCTCCATACAGGATGTGAGGAGTGTGTGCGGAAGAATGGGCCAAATCCACCTGAGCAATGCAGGTGACTAGTGTCTCCATACAGGATGTGAGGAGTGTGTGCAGAGGAATGGGCCAAAATCCACCTGAGCAATGCAGGGACTAGTGTCTCCATACAGGATGTGAGGAGTGTGTGCAGAGGAATGGGCCAAAATCCACCTGAGCAATGCAGGGGACTAGTGTCTCCATACAGGATGTGAGGAGTGTGTGCGGAAGAATGAGCCAAAATCCACCTGAGCAATGCAGGCGACTAGTGTCTCCATACAGGATGTGAGGAGTGTGTGCGGAAGAATGGGCCAAAATCCACCTGAGCAATGCAGGCGACTAGTGTCTCCATACAGGATGTGAGGAGTGTGTGCGGAAGAATGGGCCAAAATCCACCTGAGCAATGCAGATGACTAGTGTCTCCATACAGGATGTGAGGAGTGTGTGCGGAAGAATGGACCAAACTCCACCTGAGCAATGCAGGCGACTAGTGTCTCCATACAGGATGTGAGGAGTGTGTGTGGAAGAATGAGCCAAAATCCACCTGAGCAATGCAGGTGACTAGTGTCTCCATACAGGATGTGAGGAGTGTGTGTGCGGAAGAATGGCCAAAATCCACCTGAGCAATGCAGGCGACTAGTGTCTCCATACAGGATGTGAGGAGTGTGTGCAGAAGAATGAGCCAAAATCCACCTGAGCAATGCAGGCGACTAGTGTCTCCATACAGGATGTGAGGAGTGTGTGTGCGGAAGAATGGCCAAAATCCACCTGAGCAATGCAGGTGACTAGTGTCTCCATACAGGATGTGAGGAGTGTGTGCAGAAGAATGGGCCAAAATCCACCTGAGCTATGCAGGCGACTAGTGTCTCCATACAGGATGTGAGGAGTGTGTGCGGAAGAATGGACCAAAATCCACCTGAGCTATGCAGGCGACTAGTGTCTCCATACAGGATGTGAGGAGCGTGTGCAGAAGAATGGTCCAAAATCCACCTGAGCAATGCAGGCGACTAGTGTCTCCATACAGGATGTGAGGGAGTGTGTGTGCGGAAGAATGGGCCAAAATACACCAGAGCAATGCAGGCGACTAGTGTCTCCATACAGGATGTGAGGAGTGTGTGCAGAAGAATGGGCCAAAATCCACCTGAGCAATGCAGGCGACTAGTGTTTCCATACAGGATGTGAGGAGTGTGTGCAGAAGAATGGGCCAAAATCCACCTGAGCAATGCAGGCGACTAGTGTCTCCATACAGGATGTGAGGAGTGTGTGCAGAAGAATGGGCCAAAATCCACCTGAGCAATGCAGGCGACTAGTGTCTCCATACAGGATGTGAGGAGTGTGTGCAGAAGAATGGGCCAAAATCCACCTGAGCAATGCAGGCGACTAGTGTCTCCATACAGGATGTGAGGGAGTGTGTGCAGAAGAATGGGCCAAAATCCACCTGTGCAATGCAGCGACTAGTGTCTCCATACAGGATGTGAGGAGTGTGTGCAGAAGAATGGGCCAAAATCCACCTGAGCAATGCAGGTGACTAGTGTCTCCATACAGGATGTGAGGAGTGTGCAGAAGAATGGGCCAAAATCCACCTGAGCAATGCAGGCGACTAGTGTCTCCTTACAGGATGTGAGGAGTGTGTGTGCGGAAGAATGGGCCAAAATCCTCCTGAGCAATGCAGGTGACTAGTGTCTCCATACGGGATGTTAGGAGTGTGTGCGGAAGAATGGACCAAAATCCACCTGAGCAATGCAGGCGACTAGTGTCTCCATACAGGATGTGAGGAGTGTGTGCAGAAGAATGGACCAAAATCCATCTGAGCAATGCAGGCGACTAGTGTCTCCATACAGGATGTGAGGAGTGTGTGCGGAAGAATGGACCAAAATCCACCTGAGCAATGCAGGTGACTAGTGTCTCCATACAGGATGTGAGGAGTGTGTGCGGAAGAATGGGCCAAAATCCCCCTAAGCAATGCAGGCGACTAGTGTCTCCATACAGGATGTGAGGAGTGTGTGCGGAAGAATGGGCCAAAATCCACCTGAGCAATGCAGGTGACTAGTGTCTCCATACAGGTTGTGAGGAGTGTGCGGAAGAATGGACCAAAATCCACCTGAGCAATGCAGGCCACTAGTGTCTCCATACAGGATGTGAGGAATGTGTGTGCGGATGTATGGGCCAAAAACCACCTGAGCAATGCAGGCGACTAGTGTCTCCATACAGGATGTGAGGAGTGTGTGCGGAAGAATGGACCAAAATCCACCTGAGCAATGCAGGTGACTAGTGTCTCCATACAGGATGTGAGGAGTGTGTGCGGAAGAATGGGCCAAAATCCCCCTGAGCAATGCAGGCGACTAGTGTCTCCATACAGGATGTGAGGAGTGTGTGTGGAAGAATGGGCCAAAATCCACCTGAGCAATGCAGGTGACTAGTGTCTCCATACAGGATGTGAGGAGTGTGTGCGGAAGAATGGGCCAAAATCCACCTGAGCAATGCAGGAGACTAGTGTCTCCATACAGGATGTGAGGAGTGTGTGCGGAAGAATGGCCCAAAATCCACCTGAGCAATGCAGGCGACTAGTGTCTCCATACAGGATGTGAGGAGTGTGTGCAGAAGAATGGGCCAAAATCCACCTGAGCAATGCAGGCGACTAGTGTCTCCATACAGGATGTGAGGAGTGTGTGTGCGCGGAAGAATGGACCAAAATCCCACCTGAGCAATGCAGGTGACTAGTGTCTGCATACAGGATGTGAGGAGTGTGTGCAGAAGAATGGGACAAAATCCACCTGAGCAATGCAGGGACTAGTGTCTCCATACAGGATGTGAGGAGTGTGTGCGGAAGAATGAGCCAAAATCCACCTGAGCAATGCAGGTGACTAGTGTCTCCATACAGGATGTGAGGAGTGTGTGCAGAAGAATGGGCCAAAATCCACCTGAGCAATGCAGGCGACTAGTGTCTCCATACAGGATGTGAGGGAGTGTGTGTGCGGAAGAATGGGCCAAAATACACCAGAGCAATGCAGGCGACTAGTGTCTCCATACAGGATGTGAGGAGTGTGTGCAGAAGAATGGGCCAAAATCCACCTGAGCAATGCAGGCGACTACTGTCTCCATACAGGATGTGAGGAGTGTGTGCAGAAGAATGGGCCAAAATCCACCTGAGCAATGCAGGCGACTAGTGTCTCCATACAGGATGTGAGGAGTGTGTGCAGAAGAATGGGCCAAAATCCACCTGAGCAATGCAGGGGACTAGTGTCTCCATACAGGATGTGAGGAGTGTGTGCGGAAGAATGGGCCAAAATCCACCTGAGCAATGCAGGCGACTAGTGTCTCCATACAGGATGTGAGGAGTGTGTGCGGAAGAATGGGCCAAAATCCACCTGAGCAATGCAGGGACTAGTGTCTCCATACAGAATGTGAGGAGTGTGTGCGGAAGAATGGACCAAAATCCACCTGAGCAATGCAGATGACTAGTGTCTCCATACAGAATGTGAGGAGTGTGTGCGGAAGAATGGACCAAAATCCACCTGAGCAATGCAGGCGACTAGTGTCTCCATACAGGATGTGAGGAGTGTGTGCGGAAGAATGGCCAAAATCCACCTGAGCAATGCAGGTGACTAGTGTCTCCATACAGGATGTGAGGAGTGTGTGCAGAAGAATGGACCAAAATCCACCTGAGCTATGCAGGCGACTAGTGTCTCCATACAGGATGTGAGGAGCGTGTGCAGAAGAATGGTCCAAAATCCACCTGAGCAATGCAGGCGACTAGTGTCTCCATACAGGATGTGAGGGAGTGTGTGTGCGGAAGAATGGGCCAAAATACACCAGAGCAATGCAGGCGACTAGTGTCTCCATACAGGATGTGAGGAGTGTGTGCAGAAGAATGGGCCAAAATCCACCTGAGCAATGCAGGCGACTAGTGTTTCCATACAGGATGTGAGGAGTGTGTGCAGAAGAATGGGCCAAAATCCACCTGAGCAATGCAGGGACTAGTGTCTCCATACAGAATGTGAGGAGTGTGTGCAGAAGAATGGGCCAAAATCCACCTGTGCAATGCAGGCGACTAGTGTCTCCATACAGGATGTGAGGAGTGTGTGCGGAAGAATGAGCCAAAATCCACCTGAGCAATGCAGGTGACCAGTGTCTCCATACAGGATGTGAGGAGTGTGTGCGGAAGAATGGGCCAAAATCCCCCTGAGCAATGCAGGCGACTAGTGTCTCCATACAGGATGTGAGGAGTGTGTGCGGAAGAATGGGCCAAAATCCACCTGAGCAATGCAGGTGACTAGTGTCTCCATACAGGTTGTGAGGAGTGTGCGGAAGAATGGACCAAAATCCACCTGAGCAATGCAGGCCACTAGTGTCTCCATACAGGATGTGAGGAATGTGTGTGCGGATGTATGGGCCAAAAACCACCTGAGCAATGCAGGCGACTAGTGTCTCCATACAGGATGTGAGGAGTGTGTGCGGAAGAATGGACCAAAATCCACCTGAGCAATGCAGGTGACTAGTGTCTCCATACAGGATGTGAGGAGTGTGTGCGGAAGAATGGGCCAAAATCCCCCTGAGCAATGCAGGCGACTAGTGTCTCCATACAGGATGTGAGGAGTGTGTGTGGAAGAATGGGCCAAAATCCACCTGAGCAATGCAGGTGACTAGTGTCTCCATACAGGATGTGAGGAGTGTGTGCGGAAGAATGGGCCAAAATCCACCTGAGCAATGCAGGAGACTAGTGTCTCCATACAGGATGTGAGGAGTGTGTGCGGAAGAATGGCCCAAAATCCACCTGAGCAATGCAGGCGACTAGTGTCTCCATACAGGATGTGAGGAGTGTGTGCAGAAGAATGGGCCAAAATCCACCTGAGCAATGCAGGCGACTAGTGTCTCCATACAGGATGTGAGGAGTGTGTGTGCGCGGAAGAATGGACCAAAATCCCACCTGAGCAATGCAGGTGACTAGTGTCTGCATACAGGATGTGAGGAGTGTGTGCAGAAGATTTGGACAAAATCCACCTGAGCAATGCAGGGACTAGTGTCTCCATACAGGATGTGAGGAGTGTGTGCGGAAGAATGAGCCAAAATCCACCTGAGCAATGCAGGTGACTAGTGTCTCCATACAGGATGTGAGGAGTGTGTGCAGAAGAATGGGCCAAAATCCACCTGAGCAATGCAGGCGACTAGTGTCTCCATACAGGATGTGAGGGAGTGTGTGTGCGGAAGAATGGGCCAAAATACACCAGAGCAATGCAGGCGACTAGTGTCTCCATACAGGATGTGAGGAGTGTGTGCAGAAGAATGGGCCAAAATCCACCTGAGCAATGCAGGCGACTACTGTCTCCATACAGGATGTGAGGAGTGTGTGCAGAAGAATGGGCCAAAATCCACCTGAGCAATGCAGGCGACTAGTGTCTCCATACAGGATGTGAGGAGTGTGTGCAGAAGAATGGGCCAAAATCCACCTGAGCAATGCAGGGGACTAGTGTCTCCATACAGGATGTGAGGAGTGTGTGCGGAAGAATGGGCCAAAATCCACCTGAGCAATGCAGGCGACTAGTGTCTCCATACAGGATGTGAGGAGTGTGTGCGGAAGAATGGGCCAAAATCCACCTGAGCAATGCAGGGACTAGTGTCTCCATACAGAATGTGAGGAGTGTGTGCGGAAGAATGGACCAAAATCCACCTGAGCAATGCAGATGACTAGTGTCTCCATACAGAATGTGAGGAGTGTGTGCGGAAGAATGGACCAAAATCCACCTGAGCAATGCAGGCGACTAGTGTCTCCATACAGGATGTGAGGAGTGTGTGCGGAAGAATGGCCAAAATCCACCTGAGCAATGCAGGTGACTAGTGTCTCCATACAGGATGTGAGGAGTGTGTGCAGAAGAATGGACCAAAATCCACCTGAGCTATGCAGGCGACTAGTGTCTCCATACAGGATGTGAGGAGCGTGTGCAGAAGAATGGTCCAAAATCCACCTGAGCAATGCAGGCGACTAGTGTCTCCATACAGGATGTGAGGGAGTGTGTGTGCGGAAGAATGGGCCAAAATACACCAGAGCAATGCAGGCGACTAGTGTCTCCATACAGGATGTGAGGAGTGTGTGCAGAAGAATGGGCCAAAATCCACCTGAGCAATGCAGGCGACTAGTGTTTCCATACAGGATGTGAGGAGTGTGTGCAGAAGAATGGGCCAAAATCCACCTGAGCAATGCAGGGACTAGTGTCTCCATACAGAATGTGAGGAGTGTGTGCAGAAGAATGGGCCAAAATCCACCTGTGCAATGCAGGCGACTAGTGTCTCCATACAGGATGTGAGGAGTGTGTGCGGAAGAATGAGCCAAAATCCACCTGAGCAATGCAGGTGACCAGTGTCTCCATACAGGATGTGAGGAGTGTGTGCGGAAGAATGGGCCAAAATCCACCTGAGCAATGCAGGCGACTAGTGTCTCCATACAGGATGTGAGGAGTGTGTGCAGAAGAATGGGCCAAAATCCACCTGAGCAATGCAGGCGACTAGTGTCTCCATACAGGATGTGAGGAGTGTGTGCAGAAGAATGGGCCAAAATCCACCTGAGCAATGCAGGTGACTAGTGTCTCCATACAGGATGTGAGGAGTGTGTGCAGAAGAATGGGCCAAAATCCACCTGAGCAATGCAGGCGAGTAGTGTCTCCATACGGAATGTGAGGAGTGTGTGCGGAAGAATGGGCCAAAATCCACCTGAGCAATGCAGGCGACTAGTGTCTCCATACAGGATGTGAGGAGTGTGTGTGGAAGAATGGGCCAAAATCCACCTGAGCAATGCAGGTGACTAGTGTCTCCATACAGGATGTGAGGAGTGTGTGCGGAAGAATGGGCCAAAATCCACCTGAGCAATGCAGGGGACTAGTGTCTCCATACAGGATGTGAGGAGTGTGTGCGGAAGAATGGCCAAAATCCACCTGAGCAATGCAGGTGACTAGTGTCTCCATACAGGATGTGAGGAGTGTGTGCAGAAGAATGGGCCAAAATCCACCTGAGCTATGCAGGCGACTAGTGTCTCCATACAGGATGTGAGGAGTGTGTGCGGAAGAATGGACCAAAATCCACCTGAGCTATGCAGGCGACTAGTGTCTCCATACAGGATGTGAGGAGCGTGTGCAGAAGAATGGTCCAAAATCCACCTGAGCAATGCAGGCGACTAGTGTCTCCATACAGGATGTGAGGGAGTGTGTGTGCGGAAGAATGGGCCAAAATACACCAGAGCAATGCAGGCGACTAGTGTCTCCATACAGGATGTGAGGAGTGTGTGCAGAAGAATGGGCCAAAATCCACCTGAGCAATGCAGGCGACTAGTGTTTCCATACAGGATGTGAGGAGTGTGTGCAGAAGAATGGGCCAAAATCCACCTGAGCAATGCAGGCGACTAGTGTCTCCATACAGGATGTGAGGAGTGTGTGCAGAAGAATGGGCCAAAATCCACCTGAGCAATGCAGGCGACTAGTGTCTCCATACAGGATGTGAGGAGTGTGTGCAGAAGAATGGGCCAAAATCCACCTGAGCAATGCAGGTGACTAGTGTCTCCATACAGGATGTGAGGAGTGTGTGCAGAAGAATGGGCCAAAATCCACCTGAGCAATGCAGGCGAGTAGTGTCTCCATACGGAATGTGAGGAGTGTGTGCGGAAGAATGGGCCAAAATCCACCTGAGCAATGCAGGGACTAGTGTCTCCATACAGGATGTGAGGAGTGTGTGTGCGGAAGAATGGGCCAAAATCCACCTGAGCAATGCAGGTGACTAGTGTCTCCATACAGAATGTGAGGAGTGTGTGCGGAAGAATGGGCCATAATCCACCTGAGCAATGCAGGCGACTAGTGTCTCCATACAGGATGTGAGGAGTGTGCGCGGAAGAATGGGCCAAAATGCTCCTGAGCAATGCAGGTGACTAGTATCTCCATACAGGATGTGAGGAGTGTGTGCGGAACAATGGGCCAAAATCCACCTGAGCAATGCAGCTGACTAGTGTCTCCATACAGGATGTGAGGAGTGTGTGCAGAAGAATGGGCCAAAATCCACCTGAGCAATGCAGGTGACTAGTGTCTCCATACAGGATGTGAGGAGTGTGTGCGGAAGAATGGGCCAAAATCCACCTGAGCATTGCAGGCGACTAGTGTCTCCATACAGGATGTGAGGAGTGTGTGCAGAAGAATGGGCCAAAATCCACCTGAGCAATGCAGGCGACTAGTGTCTCCATACAGGATGTGAGGAGTGTGTGTGGAAGAATGGGCCAAAATCCACCTGAGCAATGCAGGAGACTAGTGTCTCCATACAGGATGTGAGGAGTGTGTGCGGAAGAATTGGCCAAAATCCACCCGAGCAATGCAGGCGACTAGTGTCTCCATACAGGATGTGAGGAGTGTGTGCGGAAGAATGGGCCAAAATCCACCTGAGCAATGCAGGCGACTAGTGTCTCCATACAGGATGTGAGGAGTGTGTGCAGAAGAATGGGCCAAAATCCACCTGAGCAATGAAGGTGACTAGTGTCTCCATACAGGATGTGAGGAGTGTGTGCGGAAGAATTGACCAAAATCCACCTGAGCAATGCAGGGACTAGTGTCTCCATACAGGATGTGAGGAGTGTGTGCGGAAGAATGGGCCAAAATCCACCTGAGCAATGCTGGAGACCAGTGTCTCCATACAGGATGTGAGGAGTGTGTGCGGAAGAATGGGCCAAAATCCACCTGAGCAATGCAGGTGACTAGTGTCTCCATACAGGATGTGAGGAGTGTGTGCGGAAGAATGGGCCAAAATCCACCTGAGCAATGCAGGTGACTAGTGTCTCCATACAGGATGTGAGGAGTGTGTGCAGAAGAATGGCCAAAATCCACCTGAGCAATGCAGGTGACTAGTGTCTCCATACAGGATGTGAGGAGTGTGTGCGGAAGAATGGGCCAAAATCCACCTGAGCAATGCAGGCGACTAGTGTCTCCATACAGGATGTGAGGAGTGTGTGTGGAAGAATGGGCCAAAATCCACCTGAGCAATGCAGGTGACTAGTGTCTCCATACAGGATGTGAGGAGTGTGTGCAGAAGAATGGGCCAAAATCCACCTGAGCAATGCAGGTGACTAGTGTCTCCATACAGGATGTGAGGAGTGTGTGTGCGGAAGAATGGCCCAAAATCCACCTGAGCAATGCAGGTGACTAGTGTCTCCATACAGGATGTGAGGAGTGTGTGCGGAAGAATGGACCAAAATCCACCTGAGCAATGCAGGCGACTAGTGTCTCCATACAGGATGTGAGGAGTGTGTGCGGAAGAATGGGCCAAAATCCACCTGAGCAATGCAGGGACTAGTGTCTCCATACAGGATGTGAGGGGTGTGTGTGCGGAAGAATGGGCCAAAATCCACCTGAGCAATGCAGGTGACTAGTGTCTCCATACAGAATGTGAGGAGTGTGTGCGGAAGAATGGGCCATAATCCACCTGAGCAATGCAGGCGACTAGTGTCTCCATACAGGATGTGAGGAGTGTGCGCGGAAGAATGGGCCAAAATGCTCCTGAGCAATGCAGGTGACTAGTATCTCCATACAGGATGTGAGGAGTGTGTGCGGAACAATGGGCCAAAATCCACCTGAGCAATGCAGCTGACTAGTGTCTCCATACAGGATGTGAGGAGTGTGTGCAGAAGAATGGGCCAAAATCCACCTGAGCAATGCAGGTGACTAGTGTCTCCATACAGGATGTGAGGAGTGTGTGCGGAACAATGGGCCAAAATCCACCTGAGCAATGCAGGTGACTAGTGTCTCCATACAGGATGTGAGGAGTGTGTGCGGAAGAATGGGCCAAAATCCACCTGAGCAATGCAGGGACTAGTGTCTCCATACAGGATGTGAGGAGTGTGCGGAAGAATGGACCAAAATCCACCTGAGCAATGCAGGCCACTAGTGTCTCCATACAGGATGTGAGGAGTGTGTGCGGAAGAATGGGCCATAATCCACCTTAGCAATGCAGGTGACTAGTGTCTCCATACAGGATGTGAGGAGTGTGTGTGTGGAAGAATGGGCCAAAATCCACCTTAGCAATGCAGGTGACTAGTGTCTCCATACAGGATGTGAGGAGTGTGTGCGGAAGAATGGGCCAAAATCCACCTGAGCAATGCAGGTGACTAGTGTCTCCATACAGGAGGCGAGGAGTGTGTGCGGAAGAATGGCCCAAAATCCACCTGAGCAATGCAGGCGACTAGTGTCTCCATACAGGATGTGAGGAGTGTGTGCGGAGGAAGAATGGGCCAAAATCCACCTGAGCAATGCAGGCGACTAGTGTCTCCATACAGGATGTGAGGAGTGTGTGCAGAAGAATGGGCCAAAATCCACCTGAGCAATGCAGGCGACTAGTGTCTCCATACAGGATGTGAGGAGTGTGTGCAGAAGAATGGGCCAAAATCCACCTGAGCAATGCAGGTGACTAGTGTCTCCATACAGGATGTGAGGAGTGTGTGCGGAAGAATGGCCAAAATCCACCTGAGCAATGCAGGGGACTAGTGTCTCCATACAGGATGTGAGGAGTGTGTGCAGAAGAATGGGCCAAAATCCACCTGAGCAATGAAGGTGACTAGTGTCTCCATACAGGATGTGAGGAGTGTGTGCGGAAGAATGGGCCAAAATCCACCTGAGCAATGCATGCGACTAGTGTCTCCATACAGGATGTGAGGAGTGTGTGCGGAAGAATGGGCCAAAATCCACCTGAGCAATGCAGGGACTAGTGTCTCCATACAGGATGTGAGGAGTGTGTGCGGAAGAATGGCCAAAATCCACCTGAGCAATGCAGGTGACTAGTGTCTCCATACAGGATGTGAGGAGTGTGTGCGGAAGAATTGACCAAAATCCACCTGAGCAATGCAGGGACTAGTGTCTCCATACAGGATGTGAGGAGTGTGTGCGGAAGAATGGGCCAAAATCCACCTGAACAATGCAGGCGACTAGTGTCTCCATACAGGATGTGAGGAGTGTGTGCGGAAGAATGGGCCAAAATCCACCTGAGCAATGCTGGAGACCAGTGTCTCCATACAGGATGTGAGGAGTGTGTGCGGAAGAATGGGCCAAACTCCACCTGAGCAATGCAGGTGACTAGTGTCTCCATACAGGATGTGAGGAGTGTGTGCGGAAGAATGGGCCAAAATCCACCTGAGCAATGCAGGTGACTAGTGTCTCCATACAGGATGTGAGGAGTGTGCGGAAGAATGGACCAAACTCCACCTGAGCAATGCAGGTGACTAGTGTCTCCATACAGGATGTGAGGAGTGTGTGTGCGGAAGAATGGGCCAAAATCCTCCTGAGCAATGCAGGTGACTAGTGTCTCCATACAGGATGTGAGGAGTGTGTGTGGAAGAATGGGCCAAAATCCACCTGAACAATGCAGGCGACTAGTGTCTCCATACAGGATGTGAGGAGTGTGTGCGGAAGAATGGGCCAAAATCCACCTGAGCAATGCAGGCGACTAGTGTCTCCATACAGGATGTGAGGAGTGTGTGTGGAAGAATGGACAAAATCCACCTGAGCAATGCAGGTGACTAGTGTCTCCATACAGGATGTGAGGAGTGTGTGTGCGGAAGAATGGGCCAAAATCCTCCTGAGCAATGCAGGTGACTAGTGTCTCCATACAGGATGTGAGGAGTGTGTGCGGAAGAATGGGCCAAAATCCACCTGAGCAATGCAGGCGACTAGTGTCTCCATACAGGATGTGAGGAGTGTGTGCGGAAGAATGGACAAAATCCACCTGAGCAATGCAGGTGACTAGTGTCTCCATACAGGATGTGAGGAGTGTGCGCGGAAGAATGGGCCAAAATGCTCCTGAGCAATGCAGGTGACTAGTGTCTCCATACAGGATGTGAGGAGTGTGTGCGAAAGAATGGGCCAAAATCCACCTGAGCAATGCAGGTGACTAGTGTCTCCATACAGGATGTGAGGAGTGTGTGGAGGAATGGGCCAAAATCCACCTGAGCAATGCAGGTGACTAGTGTCTCCATACAGGATGTGAGGAGTGTGTGCGGAAGAATGGGCCAAAATCCACCTGAGCAATGCAGGCGACTAGTGTCTCCATACAGGATGTGAGGAGTGTGTGTGGAGGAATGGGCCAAAATCCACCTGAGCAATGCAGGTGACTAGTGTCTCCATACAGGATGTGAGGAGTGTGTGCGGAAGAATGGGCCAAAATCCACCTGAGCAATGCAGGTGACTAGTGTCTCCATACAGCATGTGAGGAGTGTGTGTGCGGAAGAATGGGCCAAAATCCACCTGAGCAATGCAGGGACTAGTGTCTCCATACAGGATGTGAGGAGTGTGTGCGGAAGAATGGGCCAAAATCCACCTGAGCAATGCAGGCGACTAGTGTCTCCATACAGGATGTGAGGAGTGTGTGCAGAAGAATGGGCCAAAATCCTCCTGAGCAATGCAGGTGACTAGTGTCTCCATACAGGATGTGAAGAGTGTGCGGAAGAATGGGCCAAAATCCACCTGAGCAATGCAGGCGACTAGTGTCTCCATACAGGATGTGAGGAGTGTGTACAGAAGAATTGGCCAAAATCCACCTGAGCAATGCAGGCGACTAGTGTCTCCATACAGGATGTGAGGAGTGTGTGCGGAAGAATGGGCCAAAATCCACCTGAGCAATGCAGGCGACTAGTGTCTCCATACAGGATGTGAAGAGTGTGTGCAGAAGAATGGGCCAAAATCCACCTGAGCAATGCAGGCGACTAGTGTCTCCATACAGGATGTGAGGAGTGTGTGCAGAAGAATGGACCAAAATCCACCTGAGCAATGCAGGCGACTAGTGTCTCCATACAGGATGAGAGGAGTGTGTGAGAAAGAATGGCCCAAAATCCACCTGAGCAATGCAGGGACTAGTGTCTCCATACAGGATGAGAGGAGTGTGTGAGAAAGAATGGCCCAAAATCCACCTGAGCAATGCAGGTGACTAGTATCTCCATACAGGATGTGAGGAGTGTGTGCAGAAGAATGGGCCAAAATCCACCTGAGCAATGCAGGCGACTAGTGTCTCCATACAGGATGTGAGGAGTGTGTGTGCGGAAGAGTGGACCAAAATCCACCTGAGCAATGCAGGCGACTAGTGTCTCCATACAGGATGTGAGGAGTGTGTGCGGAAGAATGGACCAAATTCCACCTGAGCAATGCAGGCGACTAGTGTCTCCATACAGGATGAGAGGAGTGTGTGCGGAAGAATGGGCCAAAATCCACCTGACCAAACCAGGGGACTAGTGTCTCCATACAGGATGTGAGGAGTGTGTGCAGAAGAATGGGCCAAAATCCACCTGAGCAATGCAGGGGACTAGTGTCTTCATACAGGATGTGAGGAGTGTGTGCGGAAGAATGGGCCAAAATCCACCTGAGCAATGCAGGTGACTAGTGTCTCCATACAGGATGTGAGGAGTGTGTGCGGAAGAATGGGCCAAAATTCACCTGAGCAATGCAGGTGACTAGTGTCTCCATACAGGATGTGAGGAGTGTGTGCGGAAGAATGGGCCAAAATCCACCTGAGCAATGCAGGGACTAGTGTCTCCATACAGGATGTGAGGAGCGTGTGCGGAAGAATGGACCCAAATCCACCTGAGCAATGCAGGTAACTAGTGTCTCCATACAGGATGTGAGGAGTGTGTGCAGAAGAATGGGCCAAAATCCACCTGAGCAATGCAGGCGACTAGTGTCTCCATACAGGATGTGAGGAGTGTGTGCGGAAGAATGAGCCAAAATCCACCTGAGCAATGCAGGGACTAGTGTCTCCATACAGGATGTGAGGAGTGTGTGCGGAAGAATGGGCCAAAATCCACCTGAGCAATGCAGGCGACTAGTGTCTCCATACAGGATGTGAGGAGTGTGTGCGGAAGAATGGACCAAAATCCACCTGAGCAATGCAGGGACTAGTGTCTCCATACAGGATGTGAGGAGCGTGTGCAGAAGAATGGGCCAAAATCCACCTGAGCAATGCAGGCGACTAGTGTCTCCATACAGGATGTGAGGAGTGTGTGCGGAAGAATGGGCCAAAATCCACCTGAGCAATGCAGGCGACTAGTGTCTCCATACAGGATGTGAGGAGTGTGTGCGGAAGAATGGGCCAAAATCCACCTGAGCAATGCAGGGACTAGTGTCTCCATACAGGATGTGAGGAGCGTGTGCGGAAGAATGGACCCAAATCCACCTGAGCAATGCAGGTAACTAGTGTCTCCATACAGGATGTGAGGAGTGTGTGCAGAAGAATGGGCCAAAATCCACCTGAGCAATGCAGGCGACTAGTGTCTCCATACAGGATGTGAGGAGTGTGTGCGGAAGAATGAGCCAAAATCCACCTGAGCAATGCAGGGACTAGTGTCTCCATACAGGATGTGAGGAGTGTGTGCGGAAGAATGGGCCAAAATCCACCTGAGCAATGCAGGCGACTAGTGTCTCCATACAGGATGTGAGGAGTGTGTGCGGAAGAATGGACCAAAATCCACCTGAGCAATGCAGGGACTAGTGTCTCCATACAGGATGTGAGGAGCGTGTGCAGAAGAATGGGCCAAAATCCACCTGAGCAATGCAGGCGACTAGTGTCTCCATACAGGATGTGAGGAGTGTGTGCGGAAGAATGGGCCAAAATCCACCTGAGCAATGCAGGCGACTAGTGTCTCCATACAGGATGTGAGGAGTGTGTGCGGAAGAATGGGCCAAAATCCACCTGAGCAATGCAGGTGACTAGTGTCTCCATACAGGATGTGAGGAGTGTGTGCAGAAGAATGGGCCAAAATCCACCTGAGCAATGCAGGCGACTAGTGTCTCCATACAGGATGTGAGGAGTGTGTGCGGAAGAATGAGCCAAAATCCACCCGAGCAATGCAGGTGACTAGTGTCTCCATACAGGATGTGAGGAGTGTGTGCGGAAGAATGGCCAAAATCCACCTGAGCAATGCAGGGACTAGTGTCTCCATACAGGATGTGAGGAGTGTGTGCGGAAGAATGGGCCAAAATCCACCTGAGCAATGCAGGCGACTAGTGTCTCCATACAGGATGTGAGGAGTGTGTGCGGAAGAATGGGCCAAAATCCACCTGAGCAATGCAGGGACTAGTGTCTCCATACAGGATGTGAGGAGTGTGTGCGGAAGAATGGTCCAAAATCCACCTAAGCAATGCAGGTGACTAGTGTCTCCATACAGGATGTGAGGAGTGTGTGCAGAAGAATGGGCCAAAATCCACCTGAGCAATGCAGGTGACTAGTGTCTCCATACAGGATGTGAGGAGTGTGTGCGGAAGAATGAGCCAAAATCCACCTGAGCAATGCAGGCGACTAGTGTCTCCATACAGGATGTGAGGAGTGTGTGCGGAAGAATGGCCCAAAATCCACCTGAGCAATGCAGGTGACTAGTGTCTCCATACAGGATGTGAGGAGTGTGTGCGGAAGAATGGACCAAAATCCACCTGAGCAATGCAGGCGACTAGTGTCTCCATACAGGATGAGAGGAGTGTGTGCAGAAGAATGGGCCAAAATCCACCTGAGCAATGCAGGCGACTAGTGTCTCCATACAGGATGTGAGGAGTGTGTGCAGAAGAATGGTCCAAAATCCACCTGAGCAATGCAGGTGACTAGTGTCTCCATACAGGATGTGAGGAGTGTGTGCGGAAGAATGAGCCAAAATCCACCTGAGCAATGCAGGCGACTAGTGTCTCCATACAGGATGTGAGGAGTGTGTGCAGAAGAATGGGCCAAAATCCACCTGAGCAATGCAGGCGACTAGTGTCTCCATACAGGATGTGAGGAGTGTGTGCAGAAGAATGGGCCAAAATCCACCTGAGCAATGCAGGCGACTAGTGTCTCCATACAGGATGTGAGGAGTGTGTGCAGAAGAATGGGCCAAAATCCACCTGAGGAATGCAGGTGACTAGTGTCTCCATACAGGATGTGAGGAGTGTGTGCGGAAGAATGGGCCAAAATCCACCTGAGCAATGCAGGGACTAGTGTCTCCATACAGGATGTGAGGAGTGTGTGCGGAAGAATGAGCCAAAATCCACCTGAGCAATGCAGGTGACTACTGTCTCCATACAGGATGTGAGGAGTGTGTGCAGAAGAATGGACCAAAATCCACCTGAGCAATGCAGGCGACTAGTGTCTCCATACAGAATGTGAGGAGTGTGTGCGGAGGAAGAATGGGCCAAAATCCACCTGAGCAATGCAGGTGACTAGTGTCTCCATACAGGATGTGAGGAGTGTGTGCGGAAGAATGAGCCAAAATCCACCTGAGCAATGCAGGCGACTAGTGTCTCCATACAGGATGTGAGGAGTGTGTGCGGAAGAATGGGCCAAAATCCACCTGAGCAATGCAGGCGACTAGTGTCTCCATACAGAATGTGAGGAGTGTGTGCGGAAGAATGGGCCAAAATCCACCTGAGCAATGCAGGTGACTAGTTTCTCCATACAGGATGTGAGGCGTGTGTGCGGAAGAATGGGCCAAATCCACCTGAGCAATGCAGGTGACTAGTGTCTCCATACAGGATGTGAGGAGTGTGTGCGGAAGAATGGACCAAAATCCACCTGAGCAATGCAGGTGACTAGTGTCTCCATACAGGATGTGAGGAGTGTGTGCGGAAGAATGGGCCAAAATCCACCTGAGCAATGCAGGTGACTAGTGTCTCCATACAGGATGTGAGGAGTGTGTGCGGAAGAATGGGCCAAATCCACCTGAGCAATGCAGGCGACTAGTGTCTCCATACAGGATGTGAGGAGTGTGTGCGGAAGAATGGGCCAAAATCCACCTGAGCAATGCAGGTGACTAGTGTCTCCATACAGGATGTGAGGAGTGTGTGTGGAAGAATAGACCAAAATCCACCTGAGCAATGCAGGCGACTAGTGTCTCCATACAGGATGTGAGGAGTGTGTGCGGAAGAATGGACCAAAATCCACCTGAGCAATGCAGGTGACTAGTGTCTCCATACAGGGTGTGAGGAGTGTGTGCGGAAGAATGGACCAAAATCCACCTGAGCAATGCAGGCGACTAGTGTCTCCATACAGGATGTGAGGAGTGTGTGCGGAGGAAGAATGGACCAAAATCCACCTGAGCAATGCAGGCGACTAGTGTCTCCATACAGAATGTGAGGAGTGTGTGCGGAGGAAGAATGGGCCAAAATCCACCTGAGCAATGCAGGTGACTAGTGTCTCCATACAGGATGTGAGGAGTGTGTGCGGAAGAATGAGCCAAAATCCACCTGAGCAATGCAGGCGACTAGTGTCTCCATACAGGATGTGAGGAGTGTGTGCGGAAGAATGGGCCAAAATCCACCTGAGCAATGCAGGCGACTAGTGTCTCCATACAGGATGTGAGGAGTGTGTGCGGAAGAATGGGCCAAAATCCACCTGAGCAATGCAGGTGACTAGTGTCTCCATACAGAATGTGAGGAGTGTGTGCGGAAGAATGGGCCAAAATCCACCTGAGCAATGCAGGTGACTAGTGTCTCCATACAGGAGGTGAGGAGTGTGTGCGGAAGAATGGGCCAAAATCCACCTGAGCAATGCAGGCGACTAGTGTCTCCATACAGGATGTGAGGAGTGTGTGCGGAAGAATGGGCCAAAATCCACCTGAGCAATGCAGGTGACTAGTGTCTCCATACAGGAGGTGAGGAGTGTGTGCGGAAGAATGGGCCAAAATCCACCTGAGCAATGCAGGCGACTAGTGTCTCCATACAGGATGTGAGGAGTGTGTGCGGAAGAATGGGCCAAAATCCACCTGAGCAATGCAGGTGACTAGTGTCTCCATACAGGATGTGAGGAGTGTGTGCGGAAGAATAGACCAAAATCCACCTGAGCAATGCAGGCGACTAGTGTCTCCATACAGGATGTGAGGAGTGTGTGCGGAAGAATGGACCAAAATCCACCTGAGCAATGCAGGTGACTAGTGTCTCCATACAGGGTGTGAGGAGTGTGTGCGGAAGAATGGACCAAAATCCACCTGAGCAATGCAGGCGACTAGTGTCTCCATACAGGATGTGAGGAGTGTGTGCGGAGGAAGAATGGGCCAAAATCCACCTGAGCAATGCAGGCGACTAGTGTCTCCATACAGGATGTGAGGAGTGTGTGCGGAAGAATGGGCCAAAATCCACCTGAGCAATGCAGGTGACTAGTGTCTCCATACAGGATGTGAGGAGTGTGTGCGGAAGAATGGACCAAAATCCACCTGAGCAATGCAGGCGACTAGTGTCTCCATACAGGATGTGAGGAGTGTGTGCGGAAGAATGGACCAAAATCCACCTGAGCAATGCAGGCGACTAGTGTCTCCATACAGGATGTGAGGAGTGTGTGCGGAGGAAGAATGGGCCAAAATCCACCTGAGCAATGCAGGCGACTAGTGTCTCCATACAGGATGTGAGGAGTGTGTGCGGAAGAATGGGCCAAAATCCACCTGAGCAATGCAGGTGACTAGTGTCTCTATACAGGATGTGAGGAGTGTGTGCAGAAGAATGGGCCAAAATCCACCTGAGCAATGCAGGCGACTAGTGTCTCCATACAGGATGTGAGGAGTGTGTACAGAAGAATGGGCCAAAATCCACCTGACCAAACCAGGGGACTAGTATTTCCATACCGGATGTGAATAGTGTTTGAATGGAAGAATGGGCCAAAATCCAGCTCAGCAATGCAGGCGACTAGTGTCTCCATACAGGATGTGAGGAGTGTGTGCAGAAGAATGGGCCAAAATCCACCTGAGCAATGCAGGCGACTAGTGTCTCTATACAGGATGTGAGGAGTGTGTGCAGAAGAATGGGCCAAAATCCACCTGAGCAATGCAGGCGACTAGTGTCTCCATACAGGATGTGAGGAGTGTGTACAGAAGAATGGGCCAAAATCCACCTGACCAAACCAGGGGACTAGTATTTCCATACCGGATGTGAATAGTGTTTGAATGGAAGAATGGGCCAAAATCCAGCTCAGCAATGCAGGCGACTAGTGTCTCCATACAGGATGTGAAGAGGGTTTGTGTGGAGGATTTGGTCAAATTCAAAGATCAACTTGTGGAACCTTTTCGGGTTCAGGATGGAGTGAAGCTCAACTCCCAGACCTACTGCCAGTTTCTGGAAGACAACTTCTTGCAGTGGTACAGGAAGAAGTCGGTATCGTTCAAGAAAAACATGATTTTCATGCAGGACAATGCTCCATCACATGCATCCAACTACTCCACAGCGTGGCTGGCCAGTAGAGGGCTAAAAGATGAAAAAATAATGACATGGCCCCCTTGTTCACCTGATCTGAACCCCATAGAGAACCTATGGTGCCTCATAAAATGTGAGATCTACATGGAGGGAAAACAGTGCACCTCTGAGAGCGGTGTCTGGAGGCTGTGTTGTGTGGAGGCTGTGTTGTGTGGAGGCTGTGTTGTGTGGAGGCTGCGGTGTCTGGAGGCTGCGGTGTCTGGAGGTTGCGGTGTCTGGAGGTTGCGGTGTCTGGAGGCTGCGGTGTCTGGAGGCTGCGGTGTCTGGAGGCTGCGGTGGCTGGAGGCTGCGGTGGCTGGAGGCTGCGGTGGCTGGGGGCTGCGGTGGCTGGGGGCTGCGGTGTCTGGAGGCTGCGGTGTCTGGAGGCTGCGGTGTCTGGAGGCTGCGGTGTCTGGAGGCTGCGGTGGCTGGAGGCTGCGGTGGCTGGAGGCTGCGGTGGCTGGAGGCTGCGGTGGCTGGAGGCTGCGGTGGCTGGAGGCTGCGGTGGCTGGGGGCTGCGGTGGCTGGGGGCTGCGGTGTCTGGAGGCTGCGGTGTCTGGAGGCTGCGGTGGCTGGAGGCTGCGGTGTCTGGGGGCTGCGGTGGCTGGAGGCTGCGGTGGCTGGAGGCTGCGGTGGCTGGAGGCTGCGGTGGCTGGAGGCTGCGGTGGCTGGGGGCTGCGGTGTCTGGGGGCTGCGGTGGCTGGAGGCTGCGGTGGCTGGAGGCTGCGGTGGCTGGAGGCTGCGGTGGCTGGAGGCTGCGGTGTCTGGGGGCTGCGGTGGCTGGAGGCTGCGGTGGCTGGAGGCTGCGGTGGCTGGAGGCTGCGGTGGCTGGGGGCTGCGGTGTCTGGAGGCTGCGGTGTCTGGAGGCTGCGGTGTCTGGAGGCTGCGGTGGCTGGAGGCTGCGGTGGCTGGGGGCTGCGGTGGCTGGGGGCTGCGGTGTCTGGAGGCTGCGGTGTCTGGAGGCTGCGGTGTCTGGAGGCTGCGGTGTCTGGAGGCTGCGGTGGCTGGAGGCTGCGGTGGCTGGAGGCTGCGGTGGCTGCTGCACGCAATGTTGATGGTAAACAGATGAAGCAATGACAGGATCTATGGATGGAGGCTGCTGAGGGTCATCATAAAGAAAGGGGCGATATATACGGTATATATATATATTGGGCACTCATTTTTGGGTGTTGTTTTGCAGTCAGGAATGGTTATTTCTATATGTTGGTTTCCTGGTGACAATAAACAAGTGATGGGAATAGATTTGGATTTTATTAAGTTGCCTAATAATTCTACACAGTAATAGTCACTGCATAAACAGATCCTGCTAAGATACCAAATCTAAAAAACCCCACTCCAACTGCCATAATATTAACCCCTCCAACTGCCAAAATATTAAGCTGTGATATTTATGCGTGTTTTGGGTGATTGAGAACAGAGTTGTTGATCAATAATAAAAAAAATCCTCTAAAATACAACTTGCCTAATAATTCTGCATGCGGCATATATACTCACACGGTACACACTATATACACTATATACACACAGTACACACTATATACACACAGTACACACTATATACACATGGTACACACTATATACACACACAGTACACACTATATACACACTATATACACACAGTACACACTATATATACACACTATATACACACAGTACACACTATATACACACACAGTACACACTATATACACACACAGTACACACTATATACACACACAGTACACACTATATACACACACAGTACACACTATATACACACTATATACTCACACGGTACACACTATATACACTATATACACACAGTACACACTATATACACACAGTACACACTATATACACATGGTACACACTATATACACACACAGTACACACTATATATACACACTATATACACACAGTACACACTATATACACACACAGTACACACTATATACACACACAGTACACACTATATACACACACAGTACACACTATATACACACACAGTACACACTATATACACACTATATACTCACACGGTACACACTATATACACTATATACACACAGTACATACTATATACACACAGTACACACTATATACACATGGTACACACTATATACACACACAGTACACACTATATACACACTATATACACACAGTACACACTATATATACACACTATATACACACAGTACACACTATATACACACACAGTACACACTATATACACACTATATACTCACACGGTACACACTATATACACACAGTACACACTATATACACACTATATACACACTATATACACACAGTACACACTATATACACACAGTACACACTATATACACACACAGTACACACTATATACACACTATATACACACAGTACACACTATATACACACAGTCCACACTATATACACACTATATACACACTATATACACACAGTCCACACTATATACACACTATATACACACTATATACACACTATATATACACACTATATACACACAGTACACACTATATACACACAGTCCACACTATATACACACTATATACACACACAGTACACACTATATACACACACAGTACACACTATATACACACTATATACACACTATATACACACTATATACACGCAGTGTAGTGTCTCCATACAGGAGGCGTCTGGAGCTTCAGCACCTATAAAGGCTTGTGTAGAGAGTAATGCACAGGTCGGTGACGGGCTCAGGACTTTCATAGTATCATAGTATCATAGTTTTTAAGGTTGAAGGGAGACTCTAAGTCCATCTAGTTCACCCCGTAGCCTAACATGTTGATCCAGAGGAAGGCAAAAACCCCAATGTGGCAAACAAGTTCCAATGGGGAAAAAATGTCCTTCCTTCGTCCACATCTGGCAATCAGACTAGTTCCCTGGATCAATACCCTGTCATAAAATCTAATATACATAACTGGTAATATTACATTTTTCAGGAAAGGCGTCCAGGCTCTGCTTAATGTTAGTAGTGAATCCCTCATTACAACATCATGCGGCAGAGAGTTCCATAGTCTCACTGCTCGTACAGTAAAGAATCCTCGTCTGTGATTATGATTAAACCTTCTTTCCTCAAGACGTAGCAGATGCCCCCGTGTTCCAGTCGCAGGCCTAGGTGTAAAAAGATCTTTGGAAAGGTCTCTGTACTGTCCCCTCATATATTTATACATTGTGATTAGATCCCCCCTAAGCCTTCGTTTTTCCTGTCTTGGTATTGCAGCCCCCCCATTCCTCTAATAATCTTGGTCGCTCTTCTCTGCACCCTCTCCAGTTCAGCTATGTCCTTCTTATATATCGGTGACCAGAATTGTACACAGTATATAAGTGCGGTCGCACTAGTGACTTGTACAGAGGTAGAACTATATTTTTTCATGAACACTTCTACCTCTTTTAATACATCCCATTATTTTATTAGCCCTGGCAGCAGCTGCCTGACACTGGCCACTAAAGTGAAGTTTACCATCCACCCAAGTCTTTTTCTGTGTCTGTTTTACCCAGTGTTCTACAATTAAGTACATAATCATAAATGTTATTTCCTCTACCCAAGTGCATGACCTTACATTTATCTACATTAAACTTCAATTGCCACTTCTCAGCCCAATCCTCCAATTTACATAAATCTCCCTGTAATATAAAATTATCCTCCTCTGTATTGATTACCCTGCAGAGTTTAGTATCATCTGCAAATATTGAAATTCTACTCCGCATGCCCCCAACAAGGTCATTTATAAATATGTTGAAAAGAAGCGGGCCCAATACTGACCCCTGTGGTACCCCACTATGAACTGAGACCCAGTCCGAGTACGTACCATTAATAACCACCCTTTGTTTCCTATCACTGAGCCAGTTTGTAACCCAGTTACACATATTTTCCCCTATCCCCATTATTCTCATTTTATGTACCAACCTTTTGTGTGGCACCGTATCAAAAGCTTTTGAAAAGTCCATATACACAACATCCACTGCATTTCCCTGGTCCAGGCTTGAACTTACCTCTTCATAGAAGCTGATCAGTGTGACAGGATCGATCCCTCATAAACCCATGTTGATACTCTGTCATAAGGTTATTTTTCTTGAGATACTCCAGTATAGCATCTCTCAAGAAACCCTCAAGGATTTTACCAACCGTAGAGGTTAAACTTACCGGCCTATAATTTCCCGGCTCAGTTTTTGTCCCCTTTTTGAATATTGGCACCACATTTGCTATGCGCCAGTCCTGCGGTACTGACCCTGTTATTAAGGAATCTGAGAAGATTAAAAATAATGGTCTATCTATCACAGAACTCAATTCCTGTAGTACTCTGGGGTGTAGCCATCCGGGCCCGGAGATTTGTCACCCTTAGTGATTTCGAGGCGGCGGCGTACTTCCTGCTGGGTTAAGCAGGTAATATTCAAGGGTGAATTTATGGCATCACTGGTCATGTCATCTGCCATGGCATTTTCTTGTATAAAAACCGTAGAAAAAAAGTCATTCAGCAGGTTGGCTTTACCCTCATCCCCTTCCACCATTTCACCAAGACTATTTTTAAGGGGGCCAACACTATCGCTTTTCAGTTTTTTACTGTTTATGTAGTTAAAGAATATTTTAGGATTATTTTTACTTTCTCTCGCAATGAGTCTCTCTGTCTCAAACTTAGCTAACTTAATTTGCTTTTTACATATGTTATTTAATTTTCTATAATTATATAATGCCTCATCACTACCTACCCTCTTTAATTCTTTTAAGGCTTTCTGTTTTTCTTTTATTGCTTCCCTTACAGCTCTATTTAGCCATAGGGGTTTCCTCCTATTTCTAGCATGTTTGTTCCCATAGGGTATATTTTCTGCACAAGCCCTATTCAGGATGCTCATAAAAGTCTCCCATTTGCTTTGTGTACTTTTAGTACTTAGTACATCATCCCAGTTTATTGCACTAAGATCATCTCTCAACCGTTTAAAATTTGCTTTCTTCGGCGCTCCATTGGGAGACCCAGACGATTGGGTGTATAGTACTGCCTCCGGAGGCCACACAAAGCATTACACTAAAAAGTGTAAGGCCCCTCCCCTTCTGGCTATACACCCCCAGTGGGATCACTGGCTCACCAGTTTTCTGCTTTGTGCGAAGGAGGTCAGACATCCACGCATAGCTCCACTGTTTAGTCAGCAGCAGCTGCTGACTATGTCGGATGGAAGAAAAGAGGGCCCATATGGGGCCCCCAGCATGCTCCCTTCTCACCCCACTTGCGGTTTGTAAGGTTGAGGTACCCATTGTGGGTACGGAGGCGGGAGCCCACATGCTGTTTTCCTTCCCCATCCCCCTGAGGGGCTCTGAGGAAGTGGGATCTTACCGGCCTCCAAGCCCTGAGGCCGGGCTCCGTCCACAGACCCATTGAACCTGCTGGATAAGGAGCCGGGGTACCGTTCAGGGACAAGGCCCTGCAACATTCAGGTACTCTGTGTCCCCCTATGGACTGGCCGCGCACACTCCAGACTTGCTGGGTGTGCTAGTGCGCCGGGGACAGTAGCGCTGCGCGCTGGGGTTTGAGTCACTGCAGCTTGGCTGAGTGACTTTATGTGTTGGGAACTACCGCGCCGGCCGCTCCGGGAGCGGCGGCGCGGCTGGGACTTGTAGTGCGCCGGGGACTTAGCGCCGACCGTGCTTTTACGACGGCGGCGCTTATAAATCTAGTCCCCGGCTTTTGCGGCCTAGCTCCGCTTCGTTCCCGCCCCCTCCCTGTCAATCAGGGAAGGGGACAGGCGTTGTGCAATCGTCAGCGCCGAGGGCTGGAGCCTTATTTACATGCTCCAGCCCTCTCACTGGGCACAGTGGGACGCAGGTTTCCCGCTTTTTGTCTGAGCACACCCAGGGCCCGCCCCCCCTCCACAGAGACGCCGGCAGCCATTCCTGCATGCAGTCTGGCTGGGGAACGGACACAGGCTCTGGGAGACCCAGACAAGGGATTTCTGGCGACCACACACCCGCGTTAAGCGGGCGGTAAGCAGCACATTCGTGCTGGCCCCACTAGTGCCACAGTGTTATTTGGTGTACTTTTTCCTGTACCAGATATATCTATATATATTGCACTGTAAGGTCGCTTCTTGGCTGTATACCCCTATTGCTCTGAGGAGACGACAACATGTCATCTGCAAAACGCAAGGGTGCCAAGACACAGGCTGTGAACGCTGCTTGTGCCGCTTGTGGGGCTAATCTACCGGCAGGTTACAATGACCCCCATTGTGTGCAATGTTCGGTCCCTGTGCCACTTCGTCAGCCGGAGCCTATGGTGGTAGTGGCCCAGGCAGAGTCGCCGGTGAACCCTGTCCCGGTGACGGGGACAGAGTTTGCTGTTTTTGCTGACAGGATGTCTGTCACTATGACAAAAATCCTAGAGACCTTGCAGGCCAGGCCAGTTACTCAGTCCATGGACACTGCTGCGGCAATGTTCCCCGGTCCCCCTCAGTTGGAGTTAATCAGTGCTTCAAGGGGGTCCCAGGCATCTCAGCCTGACGGCTCTGATTCAGATGACAGTCCCAGGCAGCCTAAGCGTGCTCGCTGGGAGAGACCCCCCACGTCATCACGCGGATCAGGGTCTCAGCGAGAAGAGTCTCTACATGATGAGATAGAGGAGGGTGATCAGGAGTCTAATCCTGAAACCGCTCTCAATCTGGATACTCCTGATGGTGACGCCATGGTAAATGACCTTATAGCGGCCATCAATAGACTGTTGGATATTTCTCCCCCAGCCCCTTCTGCAGAGGAGGCAGCTGCACAGCAGGAGAAGTTCCATTTCAGGTATCCCAAGCCTAAACTGAGTACTTTTCTGGACCACTCTGACTTCAGAGAATCAGTCCAGAAACACCATGCCTACCCAGATAAGCGTTTCTCCAAACGTCTTAAGGATACACGTTATCCCTTTCCCCCTGACGTGGTCAAACGCTGGACCCAGTGTCCAAAGGTGGACCCCCCAATCTCCAGGCTTGCGGCTAGATCCATAGTTGCAGTGGAAGACGGGGCTTCACTTAAAGATGCCAATGACAGACAGATGGACCTTTTGTTAAAGTCTGTCTATGAAGCTATCGGCGCGTCGTTTGCTCCAGCATTCGCGGCCGTGTGGGCACTCCAAGCTATTTCAGCTGGTCTGGCACAGGTGGACTCTATCATATGTCCAACAGTGCCGCGAGTAGCGTCCCTAACCTCGCAAATGTCTGCGTTTGCGACTTACGCTATCAACGCTGTCCTGGACTCTACAAGCCGTACCTCAATTGCGTCTGCCAACTCTGTTGTCTTGCGCAGAGCCTTGTGGTTAAAGGAATGGAAAGCGGATTCTGCTTCCAAAAAATGTTTAACCAGCTTGCCACTATCTGTAGATAGACTGTTTGGTGAACAATTGGCTGAAATCATTAAGCAATCCAAGGGTAAGGACTCCTCCTTACCCCAGCCCAGATTAAGCAAACCTCAACAGAAGAAGTGGCAGTCGAGGTTTAGGTCCTTTCGAGGCTCCAGCAAGACCCATTTCTCCTCGTCCAAAGGGACTCAGAAGGAGCAAAGGAGCTCAGATTCCTGGCGGGCTCAGTCACGCCCCAAGAAAGCAACCGGAGGAACCGCTTCCAAGGCGGCTGCCTCATGACTTTCGGCCTCAGCCCTCCGCATCCTCGGTCGGTGGCAGGCTCTCCCGCTTTTGCGACATTTGGCTGCCACAGGTCAAAGACCGGTGGGTAGCAGACATTTTGTCTCACGGGTACAGGATAGAATTCAGTTCTCGTCCTCCGCCTCGGTTCTTCAGAACCTCCCCACATCCCGACCGAGCAGATGCCCTTCTGCAGGCGGTGTGCTCACTAAAAGCAGAAGGAGTGGTGATCCCTGTTCCTCTGCAGGAACAAGGGCAAGGTTTTTACTCCAATCTCTTCGTGGTTCCAAAAAAGGACGGCTCGTTCCGTCCTGTTCTGGACCTAAAGCTGCTCAACAAGCATGTGAACGCCAGGCGGTTCCGGATGGAATCCCTCCGCTCTGTCATTGCCTCAATGTCTCAAGGAGATTTCCTTGCATCAATAGACATCAAAGATGCTTATCTCCACGTGCCGATTGCTACAGAGCACCAACGTTTCCTACGTTTCGTGATAGGAGACGACCATCTCCAGTTCGTAGCTCTGCCATTTGGTCTGGCGACAGCCCCACAGGTTTTCACCAAGGTCATGGCGGCAGTGGTAGCAGTCTTGCATTCTCAGGGACACTCGGTGATCCCTTACTTAGACGATCTACTTGTCAAAGCACCCTCTCAAGAGGCATGCCAACACAGCCTGAATGTTGCGCTGGAGACTCTCCAGACTTTCGGGTGGATCATCAACTTTTCAAAGTCAAACCTGGCACCGACTCAATCACTAACGTATCTTGGCATGGAGTTTCATACTCTCTCAGCGATAGTGAAGCTTCCGCTGGACAAGCAGCGGTCTCTACAGACAGGGGTGCAGGCTCTCCTTCAGGGTCAGTCGCACCCCTTAAGGCGCCTCATGCACTTCCTAGGGAAGATGGTGGCAGCAATGGAGGCAGTCCCGTTCGCGCAGTTTCATCTGCGTCCACTTCAATGGGACATTCTCCGCCAGTGGGACGGGAAGTCAACATCCCTGGACAGGAAAGTCTCCCTTTCTCAGACGGCCAAGGATTCTCTGCTATGGTGGCTCCTTCCCACCTCATTAACGCAGGGAAGATCATTCCTGCCCCCATCCTGGGCAGTGGTCACGACAGACGCGAGTCTGTCAGGGTGGGGAGCAGTTTTTCTCCACCACAGGGCTCAAGGGACGTGGACTCAGCAGGAGTCCACCCTTCAGATCAATGTTCTGGAAATCAGGGCAGTGTATCTTGCCCTATTAGCCTTCCAGCAGTGGCTGGAAGGAAAGCAGATCCGAATTCAGTCGGACAACTCCACAGCGGTGGCATACATCAACCACCAAGGAGGGACACGCAGTCGGCAAGCCTTCCAGGAAGTCAGGCGAATTCTCATGTGGGTAGAGGAAAGAGCTTCCACCATATCAGCAGTTCACATCCCGGGCGTAGAAAACTGGGAAGCAGACTTCCTCAGTCGCCAGGGCATGGACGCAGGGGAATGGTCCCTTCACCCGGACGTGTTTCAGGAAATCTGACGCCGCTGGGGGGTGCCGGACGTCGACCTAATGGCGTCTCGGCACAACAACAAGGTCCCGACCTTCATAGCGCGGTCTCGCGATCAAAGAGCTCTGGCGGCAGACGCCTTAGTGCAAGATTGGTCGCAGTTCCGGCTCCCTTATGTGTTTCCACCTCTGGCACTCTTGCCCAGAGTGTTACGCAAGATCAGATCCGATTGCGGCCGCGTCATACTAGTCGCCCCAGACTGGCCGAGGAGGTCGTGGTACCCGGATCTGTGGCATCTCACGGTCGGCCAACCGTGGGCACTACCAGACCGTCCAGACTTACTGTCCCAAGGGCCGTTTTTCCATCGGAATTCTGCGGCCCTGAACCTGACTGTGTGGCCATTGAGTCCTGGATCCTAGCGTCTTCAGGATTATCCCAAGGGGTCGTTGCCACCATGAGACAGGCTAGGAAGTCCACTTCTGCTAAGATCTACCACAGAACGTGGAAGATTTTCTTATCCTGGTGCTCTGCACAAGGAGTATCTCCCTGGCCATTCGCGTTACCTGTCTTTCTTTCCTTCCTGCAATCTGGGTTGGAAAAGGGCTTGTCGCTCGGCAACCTTAAAGGGCAAGTCTCGGCACTATCCGTGTTTTTTCAGAAGCGTCTAGCACGACTTTCTCAGGTGCGCACGTTCCTGCAGGGGGTTTGTCATATCGTTCCTCCGTACAGGCGGCCGTTAGATCCGTGGGATCTAAACAAGGTCCTTGTTGCTCTCCAGAAGCCGCCCTTCGAGCCTCTGAGGGATGTGTCACTTTCTCGACTCTCACAGAAAGTGGCCTTTCTGGTAGCGGTCACGTCTCTTCGGAGAGTGTCTGAACTAGCAGCGCTGTCATCCAAAGCTCCTTTCCTGGTGTTCCACCAGGACAAGGTAGTGCTGCGTCCCATTCAGGAGTTTCTCCCTAAGGTGGTATCCTCTTTTCATCTTAATCAGGATATCTCTTTGCCTTCCTTTTATCCGCATGCAGTTCATCGGTATGAAAAGGATTTACATTTGTTGGATCTGGTGAGAGCACTCAGAATCTACATTTCCCGCACGGCGCCCCTGCGCCGCTCGGATGCACTCTTTGTCCTTGTCGCTGGTAAGCGCAAAGGGTCGCAGGCTTCCAAAGCCACCCTGGCTCGATGGATCAAAGAACCAATTCTTGAAGCCTACCGTTCTGCTGGGCTTCCGGTTCCATCAGGGCTGAAGGCCCATTCTACCAGAGCCGTGGGTGCGTCCTGGGCATTACGACACCAGGCTACGGCTCAACAGGTGTGCCAGGCAGCTACCTGGTCGAGTCTGCACACTTTCACCAAACATTATCAGGTGCATACCTATGCTTCGGCGGACGCCAGCCTAGGTAGAAGAGTCCTGCAGGCGGCAGTTGCCTCCCCGTAGGGGAGGGCTGTCTTTGCAGCTCTAACATGAGGTATTTCTTTACCCACCCAGGGACAGCTTTTGGACGTCCCAATCGTCTGGGTCTCCCAATGGAGCGCCGAAGAAGAAGGGAATTTTGTTACTTACCGTAAATTCCTTTTCTTCTAGCTCCTATTGGGAGACCCAGCACCCGCCCTGTTGTCCTTCGGGATTTTTGGTTGTTTTTTCGGGTACACATGTTGTTCATGTTGAACGGTTTTCAGTTCTCCGACGTTACTTCGGAGTGAATTTGTTTAAACCAGTTCTTGGCTTTCCTCCTTCTTGCTTTTGCACTAAAACTGGTGAGCCAGTGATCCCACTGGGGGTGTATAGCCAGAAGGGGAGGGGCCTTACACTTTTTAGTGTAATTGCTTTGTGTGGCCTCCGGAGGCAGTAGCTATACACCCAATCGTCTGGGTCTCCCAATAAGAGCTAGAAGAAAAGGAATTTACGGTAAGTAACAAAATTCCCTTCTTTCCTGAAGTTTAGTGTCCTTGTAGCCCCTCTACTAGACATCTTACTAAAGAATACATGAAAACTTATTATTTTGTGATCACTATTCCCCAAGTAACCCCCAACTTGTATATTTGATATGCGGTCTGGCCTATTGGTTAGTACAAGGTCTAGTAGTGCTCCCCCTCTTGTGGGGTCCTGGACCATTTGTGAAAGGTAATTATCTTTCATTGTTATCAAAAATCTATTTCCTTTGCTAGAACTGCAAGTTTCTGTTCCCCAATTTATATCAGGATAGTTAAAGTCCCCCCATAATAATTACCTCTCCGAGACTCGCTGCTTTATCAATTTGCTTTATGAGGAGATTCTCTACCTCTTCCATAATATTCGGCGTCTTATAACACACCCCTATCAGTATTTTATTATTCATTCTCCCCCCCTTATCTCCACCCATAGGGACTCTACATTCTCAGTACCCTCACATATGTTGTCACGCAGGATGGGTTTTAAGGATGATTTTACATATAGACACACACCTCCCCCTCGCTTATTTGTACGGTCATTCCTGAATAGGCTATAACCCTGTAAATTAACAGCCCAGTCATAGCTCTCATCCAGCCATGTCTCTGATATCCCCACTATATCATCATTTTCTTCCAACAATATTAATTCTAATTCCTCCACCTTATTTGTGAGGCTTCGGGCATTAGTGTACATGCACGTTACGTATGACTCTGTACCTGTATTCCTGCTTACTGTATTAACTGTCCTAACCCTTCCCCCCGTACCACCCCCAATTTCATTACTTGTGCCCTGGTCACTATCTGCACTACATTCCCCTTCTATAAAGTGAATACCCTCGCCCCCCATTCCTAGTTTAAACACTCCTCCAACCTTCTAGCCATTTTCTGCCCCAGCAGAGCTGCACCTTCCCCATTAAGATGCAGCCCATCCCTAGCATAGAATCTGTAGCCAACTGAAAAGTCGGCCCAATTCTCCAGGAACCCAAAACCCTCTTTCCTACACCAATTCCTGAGCCACCTGTTAACCTCCCTGATCTCTCTTTGCCTCTCTGGTGTGGCTCGTGGCACAGGTAGTATTTCCGAAAATACCACCTTTGAGGTCCATGCTTTAAGCTTACAACCTAATTCCCTGAAATCATCTTTAAGGACCTTCCACCTACCTCTAACTTTGTCATTTGTGCCAATGTGTACAATGACCGCTGGGTCCTCCCCAGCCCCTCCCAGTAATCTGTCAACCCGATCAGCGATGTGCCGAACTCGAGCGCCAGGAAGACAACACACTGTTCGGCGATCCCTGTCTTTGTGACAGATTGCCCTATCTGTCCCCCTAATAATTGAGTCCCCCACTACCAGTACCTGTCTTGCCTGCCCTGCACTCCTATTCCCCCCCTTACTGGAGCAGACACTCCTCTGGCGTTCAGAGGTCATGCCTTGCTGCAGCAATGCTCCCCCTGTAATGACATCCCCCTCATCTGCCAAGTTTGCAAACCTATTGGGGTGTGTCAGTTCAGGACTAGCCTTCCTAGCACTTTTCCCTTTACCCCCCTTTCTAACTGTCACCCAGCTACCTACCTCACCGTCCTGCCGCTCCCTACTACGATCCTCCCCCACATCTGACCAAGCAAACTGCTGCTCAGTGAGCAGCAAACTCCTTTCCATATTGCTAATGCATCTCAGAGTTGCCAGCTGCTCATTTACATCAAGTATCTGGGCTTCCAAATGTGCAACTTGCGCACATCTCGAACAACAGTATGCACCCTCCAACAACAGTATGCACCCTCCAACAACAGCATGCACCCTCCAACAACAGTATGCACCCTCCAACAACAGTATGCACCCTCCAACAACAGTATGCACCCTCCAACAGCAGTATGCACCCTCGAACAGCAGTATGTACCCTCCAACAACAGTATGCACCCTCCAACAGCAGTATGCCCCCTCCAACAACAGTATGCACCCTCCAACAACAGTATGCACCCTCCAACAGCAGTATGCCCCCTCCAACAACAGTATGCACCCTCCAACAACAGTATGCACCCTCCAACAGCAGTATGCACCCTCCAACAACAGTATGCACCCTCCAACAACAGTATGCACCCTCCAACAGCAGTATGCACCCTCCAACAACAGTATGCACCCTCCAACAGCAGTATGCACCCTCCAACAGCAGTATGCACCCTCCAACAACAGTATGCACCCTCCAACAGCAGTATGCACCCTCCAACAGCAGTATGCACCCTCCAACAGCAGTATGCACCCTCCAACAGCAGTATGCACCCTCCAACAGCAGTATGCACCCTCCAACAGCAGTATGCACCCTCCAACAACAGTATGCACCCTCCAACAACAGTATGCAACCTCCAACAACAGTATGCACCCTCCAACAACAGTATGCACCCTCCAACAGCAGTATGCACCCTCCAACAACAGTATGCACCCTCCAACAACAGTATGCACCCTCCAACAACAGTATGCACCTTCCAACAGCAGTATGCACCCTCCAACAGCAGTATGCACCCTCCAACAACAGTATGCACCCTCCAACAACAGTATGCACCCTCCAACAGCAGTATGCACCCTCCAACAACAGTATGCACCCTCCAACAACAGTATGCACCCTCCAACAACAGTATGCACCCTCCAACATCAGTATGCACCCTCCAACAGCAGTATGCACCCTCCAACAGCAGTATGCACCCTCCAACAACAGTATGCACCCTCCAACAGCAGTATGCACCCTCCAACAGCAGTATGCACCCTCCAACAGCAGTATGCACCCTCCAACAGCAGTATGCACCCTCCAACAACAGTATGCACCCTCCAACAGCAGTATGCACCCTCCAACAGCAGTATGCACCCTCCAACAGCAGTATGCACCCTCCAACAGCAGTATGCACCCTCCAACAGCAGTATGCACCCTCCAACAGCAGTATGCACCCTCCAACAGCAGTATGCACCCTCCAACAGCAGTATGCACCCTCCAACAGCAGTATGCACCCTCCAACAGCAGTATGCACCCTCCAACAACAGTATGCACCCTCCAACAGCAGTATGCACCCTCCAACAGCAGTATGCACCCTCCAACAACAGTATGCACCCTCCAACAGCAGTATGCACCCTCCAACAGCAGTATGCACCCTCCAACAGCAGTATGCACCCTCCAACAGCAGTATGCACCCTCCAACAGCAGTATGCACCCTCCAACAGCAGTATGCACCCTCCAACAGCAGTATGCACCCTCCAACAACAGTATGCACCCTCCAACAGCAGTATGCACCCTCCAACAACAGTATGCACCCTCCAACAGCAGTATGCACCCTCCAACAACAGTATGCACCCTCCAACAGCAGTATGCACCCTCCAACAGCAGTATGCACCCTCCAACAACAGTATGCACCCTCCAACAGCAGTATGCACCCTCCAACAGCAGTATGCACCCTCCAACAGCAGTATGCACCCTCCAACAGCAGTATGCACCCTCCAACAGCAGTATGCACACAGTATGAGACTTTCTCCTGGGGCAGTCCACACTATATACACACAGTACATACTATATACACGCTATATACACACGGTGTAGTGTCTCCATACAGGAGGCGTCTGGAGCTTCAGCACCTATAAAGGCTTGTGTAGAGAGTAATGCACAGGTCGGTGACGGGCTCAGGACTTTCTCCCGGGGTAATTTCTCATTGTTACGCAGCACTTATGGGCGTCTCTGGTGTGATTTCTTTGCCTGTGTGGATTGGATGGGTTGGTACTGACATCTGGTGAGCGCCATTACAAATAGATTTCCTCAGAATATTGGTGGCGTCTTCACTGGTTATTTCACCCTGTGTATGCTGGAGCGCACATACACCGGCTGACACCCTGCGGCTGGCATCACACCGCGCAGGGAAGAGACCACAATGTGCCAAGGTCGCTGTGTTACTACAGCCAAGATGTGCGCCAGGTTCTCACCCTCCTGGCAGCTGCCCACATTCCTGCGGCCCTGGATTGCTGCCGCCATCCTGGGGGAGGGGGCCCCTCCTGACGTCACTGTGACCTTTCTCCCAGTGCTGCGGTGATGTCCGGTGTTGGCACACACCAATGTGGGGAGTAGCGGGTACACCGGGGCTCACATTGAGGGGGCAGACTCCAGGCAACGCCCCAATGTCTGACCCTCAGCTCCGCTATGAGTGATCTAGTCCACGGTACAGAGCAATGCAGCCGAGCATGTCCTGTTCAGACACTGATCCAGCAGGGGGCGCAGACACAATGGCTATGATCACCCTCTGGCCCCCCTTGGCTGGACTGTGGGGGCACCATCACACCCACGGCCAGTCCTGTGCAGACACTGATCCAGCATGGAATGAGGACAGTATTGGTTTTATCACCCTCTGGCCCCTCTCGACTGGACGCTGGGGGGCACCATCACACTCTGTATGGCCCCTCTCTGCTGGACCCTGGGGGCACCATCACACGCTGTATGGCCCCTCTCGGCTGGACCCTGGGGGGCACCATCACACTCTGTATGACCCCTCTCGGCTGGACCCTGGGGGGCACCATCACACTCTGTATGACCCCTCTCGGCTGGACCCTGGGGGGCACCATCACACTCTGTATGACCCCTCTCGGCTGGACCCTGGGGGGCACCATCACACTCTGTATGGCCCCTCTCGGCTGGACCCTGGGGGGCACCATCACACTCTGTATGGCCCCTCTCGGCTGGACCCTGGGGGGCACCATCACACTCTGTATGGCCCCTCTCGGCTGGACCCTGGGGGGCACCATCACACTCTGTATGACCCCTCTCGGCTGGACCCTGGGGGGCACCATCACACTCTGTATGGCCCCTCTCGGCTGGACCCTGGGGGGCACCATCACACTCTGTATGGCCCCTCTCGGCTGGACCCTGAGGGGCACCATCACACTCTGTATGGCCCCTCTCGGCTGGACCCTGGGGGGCACCATCACACTCTGTATGGCCCCTCTCGGCTGGACCCTGGGGGGCACCATCACACTCTGTATGGCCCCTCTCGGCTGGACCCTGGGGGGCACCATCACACTCTGTATGGCCCCTCTCGGCTGGACCCTGGGGGGCACCATCACACTCTGTATGGCCCCTCTCGGCTGGACCCTGGGGGACACCATCACATCCGTGGTCAGTCCTGTTTTCTTCTTGTAGAATTTGACGGTCTGTTCCTGAGTAATGGTCCCGGAGACCCAGTCTTCTGCCGCCAATCGGTGCACAATATCCAGCGGTTCATGGAGCAGGAGATCCCCAGACCGGTGTTTGGCATCTGCCTGGGGCACCAGATCCTGTCCCTGGTGATCGGAGCCAAGACCTACAAGATGAAGTAAGGTCCCTGTGTCCAGGCTGGCATTATGCTGGTGGTCTCCATTCTCGGGGGTCTCGTATGTTCACAGTCTCCTCTGCCCCATCCCACCAGATATGGGAACCGCGGTCACAACCAGCCGTGTATCCACGAGGGGTCCCAGCGCTGCTTCATCACCTCCCAGAACCACGGCTACGCAGTGGACCCCGGCAGCCTCCCGGATGGCTGGTGCCCGCTCTTCACTAATGCAAACGACCACTCCAATGAGGGCATCGTCCACGAGTCCAGGCCATTCTTCAGGTAGGTGGCCATGTCCTGGTGCGGTGGCACAGCCGTGGTCTCTTGTGCTTGGCCTGATGCCCGTGTCTCCCCCCTCCAGTGTGCAGTTCCACCCGGAGCACCGCGCCGGACCCATGGACCTGGTCTGTCTGTTTGACATCTTCCTGGATACCGTACGTGACATGAAGGCTGGGAGGACAGGGCTGCGCTCAGGTAGGCGGTGGCCCCAGAGTCCGTGGCTGTGGTTTGTGGCGTGGTTCTATTCCTCCATCTTGTCACTTCAGTGAAGGAACGTCTCAGTGAAGCCCTGAGTTACAGAGACGCCCCGGCCGTAGCTGACCTTCAGGGTGCTCGCCCCCGGAAGGTGCTGATCCTGGGCTCGGGGGGACTGTCCATCGGTCAGGCCGGAGAGTTCGACTACTCGGGTTCTCAGGTAACGTCTGGGGCTGCATGGGACAGTTGTCATAGGGAGCGGGGGAAGGGCACCTGTTTCTGGTGATTTCCCACAATCCTTCTCTGCATTCAGGCCATTAAAGCTTTGAAGGAGGAGAACATCCAGACTGTGCTCATTAACCCCAACATTGCCACAGTGCAGACCTCCAAGGGGCTGGCGGACAAGGTGTACTTCCTGCCCATCACCGCGGAGTACGTGACTCAGGTAGGTCTGCCGGGCGGAGGCGACTGCTGGCGGAGCCGTCCCATCCTATGTCGTGTCATGTCCTCCATCACGTGCCATCCTACGTCGTGTCATGTCCCGTCCTCCATCTCCTGCTTATAACTATCTAATCCGCAGGTGATCAAGAACGAGCGCCCGGACGGCGTTCTGCTGACGTTTGGTGGTCAGACGGCCCTAAACTGTGGGGTGGAGCTGACCAAGCGAGGCGTCCTGGAGAAGTACAATGTGCGGGTGCTGGGGACGCCTGTCAGCTCCATCGAGATGACCGAGGACCGCAAGGTGTTTGTGGAGAAGATGGAGGAGATCGGGGAACACGTCGCTCCCAGCGAGGCCGCCTTCTCTCTAGAACAGGCAAGTGGCCCCCAATGTCCGGACCCCCAGCACTGTGTAAGACTACAACCCTCACAGTGCACCCAAAGAGGACGTGCCCTGCAGATACTGATCCAGCAGAGGTTATACTGAGACTACGGCCTGTACTACAAGCTGTTGTGAACATCGTCTGTGTGGGTGCTGTTCTGAAGCTCCCTCTGGTGGCCAGGAATGGTAGTGGAGCTGAGTCTGAGACTGTGATTCAGACAGGTGTCGGTGTTAATTTGGAATTGGGGAAGTCCTGTTGCAGACAAGTCTGGTATATATAGGAGAGCACTTTTTGTCCGGCTGTCGCTGGTTATAATTGCATATTCCCTGTCTCTGTTCCTGGCCTGGAGCTTTGTCCTTCCCTGTATTCCTGAGTAAGACTTCTGCAGATAAGTTTTCAGTTTTTGCCTTGTTCCTGGTTTACACCTTGGGGTGTTGTTTTTCCTTGTTTTGCTTTGTGTCTATTTTCTTGCAGGTGAAGTTTTTTTTCAATGGTGTTGTGAGCATGGGCGTCTCCCCTGTGCTGGCTCTCCTGCAGGAAAAGGGATTTTATCCTTGACTGATTTGATTATTTGCCCTTATGTATATTGTGTGTTGTTTTGTTTTTTTTTGTTTTATTTTGGTATTTTGTTCTCCCATTATTTACAGGAGTACCTGATATAGTGGGGGTGAGGTCGTATGACCTCCAGGGCCTTTTTTTACTATCAGCAGTTTGGTATTTTTCTATAGGGGTTTTGCACTGACCACAATCAGCTCCTTTCCTTTTCTTTGTATCTAGTTAGTTGGAACTCACCTTTCCTAAATCTATTTTTCCTATCTGACTATTGTGTTTTCCTATATCACCGTAATCTTTGTATGTGGGGGGCTACCTACTCCTTTGGGGACTGCTCTGAGGCAAGGTAGATTTCCTCAGTTCATTCTGTGAGGCGTAGCTAGTTTCTCAGGCTGTGACGGGGCGTCTAGGTTTTTAGGAACACTCCACGGCTACTTCTAGTGTGGTCTGATAGTCGGGGGATTGCGGTCAGCCCAGCTGCCAACTACTCCTGTTTCTTGGTGTTTTTTCACCAATGGGAGTTTTTTGTAATCTTCCACAGTGCACCTGGAGAGGACGTGCCCTGCAGACACTGACTCAGCAGAGGTCACACTGTATGAGACTACTGCCTGTACTACAACCCCCACAGTGCACCTGGAGAGGACGTGCCCTGCAGACACTGACTCAGCAGAGGTCACACTGTATGAGACTATTGCCTGTACTACAACCCCCACAGTGCACCTGGCAGGACGTGCCCCGCAGACACTGACTCAGCAGAGGTGACACTGTATGAGACTACTGCCTGTACTACAACCCCCACAGTGCACCTGGCAGGACATGCCCTGCAGACACTGACTCAGCAGAGGTGACACTGTATGAGACTACTGCCTGTACTACAACCCCCACAGTGCACCTGGAGAGGACATGCCCCGCAGACACTGACTCAGCAGAGGTGACACTGTATGAGACTACTGCCTGTACTACAACCCCCACAGTGCACCCGGCAGGACATGCCCCGCAGACACTGACTCAGCAGAGGTCACACTGTATGAGACTACTGCCTGTACTACAACCCCCACAGTGCACCTGGCAGGACATGCCCCGCAGACACTGACTCAGCAGAGGTCACACTGTATGAGACTATTGCCTGTACTACAACCCCCACAGTGCACCCGGCAGGACATGCCCCGCAGACACTGACTCAGCAGAGGTCACACTGTATGAGACTACTGCCTGTACTACAACCCCCACAGTGCACCTGGCAGGACATGCCCCGCAGACACTGACTCAGCAGAGGTCACACTGTATGAGACTACTGCCTGTACTACAACCCCCACAGTGCACCCGGCAGGACATGCCCCGCAGACACTGACTCAGCAGAGGTCACACTGTATGAGACTACTGCCTGTACTACAACCCCCACAGTGCACCCGGAGAGGACGTGCCCCGCAGACACTGACTCAGCAGAGGTCACACTGTATGAGACTACTGCCTGTACTACAACCCCCACAGTGCACCTGGAGAGGACGTGCCCCGGAGACACTGACTCAGCAGAGGTCACACTGTATGAGACTACTGCCTGTACTACAACCCCCACAGTGCACCCGGCAGGACATGCCCCGCAGACACTGACTCAGCAGAGGTCACACTGTATGAGACTACTGCCTGTACTACAACCCCCACAGTGCACCTGGAGAGGACATGCCCCGCAGACACTGACTCAGCAGAGGTGACACTGTATGAGACTACTGCCTGTACTACAACCCCCACAGTGCACCCGGCAGGACATGCCCCGCAGACACTGACTCAGCAGAGGTCACACTGTATGAGACTACTGCCTGTACTACAACCCCCACAGTGCACCCGGCAGGACATGCCCCGCAGACACTGACTCAGCAGAGGTCACACTGTATGAGACTACTGCCTGTACTACAACCCCCACAGTGCACCCGGCAGGACGTGCCCCGCAGACACTGACTCAGCAGAGGTCACACTGTATGAGACTACTGCCTGTACTACAACCCCCACAGTGCACCCGGCAGGACATGCCCCGCAGACACTGACTCAGCAGAGGTCACACTGTATGAGACCACTGCCTGTACTACAAGCCCCACAGTGCACCCGGCAGGACATGCCCCGCAGACACTGACTCAGCAGAGGTCACACTGTATGAGACTACTGCCTGTACTACAACCCCCACAGTGCACCCGGAGAGGACGTGCCCCGCAGACACTGACTCAGCAGAGGTGACACTGTATGAGACTACTGCCTGTACTACAACCCCCACAGTGCACCCGGAGAGGACGTGCCCCGCAGACACTGACTCAGCAGAGGTCACACTGTATGAGACTACTGCCTGTACTACAACCCCCACAGTGCACCTGGAGAGGACGTGCCCCGGAGACACTGACTCAGCAGAGGTCACACTGTATGAGACTACTGCCTGTACTACAACCCCCACAGTGCACCCGGCAGGACATGCCCCGCAGACACTGACTCAGCAGAGGTCACACTGTATGAGACTACTGCCTGTACTACAACCCCCACAGTGCACCTGGAGAGGACATGCCCCGCAGACACTGACTCAGCAGAGGTGACACTGTATGAGACTACTGCCTGTACTACAACCCCCACAGTGCACCCGGCAGGACATGCCCCGCAGACACTGACTCAGCAGAGGTCACACTGTATGAGACTACTGCCTGTACTACAACCCCCACAGTGCACCCGGCAGGACATGCCCCGCAGACACTGACTCAGCAGAGGTCACACTGTATGAGACTACTGCCTGTACTACGACCCCCACAGTGCACCTGGAGAGGACGTGCCCTGCAGACACTGACTCAGCAGAGGTGACACTGTATGAGACTACTGCCTGTACTACAACCCCCACAGTGCACCTGGCAGGACATGCCCCGCAGACACTGACTCAGCAGAGGTCACACTGTATGAGACTACTGCCTGTACTACAACCCCCACAGTGCACCCGGCAGGACGTGCCCCGCAGACACTGACTCAGCAGAGGTCACACTGTATGAGACTACTGCCTGTACTACAACCCCCACAGTGCACCCGGCAGGACATGCCCCGCAGACACTGACTCAGCAGAGGTCACACTGTATGAGACTACTGCCTGTACTACAACCCCCACAGTGCACCCGGCAGGACATGCCCCGCAGACACTGACTCAGCAGAGGTCACACTGTATGAGACTACTGCCTGTACTACAACCCCCACAGTGCACCCAGACACTGATCCAGCAGGGTTATGATTTTCCTCTCCTCCTCGCAGGCTCAGGCAGCGGCTGACCGTCTCGGGTATCCGGTGCTGGTGCGCTCGGCCTATGCACTGGGCGGGTTGGGATCTGGATTTGCGAACTCCAAGGAGGAGCTGACGGCGCTGGTGTGCCAGGCGTTCGCACACACCACGCAGGTGCTGGTGGACAAATCCTTGAAGGGCTGGAAGGAGATTGAATACGAGGTGGTGCGGGACGCGTTCAACAACTGCGTGACGGTGAGTGCCGGCCTGAGCGCAGGGTGGTCACCATGGGTCCCCTCATAGCAGCGCCCATCACCACAGGGGGGCTCATGGCCCCTGCAGCGCTCTCACTTTCTCACTGCCGCCCCCTGCAGGTGTGTAACATGGAGAATGTGGACCCACTTGGCATTCACACCGGAGAATCCATCGTGGTGGCGCCGAGCCAAACGCTGAACGACCGGGAGTACAACCTGCTGCGCAAGACGGCCATAAAGGTCATCCAGCACCTGGGGATAGTGGGGGAGTGCAACATCCAGTACGCGCTGAACCCCGAGTCCGAGCAGGTAGGTGTGAGATCCAAGGGCGCAGGTGGGACCCCCAGATGACCTGGTGGAGGGTGTGAGATCCAGGTTCACAGATCGGGCCCCCGCATGCCACAGTGGTTTGGGCTAGGGGGGGAATGGGTGTGATCCGGGTCCAGAGGTCGGACCCCCGCCTGCCGCAGGGGTTTTAGCAAGGAGGGGGGGTGAGATCCGGGTTCACAGGTCGTACCCACGCCTGCCCCAGGGGTTTTAGCAAGGGGGGGGTGAGATCCGGGTTCACAGGTCGCACCCCCGCCTGCCCCAGGGGTTTTAGCAAGGGGGGGGTGAGATCCGGGTTCACAGGTCGTACCCACGCCTGCCCCAGGGGTTTTAGCAAGGAGGGGGGGTGAGATCCGGGTCCACAGGTCGCACCCACGCCTGCCCCAGGGGTTTTAGCAAGGAGGGGGGGTGAGATCCGGGTCCACAGGTCGCACCCACGCCTGCCCCAGGGGTTTTAGCAAGGAGGGGGGGTGAGATCCGGGTTCACAGGTCGTACCCCCGCCTGCCCCAGGGGTTTTAGCAAGGGGGGGGGTGAGATCCGGATTCACAGGTCAGACCACACCTCTCTCTTCTCTCTCCAGTATTACATCATCGAGGTGAACGCCCGCCTGTCCCGCAGCTCGGCCCTGGCCAGTAAGGCCACCGGTTACCCCCTGGCGTATGTGGCAGCCAAGCTGGCATTGGGCATTCCACTGCCGGTTCTCAGGTAGGACTGTGGCCCCGGGCCCCGCCGCCGCTCCTGGAGGGATACGGATCTTTATATGTCGCCTCTTTTGCCCCCAGGAACTCTGTGACCAACTCCACCACAGCCAACTACGAGCCCAGCCTGGACTACTGCGTGGTGAAGGTGCCACGCTGGGACCTCAGCAAGTTCCTGCGGGTCAGCACCAAGATTGGCAGCTCCATGAAGAGCGTGGGTAAGTGCAGCCACCATATCCAGGGGCTGTTGTCTGCTGTTGTCAGCTCTTGTGACTGTCACCTCTGCTCTCAGGGGAGGTGATGTCGGTGGGCCGCTGCTTTGAGGAGGCCTTCCAGAAGGCGCTGCGCATGGTGGACGAGAACTGCGTGGGGTTCGATCACACGGTGAAGTCTGCGTCCGATGAGGTAGGACGGGGTGGGGGGTCGCGGTGAGGTCAGAGGTCGTGTGTGGTGGAAAGCTAAACTCCTCCCTCTGCGCAGGAGCTGGCCACACCCACTGATAAGCGGATCTTCGTGCTGGCGGCCGCCCTGCGTGCCGGATACAGCATCGAGCGTCTGTACGAGCTGACCAAGATCGACCGCTGGTTCCTGCACAAGATGAAGAACATCACCGACCACGTGGCCACCCTGGAGGCGTGCCAGGAGGAGAGCGCCATGCCACGCAGCACCCTGCTCCACGCCAAGAGGCTGGGCTTCTCCGACAAGCAGATCGCTCAGGCCGTGCAGAGGTGACGCCCCCTTGTCTGTGACCCCTCCCCATTGTCTAGCTCATCCTCATGTTTGTGGACCATGCTTGTAGTCTGTGCACCCTCCCCCTCTTCTGTAGCCCCTCCCCATGTCTGTGGCACCTCCCCATATGTTTCTGGCCCTGACTCCCCCTTGTCTGTGGCCCATGCCCCTGGTCTGTGCACCCTCCCCCTCTTCTGTGGCACCTCCCCATATGTCTCTGGCCCTGACTCCCCCTTGTCTGTGGCCCATGCCCCTCTTCTGTAGCCCCTCCCCATGTCTGTGGCACCTCCCCATATGTCTCTGTCCCTGACTCCCCCCTTGTCTGTGGTCCATGCCGCTGGTCTGTGCACCCTCCCCCTCTTCTGTGGCCCCTCCCCATATGTCTCTGGCCCTGACTCCCCCTTGTCTGTGGCCCATGCCCCTGGTCTGTGCACCCACCCCCTCTTCTGTGGCCCCTCCCCATATGTCTCTGGCCCTGACTCCCCCCTACCTGTGGCCGATGCCCCTGGTCTGTGCACCCTCCCCCTCTTCTGTGGCCCCTCCCCATATGTCTCTGGCCCTGACTCCCCCCTACCTGTGGCCGATGCACCTGGCCTGTGCACCCTCCCCCTCTTCTGTGGCCCCTCCCCATATGTCTCTGGCCCTGACTCCCCCCTACCTGTGGCCGATGCACCTGGTCTGTGCACCCTCCCCCTCTTCTGTGGCCCCTCCCCATATGTCTCTGGCCCTGACTCCCCCCTACCTGTGGCCCATGCCCCTGGTCTGTGCACCCTCCCCCTCTTCTCTGGCCCTGACTCCCCCTTGTCTGTGGCCCATGCCCCTGGTCTGTGCACCCTCCCCCTCTTCTGTGGCCCCTCCCCATATGTCTCTGGCCCTGACTCCCCCCTACCTGTGGCCCATGCCCCTGGTCTGTGCACCCTCCCCCTCTTCTCTGGCCCTGACTCCCCCTTGTCTGTGGCCCATGCCCCTGGTCTGTGCACCCTCCCCCTCTTCTGTGGCCCCTCCCCATATGTCTCTGGCCCTGACTCCCCCCTACCTGTGGCCCATGCCCCTGGTCTGTGCACCCTTCCCCTCTTCTGCAGCTCCACCCTCTTGTCCATTTCTCATGTAACGTTCCCCTCCTGCAGCACGGAGCTGGCTGTCCGGAAGTTGCGTCAGGAATGGCGGATTCTGCCGCAGGTGAAGCAGATCGACACTGTGGCCGCGGAGTGGCCGGCGCAGACCAACTACCTGTACCTGACCTACAACGCCGCCCAGCACGACCTAGACTTCCAGGAGCCGCACGTCATGGTCATAGGCTCCGGGGTCTACCGCATCGGCAGCAGCGTGGAGTTTGACTGGTGTGCGGTGGGCTGCATCCAGGAGCTGCGCAAGGTAAGGAGCTGATGCCAGAGAGAAACAGCTGCATCGGGACATGCTGCACTGTATCCTCCAGTCACCATAATGCACTTTATCTCCCCTTTACAGATGGGATTCAAGACGATCATGGTGAATTATAACCCGGAGACTGTGAGCACCGACTACGACATGTGCGACCGCCTCTACTTCGATGAGATTTCCTTTGAGGTTTGTGACTGTGCTGCACCGCGATTGAGGAGATCGGGGCTGTGGCGGTGACTGTGCTGCACCGCGATTGAGGAGATCGGGGCTGTGGCGGTGAATGTGCTGCACCGCGATTGAGGAGATCGGGGCTGTGGCGGTGAATGTGCTGCACCGCGATTGAGGAGATCGGGGCTGTGGCGGTGAATGTGCTGCACCGCGATTGAGGGGGTCAGTGCTGTGGCGGTGACTGTGCTGCACCGCGATTGAGGGGATCGGGGCTGTGGTTGTGACTGTGCTGCACTGCGATTGAGGGGATCGGGGCTGTGGCGGTGACTGTACTGCACTGCGATTGAGGGGATCGGGGCTGTGGTTGTGAATGTACTGCACTGCGATTGAGGGGATCAGGGCTGTGGTGGTGACTGTGCTGTTCTGCGATTGAGGGGATCGGGGCTGTGGTTGTGAATGTACTGCACTGCGATTGAGGGGATCAGGGCTGTGGTGGTGAATGTACTGCACTGCGATTGAGGGGATCGGGGCTGTGGTGGTGACTGTGCTGCACCGCGATTGAGGGGATCGGGGCTGTGGCGGTGACTGTGCTGCACTGCGATTGAGGAGATCGGGGCTGTGGTGGTGACTGTGCTGCACTGCGATTGAGGGGATCAGGGCTGTGGTGGTGACTGTGCTGTTCTGCGATTGAGGGGATCGGGGCTGTGGCGGTGACTGTGCTGCACTGCGATTGAGGAGATCGGGGCTGTGGCGGTGACTGTGCTGCACTGCGATTGAGGAGATCGGGGCTGTGGCGGTGAATGTGCTGCACCGCGATTGAGGAGATCGGGGCTGTGGCGGTGACTGTGCTGCACCGCGATTGAGGAGATCGGGGCTGTGGTGGTGATTGTGCTGCACTGCGATTGAGGGGATCAGGGCTGTGGTGGTGACTGTGCTGTTCTGCGATTGAGGGGATCGGGGCTGTGGCGGTGACTGTGCTGCACTGCGATTGAGGAGATCGGGGCTGTGGCGGTGACTGTGCTGCACTGCGATTGAGGGGATCGGGGCTGTGGCGGTGACTGTGCTGCACTGCGATTGAGGAGATCGGGGCTGTGGTGGTGACTGTGCTGCACTGCGATTGAGGGGATCGGGGCTGTGGTGGTGACTGTGCTGCACCGCGATTGAGGGGATCAGGGCTGTGGTGGTGACTGTGCTGTTCTGCGATTGAGGGGATCAGGGCTGTGGCGGTGACTGTGCTGCACCGCGATTGAGGGGATCAGGGCTGTGGTGGTGACTGTGTTGCACCGCGATTGAGGGGATCGGGGCTGTGGCGGTGACTGTGCTGCACCGCGATTGAGGGGATCGGGGCTGTGGTGGTGACTGTGCTGCACCGCGATTGAGGGGATCGGGGCTGTGGCGGTGACTGTGCTGCACCGCGATTGAGGGGATCGGGGCTGTGGCGGTGACTGTGCTGCACTGCGATTGAGGGGATCAGGGCTGTGGCGGTGACTGTGCTGCACCGCGATTGAGGGGGTCAGGGCTGTGGCGGTGACTGTGCTGCACCGTGATTGAGGGGATCGGGGCTGGTGGCGGTGACTGTGCTGCACCGCGATTGAGGGGATCGGGGCTGTGGCGGTGACTGTGCTGCACCGCGATTGAGGGGATCGGGGCTGTGGTGGTGACTGTGCTGCACCGCGATTGAGGGGATCGGGGCTGTGGCGGTGACTGTGCTGTTCTGCGATTGAGGGGATCGGGGCTGTGGCGGTGACTGTGCTGCACTGCGATTGAGGGGATCGGGGCTGTGGTGGTGACTGTGCTGCACTGCGATTGAGGAGATTGGGGCTGTGGTGGTGACTGTGCTGCACCGCGATTGAGGGGATCGGGGCTGTGGCGGTGACTGTGCTGCACCGCGATTGAGGGGATCGGGGCTGTGGCGGTGACTGTGCTGCACTGCAATTGAGGGGATCGGGGCTGTGGTGGTGACTGTGCTGCACCGCGATTGAGGGGATCGGGGCTGTGGCGGTGACTGTGCTGCACTGCGATTGAGGAGATCGGGGCTGTGGTGGTGATTGTGCTGCACCGCGATTGAGGAGATCGGGGCTGTGGTGGTGACTGTGCTGCACTGCGATTGAGGGGATCGGGGCTGTGGCGGTGACTGTGCTGCACTGCGATTCAGGGGATCGGGGCTGTGGCGGTGACTGTGCTGCACCGCGATTGAGGGGATCGGGGCTGTGGCGGTGAATGTACTGCACTGCGATTGAGGGGATCGGGGCTGTGGTGGTGAATGTACTGCACCGCGATTGAGGGGATTGGGGCTGTGGTGGTGACTGTGCTGCACCGCGATTGAGGGGATCGGGGCTGTGGCGGTGACTGTGCTGCACTGCGATTGAGGGGATCGGGGCTGTGGCGGTGACTGTGCTGCACTGCGATTGAGGAGATCAGGGCTGTGGTGGTGACTGTACTGCACCGCGATTGAGGGGATCGGGGCTGTGGTGGTGACTGTGCTGCACCGCGATTGAGGAGATCTGGGCTGTGGTGGTGACTGTGCTGCACCGCGATTGAGGGGATCGGGACTGTGGTGGTGACTGTGCTGCACCGCGATTGAGGGGATCGGGGCTGTGGCGGTGACTGTGCTGCACTGCGATTGAGGGGATCGGGGCTGTGGTGGTGACTGTGTGCTGCACCGCGATTGAGGAGATCGGGGCTGTGGTGGTGACTGTACTGCACCGCGATTGAGGAGATCGGGGCTGTGGCGGTGACTGTACTGCACTACGATTGATAGGATCGGGGCTGTGGTGGTGACTGTGCTGCACCGCGATTGAGGGGATCGGGGCTGTGGCGGTGACTGTGCTGCACTGCGATTGAGGGGATCGGGGCTGTGGCGGTGACTGTGCTGTTCTGCGATTGAGGGGATTGGGGCTGTGGTGGTGACTGTGCTGCACCGCGATTGAGGAGATCGGGGCTGTGGCGGTGACTGTGCTGCACCGCGATTGAGGGGATCGGGGCTGTGGCGGTGACTGTGCTGCACTGCGATTGAGATCGGGGCTGTGGCGGTGACTGTGCTGCACCGCGATTGAGGGGATCGGGGCTGTGGCGGTGACTCTACTGCACTGCGATTGAGGGGATCGGGGCTGTGGCGGTGACTGTGCTGCACCGCGATTGAGGGGATCGGGGCTGTGGCGGTGACTGTGCTGCACCGCGATTGAGGAGATCGGGGCTGTGGCGGTGACTGTGCTGCACCGCGATTGAGGGGATCGGGGCTGTGGCGGTGACTGTGCTGCACCGCGATTGAGGAGATCGGGGCTGTGGTGGTGACTGTGCTGCACCGCGATTGAGGGGATCGGGGCTGTGGCGGTGACTGTGCTGTTCTGCGATTGAGGAGATCGGGGCTGTGGCGGTGACTGTGCTGCACCGCGATTGAGGGGATCGGGGCTGTGGCGGTGACTGTGCTGTTCTGCGATTGAGGAGATCGGGGCTGTGGTGGTGACTGTGTGCTGCACCGCGATTGAGGGGATCGGGGCTGTGGTGGTGACTGTGCTGCACCGCGATTGAGGGGATCGGGGCTGTGGTGGTGACTGTGCTGCACCGCGATTGAGGGGATCGGGGCTGTGGCGGTGACTACTGCACTGCGATTGAGGGGATCGGGGCTGTGGTGGTGACTGTGCTGCACCGCGATTGAGGGGATCGGGGCTGTGGTGGTGACTGTGCTGTTCTACGATTGAGGGGATCGGGGCTGTGGTAGTGACTGTGCTGCACCGCGATTGAGGTTATCGGGGCTGTGGTGGTGACTGTACTGCACCGCGATTGAGGGGATCGGGGCTGTGGCGGTGACTGTGCTGCACCGCGATTGAGGAGATCGGGGCTGTGGTGGTGACTGTGCTGTTCTACGATTGAGGGGATCGGGGCTGTGGCGGTGACTGTGCTGCACTGCGATTGAGGGGATCGGGGCTGTGGTGGTGACTGTACTGCACCGCGATTGAGGAGATCGGGGCTGTGGCGGTGACTGTGCTGCACCGCGATTGAGGGGATCGGGGCTGTGGCGGTGACTGTGCTGCACCGCGATTGAGGGTATCGGGGCTGTGGTGGTGACTGTGCTGCACCGCGATTGAGGGGATCGGGGCTGTGGTGGTGATTGTGCTGCACCGCGATTGAGGGGATCGGGGCTGTGGCGGTGACTGTGCTGCACCGCGATTGAGGGGATTGGGGCTGTGGTGGTGACTGTGCTGCACTGCGATTGAGGGGATCGGGGCTGTGGCGGTGACTGTGCTGTTCTGCGATTGAGGGGATCGGGGCTGTGGCGATGAATGTACTGCACCGCGATTGAGGGGATCGGGGCTGTGGCGGTGACTGTGCTGTTCTGCGATTGAGGGGATCGGGGCTGTGGTGGTGACTGTGCTGTTCTGCGATTGAGGGGATCGGGGCTGTGGCGGTGACTGTGCTGCACTGCGATTGAGGGGATCGGGGCTGTGGCGGTGACTGTGCTGCACCGCGATTGAGGGGATCGGGGCTGTGGTGGTGACTGTGCTGCACCGCGATTGAGGGGATCGGGGCTGGTGGCGGTGACTGTGCTGCACCGCGATTGAGGGGATCGGGGCTGTGGCGGTGACTGTGCTGCACCGCGATTGAGGGGATCGGGGCTGTGGCGGTGACTATGCTGCACCGCGATTGAGGGGATCGGGGCTGTGGCGGTGACTGTGCTGCACCGCGAATGAGGGGATCGGGGCTGTGGCGGTGACTGTGCTGCACTGCGATTGAGGAGATCGGGACTGTGGTGGTGACTGTGCTGCACCGCGATTGAGGGGATCGGGGCTGTGGCGGTGACTGTGCTGCACCGCGATTGAGGGGATCGGGGCTGTGGCGGTGACTGTGCTGCACCGCGAATGAGGGGATCGGGGCTGTGGCGGTGACTGTGCTGCACTGCGATTGAGGAGATCGGGACTGTGGTGGTGACTGTGCTGCACCGCGATTGAGGGGATCGGGGCTGTGGCGGTGACTGTGCTGCACCGCGATTGAGGAGATCGGGACTGTGGTGGTGACTGTACTGCACCGCGATTGAGGAGATCGGGGCTGTGGCGGTGACTGTGCTGCACTGCGATTGAGGGGATCGGGGCTGTGGCGGTGACTGTACTGCACCGCGATTGAGGGGATCGGGGCTGTGGCGGTGAATGTACTGCACTGCGATTGAGGGGATCGGGGCTGTGGTGGTGAATGTACTGCACTGCGATTGAGGGGATCGGGGCTGTGGCGGTGACTGTGCTGCACCGCGATTGAGGAGATCGGGGCTGTGGTGGTGACTGTGCTGCACTGCGATTGAGGGGATCGGGGCTGTGGCGGTGACTGTGCTGCACTGCGATTGAGGGGATCGGGGCTGTGGTGGTGAATGTACTGCACCGCGATTGATGGGATCGGGGCTGGTGGCGGTGACTGTGCTGCACCGCGATTGAGGGGATCGGGGCTGTGGCGGTGACTGTGCTGCACCGCGATTGAGGGGATCGGGGCTGTGGCGGTGACTGTGCTGTTCTACGATTGAGGGGATCGGGGCTGTGGTGGTGACTGTGCTGCACTGCGATTGAGGGGATCGGGGCTGTGGCGGTGACTGTGCTGCACCGCGATTGAGGGGATCGGGGCTGTGGCGGTGACTGTGCTATTCTACGATTGAGGGGATCGGGGCTGTGGCGGTGACTGTGCTGCACTGCGATTGAGGGGATCGGGGCTGTGGTGGTGAATGTACTGCACCGCGATTGAGGGGATCGGGGCTGTGGCGGTGACTGTGCTGCACCGCGATTGAGGAGATCGGGGCTGTGGCGGTGACTGTGCTGCACCGCGATTGAGGGGATCGGGGCTGTGGTGGTGACTGTGCTGTTCTACGATTGAGGGGATCGGGGCTGTGGTGGTGACTGTGCTGCACTGCGATTGAGGGGATCGGGGCTGTGGCGGTGACTGTGCTGCACTGCGATTGAGGGGATCGGGGCTGTGGCGGTGACTGTGCTGCACTGCGATTGAGGGGATCGGGGCTGTGGTGGTGACTGTGCTGCACCGCGATTGAGGGGATCGGGGCTGTGGCGGTGACTGTGCTGCACCGCGATTGAGGGGATCGGGGCTGTGGCGGTGACTGTGCTGCACCGCGATTGAGGGGATCGGGGCTGTGGTGGTGATTGTGCTGCACCGCGATTGAGGGGATCGGGGCTGTGGCGGTGACTGTACTGCACTGCGATTGAGGGGATCGGGGCTGTGGCGGTGACTACTGCACCGCGATTGAGGGGATCGGGGCTGTGGCGGTGACTGTGCTGCACTGCGATTGAGGGGATCGGGGCTGTGGTGGTGACTGTGCTGCACCGCGATTGAGGGGATCGGGGCTGGTGGCGGTGACTGTGCTGCACCGCGATTGAGGGGATCGGGGCTGTGGCGGTGACTGTGCTGCACCGCGATTGAGGGGATCGGGGCTGTGGCGGTGACTGTGCTGCACCGCGATTGAGGGGATCGGGGCTGTGGCTGTGACTGTGCTGCACCACGAATGAGGGGATCGGGGCTGTGGCGGTGACTGTGCTGCACCGCGATTGAGGAGATCGGGACTGTGGTGGTGACTGTGCTGCACCGCGATTGAGGGGATCGGGGCTGTGGCGGTGACTGTACTGCACCGCGATTGAGGGGATCGGGGCTGTGGCGGTGACTGTGCTGCACTGCGATTGAGGAGATCGGGGCTGTGGCGGTGACTGTGCTGCACCGCGATTGAGGGGATTGGGGCTGTGGTGGTGACTGTGCTGCACCGCGATTGAGGAGATCGGGACTGTGGTGGTGACTGTACTGCACCGCGATTGAGGGGATCGGGGCTGTGGCGGTGACTGTGCTGCACCGCGATTGAGGGGATCGGGGCTGTGGCGGTGACTGTGCTGCACCGCGATTGAGGGGATCGGGGCTGTGGTGGTGACTGTGCTGCACCGCGATTGAGGAGATCGGGACTGTGGTGGTGACTGTGCTGCACCGCGATTGAGGGGATCGGGGCTGTGGCGGTGACTGTACTGCACCGCGATTGAGGGGATCGGGGCTGTGGCGGTGACTGTGCTGCACTGCGATTGAGGAGATCGGGGCTGTGGCGGTGACTGTGCTGCACCGCGATTGAGGGGATTGGGGCTGTGGTGGTGACTGTGCTGCACCGCGATTGAGGAGATCGGGACTGTGGTGGTGACTGTACTGCACCGCGATTGAGGGGATCGGGGCTGTGGCGGTGACTGTGCTGCACCGCGATTGAGGGGATCGGGGCTGTGGCGGTGACTGTGCTGCACCGCGATTGAGGGGATCGGGGCTGTGGTGGTGACTGTGCTGCACCGCGATTGAGGAGATCGGGGCTGTGGCGGTGACTGTGCTGCACCGCGATTGAGGAGATCGGGGCTGTGGCGGTGACTGTGCTGCACCGCGATTGAGGGGATCGGGGCTGGTGGCGGTGACTGTGCTGCACCGCGATTGTGGGGATCGGGGCTGTGGCGGTGACTGTGCTGCACTGCGATTGAGGGGATCGGGGCTGTGGCGGTGACTGTGCTGTTCTGCGATTGAGGGGATCGGGGCTGTGGCGGTGACTGTGCTGTTCTGCGATTGAGGGGATTGGGGCTGTGGCGGTGACTGTACTGCACTGCGATTGAGGGGATCGGGGCTGTGGTGGTGACTGTACTGCACCGCGATTGAGGGGATCGGGGCTGTGGCGGTGACTGTGCTGCACCGCGATTGAGGGGATCGGGGCTGTGGTGGTGAATGTACTGCACTGCGATTGAGGAGATCGGGGCTGTGGCGGTGACTGTGCTGCACCGCGATTGAGGAGATCGGGACTGTGGTGGTGACTGTACTGCACCGCGATTGAGGGGATCGGGGCTGTGGCGGTGACTGTGCTGCACCGCGATTGAGGAGATCGGGACTGTGGTGGTGACTGTGCTGCACCGCGATTGAGGGGATCGGGGCTGTGGCGGTGACTGTGCTGCACCGCGATTGAGGGGATCGGGGCTGGTGGTGGTGACTGTGCTGCACTGCGATTGAGGGGATCGGGGCTGTGGCGGTGACTGTGCTGCACTGCGATTGAGGGGATCGGGGCTGTGGCGGTGACTGTGCTGCACTACGATTGAGGGGATCGGGGCTGTGGCGGTGACTGTGCTGCACCGCGATTGAGGGGATCGGGGCTGTGGCGGTGACTGTGCTGCACCGCGATTGATAGGATCGGGGCTGTGGCGGTGACTGTGCTGCACCGCGATTGAGGGGATCGGGGCTGTGGCGGTGACTGTGCTGCACCGCGATTGAGGGGATCGCGGCTGTGGCGGTGACTGTGCTGCACTACGATTGATAGGATCGGGGCTGTGGTGGTGACTGTGCTGCACCGCGATTGAGGGGATCGGGGCTGTGGCGGTGACTGTGCTGCACTGCGATTGAGGGGATCGGGGCTGTGGTGGTGACTGTGCTGCACCGCGATTGAGGGGATCGGGGCTGTGGTGGTGACTGTGCTGCACCACGAGTGAGGGGATCGGGGCTGTGGTGGTGACTGTGCTGCACCGCGATTGAGGGGATCGGGGCTGTGGTGGTGAATGTACTGCACCGCGATTGAGGGGATCGGGGCTGTGGCGGTGACTGTGCTGCACCGCGATTGAGGGGATCGCGGCTGTGGCGGTGACTGTGCTGCACTACGATTGATAGGATCGGGGCTGTGGTGGTGACTGTGCTGCACCGCGATTGAGGGGATCGGGGCTGTGGCGGTGACTGTGCTGCACTGCGATTGAGGGGATCGGGGCTGTGGTGGTGACTGTGCTGCACCGCGATTGAGGGGATCGGGGCTGTGGTGGTGACTGTGCTGCACCGCGATTGAGGGGATCGGGGCTGTGGTGGTGACTGTGCTGCACCGCGATTGAGGGGATCGGGGCTGTGGTGGTGAATGTACTGCACCGCGATTGAGGAGATCGGGGCTGTGGCGGTGACTGTGCTGCACCGCGATTGAGGAGATCGGGGCTGTGGCGGTGACTGTGCTGTACGGCGATTGAGGGGATCGGGGCTGTGGCGGTGACTGTGCTGCACCACGATTGAGGGGATCGGGGCTGTGGTGGTGACTGTGCTGCACGGCGATTGAGGGGATCGGGGCTGTGGCGGCTCTTTCCCGTGTCTGTCACCGGGCCGTGTTGGAAGTGGGATCGGGCCTGTCGCAGCTCTCTCCTGTCGTCCGGTCCTGTTGCGGTACTCTCTCCTGTCGGCCGCGGCACTCTCTCTTGTCGGCCACAGCGCCCTCTCCTGTCGGTCGCGGGGCTCTGTCCTGTTGGCCGCGGCGCCCTCTCCTGTCGGTCGCGGGGCCCTCTCCTGTCGGCCGCGGGGCTCTGTCCTGTTGGCCTCGGCGCCCTCTCCTGTCGGTCGCGGGGCTCTGTCCTGTTGGCTGCGGCGCCCTCTCCTGTCGGTCGCGGTGCTCTGTCCTGTTGGCCGCGGCGCCCTCTCCTGTCGGCCGCGGCGCCCTCTCCTGTCGGCCGCGGCGCCCTCTCCTGTCGGCCGCGGCGCCCTCTCCTGTCGGCCGCGGCGCCCTCTCCTGTCGGCCGCGGCGCCCTCTCCTGTCGGCCGCGGCGCCCTCTCCTGTCGGCCGCGGCGCCCTCTCCTGTCGGCCGCGGCGCTCTGTCCTGTCGGCCACGGCGCCCTCTCCTGTCGGTCGCGGTACTCTGTCCTGTTGGCTGCGGCGCCCTCTCCTGTCGGTCGCGGTGCTCTGTCCTGTTGGCTGCGGCGCCCTCTCCTGTCGGTCGCGGCGCCCTCTCCTGTCGGCCGCGGCGCCCTCTCCTGTCGGCCGCGGCGCCCTCTCCTGTCGGCCGCGGCGCCCTCTCCTGTCGGCCGCGGCGCTTTCTCCTGTCGGTCGCGGGGCTCTGTCCTGTCGGCCGCGGCGCCCTCTCCTGTCGGCCGCGGCGCCCTCTCCTGTCGGTCGCGGTGCTCTGTCCTGTTGGCTGCGGCGCCCTCTCCTGTCGGTCGCGGGGCTCTGTCCTGTTGGCCGCGGCGCCCTCTCCTGTCGGTCGCGTGCTCTGTCCTGTTGGCTGCGGCGCCCTCTCCTGTCGGTCGCGGGGCTCTGTCCTGTTGGCCGCGGCGCCCTCTCCTGTCGGTCGCGTGCTCTGTCCTGTCGGCCGCGGCGCCCTCTCCTGTCGGCCGGGCCTGTTGCGGCGCTCTCTCCTGTCGGCCGCGGCACCCTCTCCTGTCGGCTGGGCCTGTCGCGGCCCTCTCATGTCTGACAGTCGCTGGGCTGCGGTGGATGGGGTGTCGGGGCTAGTCGCGGTGCTCTCCTATGTCTTTGATGGTCGAGATGGAGGGGGGCTGGTCGCAGCGCTCTCCTGTGTGTGTGACGGTTGTCGGGCCACGGTGAAGGGGGGCTCGGGGCTGGTGGCGGCGCACTGCTATGTATGTAAGGTCGCCGGGCTGCAGTGGAGGAGGGGACTTGAGGCTGGTTACGGCGCTTTGTCTGTGATGGCGCGGTGTCTTTCCGGTGACGTTCTGCATTCTCTACGTTGCAGGTGGTGATGGACATCTATGAGCTAGAGAACCCTGAGGGAATCATCCTGTCCATGGGGGGGCAACTCCCCAATAACATCGCCATGGCTCTGCATCGGCAGCAGTGCCGCGTCATGGGCACCTCCCCCGAGGCCATAGACTCTGCTGAGAATCGCTTCAAGTTCTCCCGCCTGCTGGACACTATCGGGATCAGTCAGCCGCAGTGGAGGGAGCTGTCCGACACCCAGGTGAGGCCAGGCTGCAGGGTGAGCAGCGGGGGAGGCCGAGGTGGGGTCCGGTGAGCAGCGGGGGAGGCCGGGGTGGCGTCTGCTGCAGGGTGCTCCTTGTGTCTGACCTCTGTCCTCCTGTCTCCAGTGTGCGCTGAACTTCTGTAACACGGTCGGGTACCCCTGTGTGGTGCGGCCATCCTACGTCCTGAGCGGCGCCGCCATGAATGTGGCCTACACAGATGAAGATCTGGAGAAGTTCCTGTCCAGCGCCGTGGCCGTATCCAAGGAGCATCCGGTGGTCATCTCCAAGTTCATCCAGGAGGCCAAGGTTCATGTGGAGACTGGGGTGATCGGCGTGGGGGGCAGGGAATCGGAAGTGATAATGGTGGGGGGGCGGGGAATCAGAAGTCATACTGGTGGGGATCAGCGTGAGGGACGGGCATCGGAAGAGATAATGGTGGGGATCAGCGCGGCGGATCGGAAGTGATAAAGGTGGGGGGTGGGGGATCGGAAGTGATAAAGGTGGGGATCAGCGTGGGGGACGGGCATCGGAAGAGATAATGGTGGGGATCAGCGCGGCGGATCGGAAGTAATAGAGGTGGGGATCGGTGTGGGGGGGATCGGAAGTTATAAAGGTGGGGGGTGGGGGATCGGCAGTGATAAGGGTGGGGATCAGTGGAGGGGGGTAGATTGGCAGTCATCGGGGGGGTTGGCAGTGATAAGAATAGGGATCATCAGGGGGGGTTAGATCAGCGGTCATCAGGGGGATCGGCAGCGATAAGGGTGGGGATCAGTGGAGGGGGGGTAGATTGGTAGTCATCGGGGGGGTTGGCAGTGATAAGAATGGGGATCATCAGGGGGGGTTAGATCAGCGGTCATCAGGGGGATCGGCAGTGATAAGGGTGGGGATCAGCGGAGGGGTGTTAGATCGGCAGTCAACGGGTGGATGGCAGACATCTTTATGGGGATTAGCAGGGGGGAATTGGTAGATTGGCAGTGATGAGGGGGGTGAATCAGCAGTCAGCGGGCAGATGGCGGACATGTTTATGGGGACCAGTGGGGGCTGGGATAGGTAGACTGGCAATGATGGGGGGGGTAGATTGAACACAAATTATGACAAGTGATGGGGGGGTAGATTGGCAGTCAGCGGGTGAATGGTGGACATCTTTAAGGGGATCAGCGGAGGGGGTTGGTAGTTAGCAGTGATGGGGGGAGTAGATCGGCAGTCAGAGGGCGGTCATCTTTACGGGGATCACCGGGTGGGGGGGTTGGAATTGGTAGATTGGCAGTGATGGGGGGTACATCGGCAGTCAGTGGGGTCTAGTTTGGCAGTCAGCGGGCAGATGGCTGACATCTTTATGGGGATCAGTGGAGGGGGTTGGTAGATTGGCAGTGGTGGGGGTCTGGTTCGACATACATCTTTATGGGGATCGGGGGTCCCCCGCTCATGGCGTCCTCTGTGATCAGGAGATCGATGTGAACGCGATGGCCTGTGACGGCGTGGTTGGGGGCTGCGGTCATCCTTATGGGCATCAGTAAGGGCTGTGGCCATCTTTCTGGGGATCAGCTGCTCAGGTGATCATGTGACCGCCTCTGATGGCTTCCTCTGTGGTCTGGAGATCGATGTGGACTTGGTGGCCTGTGTTGGTGTGGTGGGGCTGGTGCCATCTTTCCGGGGATCACTGGGGGCTGGTGCCATCTTTCCAGGGATCAGTGGGGGCTGGTGCCATATTTCCGGGGATCAGAAGGCAATTCTGGGGATCATGTGACCTCCTGCTGATGGATTCCTCTGTGGTCAGGAGATCGATGTGGGACGCGGTGGCCTGTGACAGCATGGTGGGGGCTAGTGGCCATCTTTCCGGGGATCGGTAGGGGCTGGTGGCCATCTTTCCGGGGATCAGTGGGGGCTGGCGACCATTTTTCCAGGGATCAGTGGGGGCTGGCGGCCATCTTTCCGGGGATCGGTAGGGGCTGGTGGCCATCTTTCCGGGGATCGGTAGGGGCTGGTGGCCATCTTTCCGGGGATCGGTAGGGGCTGGTGGCCATCTTTCCGGGGATCGGTAGGGGCTGGTGGCCATCTTTCCAGGGATCAGTAGGGGCTGGCGGCCATCTTCACAAGGGATCAGTAGGGGCTGGCGGCCATTTTTCCAGGGATCAGTAGGGGCTGGTGGCCATCTTTCCGGGGATCAGTAGGGGCTGGTGGCCATCTTTCCGGGGATCAGTAGGGGCTGGTGGCCATCTTTCCGGGGATCAGTAGGGGCTGGTGGCCATCTTTCCGGGGATCAGTAGGGGCTGGTGGCCATCTTTCCGGGGATCAGTAGGGGCTGGTGGCCATCTTTCCAGGGATCAGTAGGGGCTGGCGGCCATCTTTCCGGGGATCGGTAGGGGCTGGTGGCCATCTTTCCAGGGATCAGTAGGGGCTGGCGGCCATCTTCACAAGGGATCAGTAGGGGCTGGCGGCCATTTTTCCAGGGATCAGTAGGGGCTGGTGGCCATCTTTCCGGGGATCAGTAGGGGCTGGTGGCCATCTTTCCGGGGATCAGTAGGGGCTGGTGGCCATCTTTCCGGGGATCAGTAGGGGCTGGTGGCCATCTTTCCGGGGATCGGTAGGGGCTGGTGGCCATCTTTCCAGGGATCAGTAGGGGCTGGCGGCCATCTTCGCAAGGAATCAGTGGGGGCTGGTGCCATCTTTCCAGGGATCAGTGGGGGTTGGCGGCCATCTTTCCGGGGATCAGGAGGCAGTTTCTGGGATCATGTGACCTCCTGCTGATAGCTTCTTCTATGGTCAGGAGATCGATGTGGACGCGGTGGCCTGTGACGGCATGGTGGTGGCTGTGGCCATTTCGGAGCACGTGGAGAATGCGGGGGTCCACTCTGGAGACGCCACGCTGGTCACCCCTCCCCAGGACATCACTCCCAAGACTCTGGAGCGGATCAAGGCCATCGTGCATGCGGTGGGGCTGGAGCTCCAGGTGACCGGACCCTTCAACCTACAGCTCATCGCCAAGGTAAGTGGCTGGTGCTTGCTTACTGCAGTGCATTGTGGGAAATGTCGAAATCCCTAATAACTCTTCGCTGTCCCCCAGGACGATCAGCTGAAGGTGATCGAGTGCAACGTCCGCGTCTCCCGCTCCTTCCCTTTTGTGTCCAAGACGCTGGGGGTGGATCTGGTCGCCTTGGCAACGCAAGTTATAATGGGAGAAGAGGTGGAGCCTGTGGGCCTCATGGCGGGCACAGGAATTGTGGGAGTGAAGGTTAGTGATTGTGCCGTAGCCCCCGTCATCTGTCACCAGGACCCCCACCCCTATCACTGTCCTCCACTGTCCCGCAGGTGCCGCAGTTCTCCTTTTCCCGCCTGGCCGGAGCGGACGTGGTCCTCGGGGTGGAGATGACGAGCACCGGAGAGGTGGCCTGCTTCGGGGAGAACCGCTACGAGGCCTATCTAAAGGCCATGCTTAGCACCGGCTTCAAGATTCCCCACAACAACATCTTGCTGACCATCGGCAGCTACAAGGTGAGGGGCGCACACTGTCTGTAACCTATGGGGGTATAATGTGATGGGCACACACTGACCGTAACCCACGGGGGATACAAGGTGAGGGGCGCACACTGACCGTAACCCACGGGGGCTACAAGGTGAGGGGCGCACACTTTCTGTAACCCACGGGGGCTACAAGGTGATGGGCGCACACTGTCTGTAACCCATGGGGGTACAAGGTGATGGGCGCACACTGTCTGTAACCCACGGGCGTACAAGGTGAGGGGCGCACACTGTCCATAACCTACAGGGGGCTACAAGGTGAGGGGCGCACACTTTCTGTAACCCATGGGGGTACAAGGTAATGGGCGCACACTGTCTGTAACCCATGGGGGTAGAAGGTGAGGGGCGCACACTGTCTGTAACCCATGGGGGTACAAGGTGAGGGGCGCACACTGTCTGTAACCCATGGGGGTACAAGGTGAGGGGCGCACACTGTCCATAACCTACAGGGGGCTACAAGGTGAGGGGCGCACACTGTATGTAGCCGCTGACCACAGGAGGGCTAGAAAGTGAGGGAGCACACACTGTGTCCAGATCCAGGCCAGTATCTGCCACTGTGGTTTCACCCAGCTCCGGCCTGGTCATGTCAGGGGTTAACTCCTCCCTGCCTCACTCTGGTTTCCGGGACACTATATCTTGGTGCTGCACCTCCGGTTCGGTGCCAGTGATAGTTTATGCTCTGCAGCGTGTATTTCTGGCTCTGGTGAGTTACCTCATCTGTCCTGCTACCAAGTTCTGACCCATACCATCCTCCATTCATCCATCTGTCCCGGTCCCTGACTACCCGCTCCTGTCCCTGTCTGTCTTATCCCAGTTCACAGTCCTGACCTGTTTGTCCTCCTCCCTTGTTTGTACTTGGACTTCCCGGCATCTGACCTCTGTCCACGTTCCTGACCCCGACCTCCGTTTCTTCCTCCGGTTGTATCTGTGACTTCTCGGCTATCACCTGACCACGATTTGTCTATTCGTGTGCTATTGAGGATATCTCCTGCTGCTGACCCGGTATTCTGACTACTCTATTGCCCTCTGGTGGTTCACCTGGTAACTGCACTCTGAAGTAACTTCAGCTTCCCCTTGTGCAGCGAGACATTACCACTGGACATACTTTTTCTCCCTCATGGACCCGTTACGCACTCTTGCTGATCAGATGTCAAATCTGACCCAGATGATGCAGGATTTGTCCGTTGAGCATGGGGCCCTGGCCACTTCCCATAATCCACTCCAGGGGGAGCTTACGGCTGCTGTTAAAGCCTTCCAGGGTTCCATGGCACAGATGGCCATTAGACAGCCTGATCCTATTCATCTCTTTACGTTCTCCTGAACCCATGATCAGGCTTCCTGATGCGTTCTCCGGGAGAAAGAAGTTCCATATATTTAGGGAGAGTCATAAACTACTTTTTTCTCTTCGACCCCGATCCTCTGGGGATGAGAGCCAGCGGGTGGGGATAATAATCTCCTTGCTTAGAGAGGGTCCTCAGACTTGGGCCTTCTCATTGCCCCTGACAGCCCTTGAACGTCCATCTGTGGATAGGTTTTTTGACACCCTAGGACTTACTTATGACGAACCAGACCGGGTCACGATGGCAGAGGACACAATCATGGGTCTCTCCCATGGAAGACACACTGCTGAATGGTATTACTCGGAGTTCAGGCAGTGGTTCACCGAGGTGTACCGGAATGATTCTGCTTTGAGATGCCAGTTCAAGAGAGGACTGTCTGATCATTTAAAGGACGCTTTGGCCCTTCATCCTCCACCTAGTTCTTTGGAGGAGGCAATACGAATGGATCAGAGGTTGTGGAAGAGAGGAGTGACCCAGCGGGAAGCCTCATTATGCCCAGTCAAGTCCGAGGTTGTTCCACGTATAGAGCCTATGGAGGTCGGTGTCACTGACTCCAAGAAGAAAGAGGAAACTGCAACGGGAATGGAGGTTATGTATCTATTGTGGAGGTCTGGGACATTGGAGGAAGGACTCCCCGGCTTATCCTCCGTCCACCAAGCCGCTGGGAAACGCCTGAGTCTGGGTGAAGGTCGAGGAGATCACCCAGACTCCCAGGTACTCTTTTCCTCATTTCAAATGATACTGTTGGAGGTGGAACTTTGAATTGGAGATTGTTGCGTTCCAGTCTTTGCTTTTGTGGACTGTGGATCCTCCATGAACTTCATTGACTCTAGTCTGGTGTCCGAAGCTAAGATAGGGACAGTTAGGCTAGAGACTCCTTCATATCATTGCCATTGATAAGACACCGTTGTCACAGAATGTGGTTACATTTGTGTCTGAGGAGTTCCTTCACCAGGAATGTATCTCATGTCACATCATGGATACCCTCCCGGCTGGGAAGGTGTTGGGATTCCCCTGGTTGCAGATGCATAACCCTGTTTTCTTCAGCGCTCTATTGGGAGACCCAGACGATTGGGGTATAGCTACTGCCCTCTGGAGGCCACACAAAGCACTACATCAAAAGTGCAAGGCCCCTCCCCCTCTGGCTATACCCCCCCCGTGGTATCACGGGTTCTCCAGTTTTAGCTTTGTGTGCGAAGGAGGTCAGACATTCCACGCATAGCTCCACAGATTTTAGTCAGCAGTAGCTGCTGACTGTTTCGGATGGAAGAAAAGAGGACACATATAGTGTCCCCAGCATGCTCCCTTCTCACCCCTGGATGGTGTTGTAAGGTTGAGGTACCTATTGCTGGTACAGGGCTGGAGCCTGACATGCTGTTTTCCTTCCACATCCCCTTGTAGGGCTCTGTGGAAGTGGGATCCTGCCGGCCTCTCAGCTCTGACGCCGGGCTCCATCCACAGACCCATTAGAACCTGATGGAGACGGAGCAGGAGTACGATCAGGGACAGGCCCTGCATCATACAGGTACTCTGTGTCCCCGGCAGGCACAGACACACTCCGGGCTGGCTGGGTGTTGTAGTGCGCCGGGGACCGCAACGTGGAGTTGGTGTCCCTACAGATTACTGGGGGACTTTTTTGTGTATGGGAACGCAGCGCCGACCCCCTCTGGACCGGGCGGCGCTGCTGTGACTTGTGGTGCGCCGGGGATCCGCCGTCCGCGCTTTTACGGCGGCGGCGGTTATAAATTTAGTCCCCGGCTTTTTGGGCCTAGGACGCCGGCAGCTCCGTTTCGTTCCCGCCCCCACCCTGTCATTCAGGGTAGGGGAGAGACGCTGTTCGCTAGCAGCGACGAGGGCTGGAGCCTGATTTACATGCTCCAGCCCTCACACTAGGCACAGAGGGAAGCAGGCTTCCCGCTCTTGGCCAGGAACGCCCAGGGCCCGCCCCCCTTCTCTCTCAGGACGCCGGCAGCCATTACATGCAGTCTGGCTGGAGGAAGGACGCAAGGCTCTGGGAGACCTGGACTAGGGGCTATCTGGCGACCACACACCCGCTTTTTTAAGCGGGCGGTAAGCGATTTTTCTGTGCTGGTCCCTCTAGTGCCTCACGGTGTATCGGTGTACTGTGTAGGATATAGAGATATTGTATTTCTTGCACTGTGAGGTCGCTTCTGGCTGCATATCCCAGATCACTCTGTGGAAGCAACAACATGCCATCCTCAAAACGCAAGGCGGCCAAGGCAAAAAGGGCTGTGTATACTGCGTGTGCTGCATGTGGGGCTAATCTACCAGCAGGCTCTGATGACCCCCATTGTGTGCAATGCTCCGACCCGGTGCTGCTTCGCCAGCAGGAGTCAGGAGAGGTAGTGACCCAGGCTGGGACGCTTGTAAGTTCTGCCCCGGTGACAGGGACAGACTTTGCAGTTTTTGCTGATAATATGTCTGTGTCTATGGCAAAAATCCTTGAAACCTTGCAATCTATGCATGGGGCTCAGTCTCTGGGCACGGCGAGGCCTCTGTCCTCAGGTCCCCCTTACTTGGAATGTATCCAGCCCACAGGGGGGTCCCCGGCTTCACAGGCCGAGGATTATGACTCAGATGATGGCCCCAGCCACCCTAAGCGAGCTCGCTGGGAAAGACCCTCGACGTCATCACACTGCTCAGGGTCTCAGCGCAATCAGTCTCCCTGTGATGTGTCTGATGAGAGTGATCAGGAATCCACTCCTGGAACCCCTCTCAACCTGGATACCCCGGATGGGGATGCCATGGTAAACGACCTTATCTCAGCCATCAATAGGCTGTTGGATATTTCTCCCCCAGCCCCTTCAGCAGAAGAGGCGGCTGCGGAGCAGGAGAAGTTTCGTTTCCTTTATCCCAAGCGTAAATTGAGTGCTTTGTTAGATCACTCTGACTTCAGAGAATCAATCCAGAAGCACGACGCTCACCCAGAAAGGCGTTTCTCTAAACGATCTAAAGATACGCGTTTCCCTTTCCCCCCTGAGGTGGTCAAGCGCTGGACACAGTGTCCAAAGGTAGACCCCCCGATTTCCAAACTCGCAGCTAGGTCCATAGTTGCAGTGGAGGATGGCGCTTCACTTAAAGATGCCAATGACAGACAGATGGACCTTTGGTTAAAATCTGTCTATGAAGCTATCGGCGCGTCGTTTGCTCCGGCATTCGCAGCCGTATGGGCACTCCAGGCTATTTCAGCTGGCTTAGCAAAAGTGGATGCTATCATACATCCAGCAGTGCCGCAAGTGGCGCACCTTACCACGCAGATGTCGGCGTTTGCGTCTTACGCTATCAATGCGGTCCTAGAATCTACCAGTCGCACCTCAATGGCGTCCGCCAATTCGGTAGTTTTGCGCAGAGCCTTGTGGTTAAAGGACTGGAAAGCAGATGCTGGTTCCAAAAAATGTTTAACCAGTTTGCCTTTGTCTAGAGATAGACTGTTTGGCGAGCCATTGGCTGACATCATTAAGCAGTCCAAGGGTAAAGACTCCTCTTTACCACAGCCCAGAACATCCAAACCTCAGCAGAAAAAGTGGCAGCAGAGGTTTCAGTCCTTTCGAGGTTCGGGCAAGACACCATTTACCTCGTCCAAAGGGACTCAGAGGACGCAAAGAAACTCAGATTCGTGGCGGACTCACACACGCCCCAAGAAAGCAAATGGAGGTACCGCTTCCAAAGCGGCTACCTCATGACTTCCAGCCCCCCCCCTCCGCATCGCCGGTCGGGGGCAGGCTCTCCCGCTTTTCCGGCATTTGGATGTCACAGGTCAAAGACCGGTGGGTGACGGACATTTTGTCTCGCGGGTACAGAATCGAGTTCAATTCTCGTCCTCCAGCTCGGTTCTTCAGAACCTCCCCACGTCCAGACCGAGCAGATGCTCTGCTGCAGGCGGTGGATTCCCTAAAAGCGGAAGGAGTGGTGATCCCAGTCCCTCCTCAGGAACAAGGGCAAGGGTTTTACTCCAATCTCTTTGTGGTTCCAAAAAAGGACGGCTCGTTCCGTCCTGTTCTGGACCTAAAACGGCTCAACAAGCATGTGCACGCCAGGAGGTTCCGGATGGAAACCCTCCGCTCTGTCATTGCCTCAATGTCCAGAGGAGACTTCCTTGCCTCAATAGACATCAAAGATGCTTATCTCCACGTGCCAATTGCTACAGAACATCAACGTTTTCTACGTTTTGTGATAGGAGACGACCATTTTCAGTTCGTAGCTCTTCCATTTGGTCTGGCGACAGCCCCACGGGTCTTCACCAAGGTCATGGCGGCGGTGGTAGCAGTCTTGCACTCTCAGGGACACTCGGTGATCCCTTACCTAGACGACTTATTGGTCAAAGCTCCCTCTCAGGAGGCATGTCAGCACAGCCTGAAGGCTACGCTGGAGACTCTACAGTCTTTCGGATGGATCATCAACTTTCCAAAGTCGATCCTATCACCGACTCAGTCACTAACGTATCTTGGCATGGAGTTTCATACTCTAGCAGCGATAGTGAAGCTGCCGCTGAACAAGCAGCGGTCACTACAGACAGGGGTGCAATCTCTCCTGCAGGGCCAGTTGCATCCCTTGCGGCGTCTCATGCATTTCCTAGGGAAGATGGTGGCAGCCATGGAAGCAGTTCCCTTTGCGCAGTTTCATCTGCGCCCACTTCAATGGGACATTCTCCGCCAATGGGACGGGAAGTCAACGTCCCTGGACAGGAAAGTCTCGCTTTCCCAGACGGCCAAGGACTCTCTACAATGGTGGCTCCTTCCCACTTCATTATCTCAGGGAAGATCCTTCCTGCCCCCATCCTGGGCAGTAGTTACGACAGATGCGAGTCTGTCGGGGTGGGGAGCAGTGTTTCTCCACCACAGGGCTCAGGGGACGTGGACTCCGCAGGAGTCCACCCTTCAGATCAATGTTCTGGAAATCAGAGCAGTGTATCTTGCCCTACTAGCCTTCCAGCAGTGGCTGGAAGGAAAGCAGATCCGAATCCAATCGGACAACTCCACAGCGGTGGCATACATCAACCACCAAGGAGGGACGCGCAGTCGGCAAGCCTTCCAAGAAGTCCGGCGCATTCTAATGTGGGTGGAGGACAGAGCATCCACCATATCCGCGGTTCACATCCCAGGCGTAGAAAACTGGGAAGCAGACTTCCTCAGTCGCCAGGGCATGGACGCAGGGGAATGGTCCCTTCACCCGGACGTGTTTCAGGAAATCTGTCGCCGCTGGGGAGTGCCGGACGTCGACCTAATGGCATCCCGGCACAACAACAAGGTCCCGGCATTCATGGCGAGGTCGCGCGATCAAAGAGCTCTGGCGGCAGACGCCTTGGTTCAAGATTGGTCGCAGTTTCAGCTCCCTTACGTGTTTCCGCCTCTGGCGCTCTTGCCCAGAGTGCTACGCAAGATCAGATCCGAGTGCAGCCGCATCATACTCGTCGCTCCAAACTGGCCGAGGAGGTCGTGGTATCCGGATCTGTGGCATCTCACGATCGGTCGACCGTGGTCACTGCCAGACCGACCAGACTTACTGTCCCAAGGGCCGTTTTTCCATCAGAATTCTGCGGCCCTGAACCTGACTGTGTGGCCATTGAGTCCTGGATCCTAGCATCTGCAGGATTATCTCAAGGAGTCGTTGCCACAATGAGACAAGCTAGAAAGTCGAATTCTGCTAAGATCTACCACAGAACGTGGAAGATTTTCTTATCCTGGTGCTCGGCCCAGGGAGTGTCTCCCTGGCCATTTGCATTACCCAAGTTTCTTTCCTTCCTGCAATCGGGGTTAGAAAAGGGCTTGTCGCTCAGCTCCCTTAAAGGGCAAGTTTCGGCACTATCCGTATTTTTTCAGAAGCGTCTAGCACGTCTTCCTAAGGTGCGCACGTTCCTGCAGGGGGTCTGTCATATTGTGCCCCCGTACAAGCGACCGTTAGATCCATGGGATCTGAACAGGGTACTAGTTGCTCTCCAGAAGCCGCCCTTCGAGCCTCTGAAGGAAGTTTCCTTTTCTCGGCTGTCGCAGAAAGTGGCGTTTCTTGTTGCGATCACATCGCTTCGGCGAGTGTCTGAGCTGGCAGCTCTGTCTTCCAAGGCTCCCTTCCTGGTGTTCCACCAGGACAAGGTTGTGCTGCGCCCCATTCCGGAGTTTCTTCCTAAGGTCGTATCCTCTTTTCATCTTAATCAGGATATTTCCTTGCCGTCTTTTTGCCCTCATCCGGTTCACCGGTATGAAAAGGACTTACGTTTGCTAGATCTGGTGAGAGCACTCAGAATCTACATTTCCCGCACGGCGCCCATACGCCGTGCCGATGCACTTTTCGTCCTTGTCGCTGGTCCGCGCAAGGGGTTGCAGGCTTCTAAAGCCACCCTGGCTCGATGGATCAAAGAACCAATTCTAGAGGCCTACCGTTCTGCGGGGCTTCCGGTTCCTTCAGGGCTAAAAGCCCACTCAACCAGAGCCGTGGGTGCGTCCTGGGCATTACGTCACCAGGCTTCGGCTCAACAGGTGTGCCAGGCAGCTACCTGGTCCAGTCTGCACACTTTCACCAAGCATTATCAGGTGCATACCTATGCTTCGGCGGATGCCAGCTTAGGTAGAAGAGTCCTGCAGGCGGCAGTGACACCCCCGTAGGGGAGGGCTGTTTTGCAGCTCTAACATGAGGTATTTATTTACCCACCCAGGGACAGCTTTTGGACGTCCCAATCGTCTGGGTCTCCCAATAGAGCGCTGAAGAAGAAGGGAATTTTGTTACTTACCGTAAATTCCTTTTCTTCTAGCTCTTATTGGGAGACCCAGCACCCGCCCTGTTGTCCTTCGGGATGTTTTTTTGTTGTTTGCGGGTACACATGTTGTTCATGTTGAACGGTTTTTCAGTTCTCCGATGTTATTCGGAGTTAATTTGTTTAAACCAGTTATTGGCTTCCTCCTTCTTGCTTTGGCACTAAAACTGGAGAACCCGTGATACCACGGGGGGGGTATAGCCAGAGGGGGAGGGGCCTTGCACTTTTGATGTAGTGCTTTGTGTGGCCTCCGGAGGCAGTAGCTATACCCCAATCGTCTGGGTCTCCCAATAAGAGCTAGAAGAAAAGGAATTTACGGTAAGTAACAAAATTCCCTTCATTGACTGGGAATCTTGTGATATTGGGTAAATGGGTCCTAACTGAGCATCTGGCTGTCTTTCTACTGTTCAAGTGTCTTCCACTAATCTGGAGGGTATTCCGGAGTACCTGAAAGATTTTGGAGACGTGTTTTCCGAAAAGGAGACTGAGGTTTTGCCACCACATCGCCCTTACGATTGTACCGTCAATCTCATTCCGGTTGCTCAATTGCCCAAGGCCCGTTTGTACAATCATTCTGGCTTGGAACGCGCTGCCATGAAAAAGTATATTTCTGATAGTTTACGTAAGGGTCACATCCGTCCCTCTGTCTCGCCTGTGGTTGCTGAGTTCTTTTTTAAGAAAAAAGATGGTGGCTTATGCCCATGCCTCGCTTCTCGTGAACTGAATAAGATTACTGTGAGAAATACTTATCCCCGTCCACTCATCCCAGATCTCTATAATCCGTTATCTGGTGCAAAGTGGTTCTCTAAGCTGGACCTTAGGGGAGCCTATAACCTCGTTCACATCCAGGAGGGGGGGGGGGTGAGTGGAAATCGGCATTTCTTCGGCGCTCTATTGGGAGACCCAGACGATTGGTGTATAGCACTGCCTCCGGAGGCCACACAAAGCAATTACACTAAAAAGTGTAAGGCCCCTCCCCTTCTGGCTATACACCCCCAGTGGGATCACTGGCTCACCAGTTTTCTGCTTTGTGCGAAGGAGGTCAGACATCCACGCATAGCTCCACTGTTTAGTCAGCAGTAGCTGCTGACTATATCGGATGGAAGAAAAGAGGGCCCATATGGGGCCCCCAGCATGCTCCCTTCTCACCCGCGGTTGGTGCTTGTAAGGTTGAGGTACCCATTGCTGGTACGGAGGCTGGAGCCCACATGCTGTTTTCCTTCCACATCCCCCTGAAGGGCTCTGAGGAAGTGGGATCTTACCGGCCACCAAGCCCTGAGGCCGGGCTCCATCCACAGACCCATAGAACCTGCTGGATGTGGAGCGGGAGTGCCGTTCAGGGACAAGGCCCTGCAACTTTCAGGTACTCTGTGTCCCCGTATGGCAGGCCACGCGCACCCCAGGCTTGCTGGGTGTGCTAGTGCGCCGGGGGACTGTAGCGCTGTGCGCTGGGCTTATAGTCCCCGCAGATTACTGGGGGACTTTATGTGTGTGGATCGCCGCGCCGACCGCCCCTGGAGCGACGGCGCAGCTGCGACTTGTAGTGCGCCGGGGTCGCGCCGACCGCGCTTTTACGGCGGCGGCGCTTCTAACTTTAGTCCCCGGCTTTCTGCGGCCTAGCTCCGCTTCGTTAACGCCCCCCACCCTGTCAATCAGGGTAGGGGAGAGACGTTATTCAATCGGCAGCGCCGAGGGCTGGGGCACGATTTACATGCTCCAGCCCTCTCACTGAGCACAGTAGGACACAGGCTTCGCGCTTTTTCTCTGTGCACGCCCTAGGCCCGCCCCCAGGCTTGCAGCTCCCCAGGACGCCGGCAGCCATTATACACATGCAGTCTGGCTGGAGAACGCACGCAGGCTCTGGGGGACCCAGGCTAGGGGTTTCTGGCGACCACACACCCGCGCTCAGCGGGCGGTAAGCAGCACATACGTGCAGCCCCACTAGTGCCACAGTGTTATATTTTTCGCTGTACATAGACACTGCTGTGTCTAGATATATTTAATACTGCACTGTAAGGTCGCTTCTTGGCTGTACACCCTATATTGCTTTGAGGAGACAACAGCATGTCATCCGCAATATCGGCGCGTCGTTTGCTCCAGCATTCGCAGCCGTGTGGGCGCTCCAAGCTATTTCAGCTGGTCTGGCACAGGTGGACTCTCTCATACGTCCAGCAGTGCCACAAGTGGCGTCCCTAACTACGCAAATGTCTGCGTTTGCGACCTACGCTATCAATGCGGTACTGGACTCTACGAGCCGTACCTCAATGGCATCTGCCAACTCTGTAGTTTTGCGCAGAGCCTTGTGGTTAAAGGAATGGAAAGCAGATTCTGCTTCTAAAAAATGTTTAACCAGCTTGCCATTATCTGGAAACAGACTGTTTGGTGAGCAATTGGCGGAAATCATCAAACAGTCCAAAGGTAAGGACTCCTCCTTACCCCAGCCCAGATCAAGCAAACCTCCACAGAGGAAGTGGCAGTCAAAGTTTCGGTCCTTTCGAGGCTCGGGCAAGCCCCAATTCTCCTCGTCCAAAGGGACTCAGAGCAAAGGAGCTCTGATTCCTGGCGGGCTCACTCACGCCCCAAGAAAGCAACCGGAGGTACCGCTTCCAAGGCGGCTGCCTCATGACTTTCGGCCGCCTCCCTCCGCATCCTCGGTCGGTGGCAGGCTCTCCCGCTTTTGCGACATTTGGCTGCCACAGGTCAAAGACCGGTGGGTAACAGACATTTTGTCTCACGGGTACAGGATAGAGTTCAGTTCTCGTCCTCCGCCTCGGTTCTTCAGAACTTCCCCACATCCCGACCGAGCAGATGCCCTTCTGCAGGCGGTGAATTCTCTAAGAGCAGAAGGAGTGGTGGTCCCTGTTCCTCTTCAGGAACGAGGTCAAGGTTTTTACTCCAATCTCTTTGTGGTGCCAAAAAAGGACGGCTCATTCCGTCCTGTTCTGGACCTAAAACTGCTCAACAAGCATGTGAACGCCAGGCGGTTCCGGATGGAATCCCTCCGCTCAGTCATTGCCTCAATGTCTCAAGGAGATTTCCTAGCATCAATAGACATCAAGGATGCTTATCTCCACGTGCCGATTGCTACAGAGCACCAACACTTTCTACGCTTCGTGATAGGAGACGACCATCTTCAGTTCGTAGCTCTGCCATTTGGTCTAGCGACAGCCCCACGGGTGTTCACCAAGGTCATGGCGGCAGTGGTAGCAGTCTTGCACTCTCACGGACACTCTGTGATCCCTTACTTGGACGATCTACTGGTCAAGGCACCCTCTCAAGAGGCATGCCAACTCAGCTTGACTGTTGCACTGGAGACTCTCCAGACGTTCGGGTGGATCATCAACTTCTCAAAGTCAAATCTGTCACCGACCCAATCACTAACGTATCTTGGCATGGAGTTTCATACTCTCTCAGCGATAGTGAAGCTTCCGCTGGACAAGCAGCGGTCTCTACAGACTGGGGTGCAGGCTCTCCTTCAAAGTCAGTCGCACTCCTTGAGACGCCTCATGCACTTCCTCGGGAAGATGGTGGCGGCAATGGAAGCGGTTCCGTTTGCGCAGTTTCATCTGCGCCCACTTCAATGGGACATTCTCCGCCAATGGGACGGGAAGTCAACATCCCTGGACAGGAAAGTCTCCCTTTCCCAGACGGCCAAAGACTCTCTGCAGTGGTGGCTTCTTCCCACCTCATTATCACAGGGAAGATCCTTCCTACCACCGTCTTGGGCGGTGGTCACGACAGACGCGAGTCTGTCAGGGTGGGGAGCAGTGTTTCTCCACCACAGGGCTCAGGGTACGTGGACTCAGCAGGAGTCCACCCTTCAGATCAATGTTCTGGAAATCAGAGCAGTGTATCTTGCCCTACTAGCCTTCCAGCAGTGGCTGGAAGGAAGGCAGATCCGAATTCAGTCGGACAACTCCACAGCGGTGGCATACATCAACCACCAAGGGGGGACACGCAGTCGGCAAGCCTTCCAGGAAGTCCGGCGGATTCTGATGTGGGTGGAAGCCACAGCCTCCACCATATCCGCAGTTCACATCCCCGGCGTAGAAAACTGGGAAGCAGACTTCCTCAGTCGCCAGGGCATGGACGCAGGGGAATGGTCCCTTCACCCAGACGTGTTTCAGGAAATCTGTCACCGCTGGGGGGTGCCGGACGTCGACCTAATGGCGTCACGGCACAACAACAAGGTCCCAACCTTCATGGCACGGTCTCGCGATCAAAGAGCGCTGGCGGCAGACGCCCTAGTGCAAGATTGGTCGCAGTTCCGGCTCCCTTATGTGTTTCCACCTCTGGCACTCTTGCCCAGAGTGCTACGCAAGATCAGATCCGATTGCAGCCGCGTCATACTTGTCGCCCCAGACTGGCCGAGGAGGGCGTGGTACCCGGATCTGTGGCAGCTCACGGTCGGCCAACCGTGGGCACTACCAGACCGACCAGACTTACTGTCCCAAGGGCCGTTTTTCCATCGGAATTCTGCGGCCCTGAACCTGACTGTGTGGCCATTGAGTCCTGGATCCTAGCGTCTTCAGGATTGTCCCAAGGGGTCGTTGCCACCATGAGACAGGCTAGGAAGCCCACGTCCGCTAAGATCTACCACAGAACGTGGAGGATATTCTTATCCTGGTGCTCTGCTCAGGGAGTGTCTCCCTGGCCATTTGCATTGCCTACCTTTCTTTCTTTCCTGCAATCTGGGTTAGAAAAAGGTTTGTCGCTCGGCTCCCTTAAAGGTCAGGTCTCGGCGCTATCCGTCTTTTTTCAGAGGCGTTTGGCACGCCTTCCTAAGGTGCGCACGTTCCTACGGGGGGTTTGCCATATCGTACCCCCGTACAAGTGGCCGTTAGATCCATGGGATCTGAACAGGGTACTAGTTGCCCTCCAGAAGCCGCCCTTCGAGCCTCTGAGGGAGGTTTCACTTTCTAGACTATCACAGAAAGTGGCTTTCTTCGGCGCTCCATTGGGAGACCCAGACGATTGGGTGTATAGCTACTGCCTCCGGAGGCCACACAAAGCATTACACTAAAAAGTGTAAGGCCCCTCCCCTTCTGGCTATACACCCCCAGTGGGATCACTGGCTCACCAGTTTTCTGCTTTGTGCGAAGGAGGTCAGACATCCACGCATAGCTCCACTGTTTAGTCAGCAGCAGCTGCTGACTCTATCGGATGGAAGAAAAGAGGGCCCATATAGGGCCCCCAGCATGCTCCCTTCTCACCCCGCTTGTGGTTTGTAAGGTTGAGGTACCTATTGCTGGTACGGCGGCTGGAGCCCACATGCTGTTTTCCTTCCACATCCCCCTGAGGGGCTCTGAGGAAGTGGGATCTTACCGGCCTCCAAGCCCTGAGGCCGGGCTCCATCCACAGACCCAGTGAACCTGCTGGATACGGAGCTGGGTACCGTTCAGGGACATGGCCCTGCACCGTTCAGGTACTCTGTGTCCCCGTACACACAGGCACAGCACACTCCAGACTTGCTGGGTGTGCTAGTGCGCCGGGGACAGTAAAGGGTTACAGTCACTGCAGCCTAGCTGAGTGACTTTATGTATGGGGAACTACCGCGCCGGACGCTCGGGAGCGGCGGCGCGGCTGGGACTTGTAGTGCGCCGGGGACTTAGCGCCGACCGCGCTTTTACGGCGGCGGCGCTTATAAATCCAGTCCCCGGCTTTTGCGGCCTAGCTCCGCTTCGTTCCCGCCCCCACCCTGTCAATCAGGGTAGGGGAGAGACGCTGTACAATCAGCAGCGCCGAGGGCTGGAGCCTTATTTACATGCTCCAGCCCTCTCACTGGACACTGTGGGACGCCGGTTTCCCGCTCTGACTTGGGGGCACGCCCACGGCCCGCCCCTACTCACACGAGCTGGAGAAGGACGCCGGCAGCCATTCCTGCAGTCCGAGCTGAGAGATCGGACTCTGGGCTACCAGGCACAGGACTAGGGCGACCACACACCCGCTTATAGGCGGGCGGTAAGCGGCACCTGAAGTGCTGACCCCACTAAATACCGCAGTTGTCCATTTGTATTTTATGCTTACACTGCATAGGTCGCTATTTTTGGCTATATGCCCTCTTAGATGGCGACACATCAGCAGCAGGAAAGCAGGGGTGCTAAGGCACAGGCTTTCTAGGCTGCTTGTATTGCATGTACTGAAGTGTTCATGTGTAGTTATGCTTGTATGCTATACACTGCACTGTACGGTCGCTAGTCTGGGCTATTTTCGCCTAGAATGACTAGACTACAGCAGCAGAAAAGCAGGGGTGCTGAGGCACAGGTTTTTTCTATGCTGCTTGTATTGCAGGGGTTGCAGTGTTCATTTGTACTTATGCTTGTATGCTATACATTGCACTGTATGGTCGATATTCTGGGCTATATTCCCCTAGATGGCTAGTCTACAGCAGCAGAAAAGCAGGGGTGCCAAGGCACAGGCTTTCTATGCTGCTTGTATTGCATGTGCTGCAGTGTTCATTTGTACTTTATGCTTGTATGCTATACATTGCACTGTACGGTCGCCATTCTTGGCTCTATATCCTAGATGGCTAGTCGGCAGCAGCATATAAGCAACACAGGCTTTCGATGCTGTTTTTACTGCATGTGATACTGTTCCACGGCACTGAACCCCATTGTGTGCAATGCTCCCCTGGAGCACTTGGTCAGCCGGGGTCTCTACTAGACGTGGCCAAAGGAACCACCTGTCAACCCTGTCCATGGACAGGGATGGAGTTGCAATGGGATAGAGACTTGCAGTCCGGACAGGCCATGGGCAATCTGGATCATTGCTCCCTGGCCACCCTCATTGGGGATAAAATCGGTGCTCCGGGGTGGGGGTCCCAGGAGACTCTCTGTATGATGAGGCAGACGTAGCTCATCAGGACTTTGATCCTGACAACGCTCTCAATCCGGATACACCGGATGGTGACGCCATAAGGAATGATCCTATAGCGTCCATCAATGGAAGGTTGGATCTTTCTCCCTCAGCTCCCCCAGCGGAGGAGTCAGCTTCACAGCAGGAGAAGTCCCATTTCAGTAGCTCAAACGTATATTGAGTATTTTTCTGGCCACGCTGACTTCAGAGCAGCAGTCCAGGAACACCACGCTTACCAGATAAGCGTTTTCTCCAAACGTATTAAGGATACACGTTATCCCTTTCCCCCTGACGTGGTCAAGCGCTGGACCCAGGGTCCAAAGGTGGATTCTCCAATCTCCAGGCTTGCGGCTAGAGCCATAGTTGCAGTGGAAATGGGACTTCACTTAAAGATGCCAGACAGATAGACTGTGGTTGAAATCTGTCTATGAGGCTATCGGCGTGTCGGTTGCCCCGGCATTTACAGCCGTATGGGCACCCTAAGCTTTTCAGCTGTTCTTGCACAGCTGGTCTTGAGCATATGTACATTTGTGCCGCAGGGGCGTCCGTAACCTCGCAATGTCTGCATTGCGACTTACCCTATTAATGCTGTCCTGGAAGGACAGTCGAGGTTTCGGTCCTTCCCAAGCTCGGGCAGGTCCCAATTGTCCTCGTCCAAAAGAGCTGAAAAGCCTCAGAGGGGCTCAGTTTCCGGGGGCTCAATCACGCCCAAGGAAGGCAGCCGGAGGAACCGCTACCAAGGCGGTCTCCTCATGACTCTCAGCTCTCTCATCTCTCCGCATCCGCGGTTGATAGCAGACTCGCTCGCCTTTGGCGACATTTGGCTGCCACAGGTCACAGACCGGTGGGTGAGGGACATTGTGCCCACGTGCACAGGACAGAGTTCTGTTCTCGTCCTCCGACTCGATTCTTCAGAACGTCCCCACCTCCCCACCGAGCCGATGCTCTTCTGCAGGCAGAAGGAGTGGTAATCCCTGTTCCTCTTCAGGAACAAGACACGGTTTTCCTCCAATCTGGTTGTGGTGCCAAAAAAGGATGGCTCTTTCCGTTCCGTTCTGGACCTAAAACTGCTCAACAAGCACGTGGAGGCCAGGCGGTTCCGGATGAAACCCTCCGCTCCGTCATTGCCTCAATGTCTCAAGGATATTTCCTAGCATCAATAGACATCAAAGATGCTTATCTCCACGTGCCGATTGCTACAGAGCACCAATGTTTTCTACGTCTCGTGATGGGAGACGACCATCTTCAGTTCGTAGCTCTGCCATTCGGTCTGGCGACAGCCCCACGGGTGTTCACCAAGGTCATGGCGGCAGTGGTAGCAGTCTTGCACTCACAGGGACACTCTGTGATCCCTTACTTGGACAATCTACTTGTCAAGGCACCCTCTCAAGAGGCATGCCAACTCAGCCTGAATGTTGCGCTGGAGACTCTCCAGACGTTCGGGTGGATCATCGACTTCTCAAAGTCAAACCTGTCACCGACCCAATCACTAACGTATCTTGGCATGGAGTTTCATACCCTCTCAGCGCTAGTGAAGCTTCCGCTGGACAAGCAGCGGTCACTACAGACTGGGGTGCAGACTCTCCGTCAAGGTCAGTCGCACTCCTTAAGACGCCTCATGCACTTCCTCGGGAAGATGGTGGCGGCAATGGAGGCGGTTCCGTTTGCGCAGTTTCATCTGCGTCCTCTTTATTGGGACATTCTCCGCCAATGGGACGGGAAGTCAACATCCCTGAACAGGAAAGTATCCTTTTCACAGAAGGACTCTCTGCAATGGTGGCTTCTTCCCACCTCATTATCACAGGGAAGATCCTTCCTACCACCGTCTTGGGCGGTAGTCACGACAGACGCGAGTCGGTCAGGGTGGGGAGCAGTTTTTCTCCACCACAGGGCTCAGGGTACGTGGACTCAGCAGGAGTCCACCCTTCAGATCCATGTTCTGGAAATCAGAGCAGTGTATCTTGCCCTACTAGCCTTCCAGCAGTGGCTGGAAGGAAAGCAGATCCGAATTCAGTCGGACAACTCCACAGCGGTGGCATACATCAACCACCAAGGGGGGACTCGCAGTCGGCAAGCCTTCCAGGAAGTCCGGCGGATTCTGATGTGGGTGGAAGCCACGGCCTCCACCATATCCGCAGTTCACATCCCCGGCGTAGAAAACTGGGAAGCAGACTTCCTCAGTCGCCAGGGCATGGACGCAGGGGAATGGTCCCTTCACCCAGACGTGTTTCAGGAAATCTGTAGCCGCTGGGGAAGGCCGGACGTCGACCTAATGGCGTCCAGGCACAACAACAAGGTCCCAACCTTCATAGCACGGTCTCGCGATCACAGAGCTCTGGCGGCAGACGCCTTAGTGCAAGATTGGTCGCAGTTCCGGCTCCCTTATGTGTTTCCACCTCTGGCACTCTTGCCCAGAGTGCTACGCAAGATCAGATCCGACTGCAGCTGCGTCATACTCGTCGCCCCAGACTGGCCAAGGAGGGCGTGGTATCCGGATCTGTGGCATCTCACGGTCGGCCAACCGTCGGCACTACCAGACCGACCAGACTTACTGTCCCAAGGGCCGTTTTTTCCATCGGAATTCTGCGGCCCTGAACCTGACTGTGTGGCCATTGAGTCCTGGATCCTAGGGTCTTCAGGATTATCCCAAGGGGTCGTTGCCACCATGAGACAGGCTAGGAAGCCCACGTCCGCTAAGATCTACCACAGAACGTGGAGGATATTCTTATCCTGGTGCTCTGCTCAGGGAGTGTCTCCCTGGCCTTTGGCATTGCCTACCTTTCTTTCTTTCCTGCAATCTGGGTTAGAAAAAGGTTTGTCGCTCGGCTCCCTTAAAGGGCAAGTCTCGGCGCTATCCGTCTTTTTTCAAAAGCGTCTAGCACGACTTCCTAAGGTGCGCACGTTCCTGCAGGGGGTTTGTCATATTGTACCCCCGTACAAGCGGCCGTTAGATCCATGGGATCTGAACAGGGTACTAGTTGCCCTCCAGAAGCCGCCCTTCGAGCCTCTGAGGGAGGTTTCACTTTCTAGACTATCACAGAAAGTGGCTTTTCTGGTAGCGATCACATCTCTTCGGAGAGTGTCTGAGCTGGCAGCGCTGTCATCCAAGGCTCCTTTCCTGGTCTTCCACCAGGACAAGGTAGTGCTGCGTCCCATTCAGGAGTTTCTCCCGAAGGTGGTATCCTCTTTTTATCTTAATCAGGATATCTCTTTGCCTTCTTTTTGTCCTCATGCAGTTCATCGGTATGAGAAGAATTTACATTTGTTGGATCTGGTGAGAGCACTCAGAATCTACATTTCCCGCACGGCGCCCCTGCGCCGCTCGGATGCACTCTTTGTCCTTGTCGCTGTTAAGCGCAAAGGGTTGCAGGCTTCCAAAGCCACCCTGGCTCGATGGATCAAAGAACCAATTCTTGAAGCCTACCGTTCTGCTGGGCTTCCGGTTCCATCAGGGCTGAAGGCCCATTCTACCAGAGCCGTGGGTGCGTCCTGGGCATTGCGACACCAGGCTACGGCTCAACAGGTGTGCCAGGCAGCTACCTGGTCGTGTCTGCACACTTTCACCAAACATTATCAGGTGCATACCTATGCTTCGGCGGACGCCAGCCTAGGTAGAAGAGTCCTGCAGGCGGCAGTTGCCTCCCCGTAGGGGAGGGCTGTCTTGCAGCTCTAACATGAGGTATTTCTTTACCCACCCAGGGACAGCTTTTGGACGTCCCAATCGTCTGGGTCTCCCAATGGAGCGCCGAAGAAGAAGGGAATTTTGTTACTTACCGTAAATTCCTTTTCTTCTAGCTCCTATTGGGAGACCCAGCACCCGCCCTGTTGTCCTTCGGGATTTTTGGGTTTTTTCGGGTACACATGTTGTTCATGTTGAACGGTTTTTCAGTTCTCCGATGTTACTCGGAGTGAATTTGTTTAACCAAGTTATTGGCTTTCCTCCTTCTTGCTTTTGCACTAAAACTGGTGAGCCAGTGATCCCACTGGGGGTGTATAGCCAGAAGGGGAGGGGCCTTACACTTTTTAGTGTAATTGCTTTGTGTGGCCTCCGGAGGCAGTGCTATACACCCAATCGTCTGGGTCTCCCAATAAGAGCTAGAAGAAAAGGAATTTACGGTAAGTAACAAAATTCCCTTCTTTCTGGTAGCGATCACATCTCTTCGGAGAGTGTCTGAGCTGGCAGCACTATCATCCAAGGCTCCCTTCCTGGTCTTCCACCAGGACAAGGTAGTGCTGCGCCCCATTCAGGAGTTTCTCCCGAAGGTGGTATCCTCTTTTCATCTTAATCAGGATATCTCTTTGCCTTCGTTTTGTCCTCATGCAGTTCATCGGTATGAGAAGGATTTACATTTGTTAGATCTGGTGAGAGCACTCAGAATCTACATTTCCCGCACGGCGCCCTTGCGCCGTTCGGATGCACTCTTTGTCCTTGTCGCTGGTAAGCGCAAAGGGTCGCAGGCTTCTAAGGCCACCCTGGCTCGATGGATCAAAGAACCAATTCTTGAAGCCTACCGTTCTGCTGGGCTTCCGGTTCCATCAGGGCTGAAGGCCCATTCTACCAGAGCCGTGGGTGCATCCTGGGCATTACGACACCAGGCTACGGCTCAACAGGTGTGCCAGGCAGCTACCTGGTCGAGTCTGCACACTTTCACCAAACATTATCAGGTGCATACCTATGCTTCGGCGGACGCCAGCCTAGGTAGAAGAGTCCTGCAGGCGGCAGTTGCCTCCCCGTAGGGGAGGGCTGTATTGCAGCTCTAACATGAGGTATTTCTTTACCCACCCAGGGACAGCTTTTGGACGTCCCAATCGTCTGGGTCTCCCAATAGAGCGCCGAAGAAGAAGGGAATTTTGTTACTTACCGTAAATTCCTTTTCTTCTAGCTCTTATTGGGAGACCCAGCACCCGCCCTGTTGTCCTTCGGGATTTTTGGTTTGTTTGCGGGTACACATGTTGTTCATGTTGAACGGTTTTCAGTTCTCCGATGTTACTCGGAGTGAATTTGTTTAAACCAGTTATTGGCTTTCCTCCTTCTTGCTTTTGCACTAAAACTGGTGAGCCAGTGATCCCACTGGGGGTGTATAGCCAGAAGGGGAGGGGCCTTACACTTTTTAGTGTAATTGCTTTGTGTGGCCTCCGGAGGCAGTGCTATACACCAATCGTCTGGGTCTCCCAATAAGAGCTAGAAGAAAAGGAATTTACGGTAAGTAACAAAATTCCCTTCTTCTCACCTCTGAGGGCTTGTTTGAGAACCTATTCATGCCCTTCGGTCTCACAAACGCTCCTCCTGAATTCCATGAATTACGTATTTTCTAACTTCATTGGGCGTTTTACTGTTGTGTACTTGGATGATCTCATTTTTTATCCAACAATGACTATCACATCGGTCACGTATGTGCGGTACTTACGAGAGAATTCCCTGTTTGCGAAACCTAAGAAATGTACCTTTTGTGTCTACAAAATATTTTTCTCTGGTTTATTCTTTCTGCGCATGGGTTTACTATGGATTCCAGAAAAGTACAAGCCATTGCTAATTGGGGTCAACCCAGGGACCTCGTGGGCCTCCAGCGGTTTCTGGGTTTCAACAATTATTACCGAAAATGTATCAAGTGGTTTTCTCAGGTTGTCAATACACTCACTGATCTCACCCGTAAGGGAGCTTGTTATGATCTGGTAACCATGGACGATCACAAAATATCCCATTAATCAGTAAAAAAACAAAACCACAAGAGTAGTTGGAAACTAAGCTAACCACAATCCCCTATCTATCAAACAACACTAAAAGTAGCTTTGGGATGTTCCTAACCCACCTAGACGCCTCGTCACTGCCGGAGAAACTTGCTACACCTCAAAGATAGAAATTAGGAATCCTAACTTGCCTCAGAGCAGCCCCCAAAGAAACAGCAAGCCCCCAACATGCAACAACAGTGCTGTAAGAAAACACAATATACAGAAAATATAATTAGCAAAAGTGAGGCCCAACTTACTAGATACAACAGTACAGGAAAGATAACTGATTCCAGCCAGCAAAAAACCCTGCATAAAATATCAAACTCCTGTTAGAAAAAAAATACTAAGACCACTGGGTCTTCCCCCACTATATCAGGGACTCTTGTGCCAGACACTTTAAAGTGAACTGCAGATATAATGGGAAGAAACAAAATCACAGAACAAACAATATTCTTTTTTTTTTAAACTCGTTTTATTGAAGGTTAAGTAAGACATTACATTACAGGATAAGTCAGCAATTTGTACTTTACAAGTATACACATATACTGTTTGATAAGCAGAGTAATAAAGCAACAACAATTAAAACCACAACTATTACATTCAATCTGGCCTTAGCACATTAATCATTGCAGAGGAGTCAAATCATGAAACATATCCATTCTGGGGCGAAAGCCCACCTCAATAAGAGAAGCGCAACCCAGATTACAGCGGTCTCGTAGTATCCCCGATACATTATATCATAAGCCACATATTTCTCCTTTCCACCCATCAGAATACCATTAGTTACTATCACGGCAGTACCGACTGTAGACTATCAGTTAGGGAGCCGGGTGATCCTCCGGTCAAGGGCGAGTCCATCCATCTACCCCATATTTTGTCAAATTTATGTAATGATCCCCTTATCTTATAAACATAGTGTTCTGACGGAATTATAGCATTTACCAACGCAATCCATGAGGCTCTAGTTGGAGGGTGGATGCCCATCCAGTTTAGTATAATGCCCTTCCGGGCCAAAAATAATACCTTTTTCTTTTTCGCTCCTAATTGGGAGACCCAGACAATTAGGTGTATAGCTACTGCCTCCGGAGGCCGCACAAAGTACTACACTTAAAAGTGTAAGGCCCCTCCCCTTCTGGCTATACACCCCCCCCGTGGGATCACGGGCTCCTCAGTTTTATGCTTTGTGCGAAGGAGGCCAGACATCCACGCATAGCTCCACTGTTTAGTCAGCAGCAGCTGCTGACTATGTCGGATGGAAGAAAAGAGGACCCATACTAGGGTCCCCAGCATGCTCCCTTCTCACCCCACTTTCTGTCGGCGGTGTTTGTTAAGGTTGAGGTACCCATTGCGGGTACGGAGGCTGGAGCCCACATGCTGATTCCTTCCCCATCCCCATTAGGGCTCTGGGTGAAGTGGGATTTACCGGTCTCCAGGCACAGGAGACCGTGCTCCATCCGCAGCCCCTGGAGAAGCCGCTGGATATGGAGCTGAGTATCGTCAGGGACATGGCCCTGCTCCGTCAAGGTACTCTGTGTCCCCGTGCATACGCGCGCACACCGCAGCATTGCTGGGTGTGTTAGTGCGCCGGGGACAACAGCGCTGCTGCGCTTGTGCCATTTCCTCACTTCAGCTTAGCTGAGTGGGTAGACTCAGGGAGAACGGTCGCGCCGGCCGCTGGGACTGCGACGCGGCTGGGACTTGTGGTGCGCCGGGGACTTCCGCGCTGGCCGTGCATATATCACGGCCGCGCTTATTGCTACAGTCCCCGGCTTTTTGCGGCCTAGTTCGTTCGTTCCCGCCTCCGCACCTGCCAGTCAGGAGGAGGGCGGGACGCTGTACAGAGCATCAGCGCTGAGGGCTGGAGTCTTTTTTACATACTCCAGCCCTCACACCAGGCACAGTAGGACGCAGTTTCCCGCTCTTTGTTTGTGGCACGCCCACGGTCCGCCCCTCTTCACAGGACGCCGGCAGCCATTCCTGTCTGCACGCTGAGCTGGAGAGGGGAGACGGGGAGACCCAGACACGGGATTCTACGGCCTCATACCCGCTGTTCAGCGGGCGGTAAGCAGCCCTCAAGGGCTCACCCCCACTTGTGCCATTTGTATACTGAGTATTTTGTGTTTGCAAATACTTTGTACTGTACGGTCGCTGGTGATTCTCGGCTATATACCCTCCTAGATTACAAGGAGGCAACAGCATGTCGTCCGCAAAACGCAAGGGTGCCAAGGCACAGACATTATATGCTGACTGTACCGCATGTGGGGCTACTCTACCGGCAGGTTCCACTGACCCCCATTGTGTGCAGTGCTCGGCCCCTGTGCAACTTGCACAGCCGGGGCCTCTGCTGGACGTGACCCAGGGTGTACCACCTGTGAATGCTGTCCAGGTGACAGGAACGGAGTTTGCAGCTTTTGCTGACAGATTGTCTATGACCATGTCAAAGATTCTTGAAACATTGCAGTCTAGACCAGTAACTCAGACCATGGACACTGTGGCATCATTGCTCCCTGGTCCCCCTCAACTGGAACACTTCCGGGCTCCGGGGGTGTCACATGCACCCCAGGGTGACGATTCTGACTCGGACGACAGTCCCAGACAACCTAAGCGGGCTCGTTATGAGGGGCCCTCAACTTCGTCTCACTGGTCAGGATCCCAGCGGGACGAATCTATGGGTGATGAGGCGGATGTAACTGATCAAGATTCTGATCCTGGGTCCGCTCTCAATCTGGATACACCGGATGGTGACGCCATAGTGAATGATCTTATAGCGTCCATCAATAAGATGTTAGATATTTCCCCGCCAGCTCCTCCTGCGGAGGAGGCAGCTTCACAGCAGGAGAAATTCCATTTCAGATACCCCAAGCGTAAATTAAGCACTTTTCTGGACCACTCTGACTTTAGAGATGCAATCCAGAAACACCACGCTTATCCTGAGAAGCGGTTTTCTAAACGGCTTAAAGATACACGCTATCCTTTTCCCCCTGACGTGGTCAAGGGTTGGACCCAGTGTCCCAAGGTGGACCCTCCAATCTCCAGGCTTGCAGCTAGATCCTTAGTTGCAGTAGAAGATGGAGCGGCACTTAAAGATGCCACTGACAGGCAGATGGAGCTCTGGCTGAAATCCATCTATGAAGCTATTGGAGCGTCGTTGGCACCAGCTTTTGCAGCCGTATGGGCACTCCAAGCTATTTCAGCTGGGCTTATACAAGTCGACTCGGTCACACGTACATCTGCCCCGCAGGTGGCACCATTGACCTCTCAAATGTCTGCATTCGCGTCTTACGCGATTAATGCTGTCCTGGACTCTACGAGCCGTACGGCGGTGGCGTCAGCCAACTCCGTGGTTTTGCGCAGAGCCCTGTGGTTGAGAGAATGGAAAGCAGATTCTGCTTCCAAGAAGTGCTTAACCAGTTTGCCTTTTTCTCGTGACCGATTGTTTGGGGAGCGTTTGGATGAAATCATTAAACACTCCAAGGGTAAGGACTCATCCTTACCTCAACACAGACAAAACAAGCCCCAACAAAGGAGGGGTCAGTCTGGTTTTCGGTCCTTTCGAGGCTCAGGCAGGTCCCAATTCTCCTCGTCCAAAAGGACTCAAAAGGATCAGAGAGGCTCAGATTCTTGGCGGACTCAGTCACGCCCAAAAAAGACAGCAGGAAGAACCATTACCAAGACGGCTTCCTCATGACTTTCAGCCTCCTCTCTCCGCATCCTCGGTCGGTGGCAGGCTCTCCCGCTTTGGCGGCATTTGGCTGTCACAGGTCAAAGACCGTTGGGTGACGGACATTCTGTCTCACGGGTACAGGATAGAGTTCAGCTCTCGTCCTCCAACTCGTTTCTTCAGAACTTCCCCACCGCCCGACCGAGCCGATGTTCTGCTGCAGGCGGTGGCCGCTCTAAAGGCGGAAGGAGTGGTGACTTCCGTTCCTCTTCAGGAACAAGGTCACGGTTTTTACTCCAATCTGTTTGTGGTGCCAAAGAAGGACGGGTCCTTTCGGTCCGTCCTGGATCTAAAGTTGCTCAACAAACACGTAAAAACCTGGAGGTTCCGGATGGAATCTCTACGCTCCGTCATAGCCTCAATGTCTCAAGGAGATTTCTTAGCATCAATAGACATCAAGGATGCTTATCTTCACGTGCCGATTGCGCCAGAGCATCAGCGTTTTCTACGCTTCGTTATAGAAAGCGAACACCTGCAGTTCGTAGCGTTACCTTTCGGGCTGGCAACAGCCCCTCGGGTCTTCACCAAGGTCATGGCAGCAGTAGTAGCTGTCCTGCACTCGCAGGGTCACTCCGTGATCCCGTATTTGGACGATCTACTTATAAAGGCACCCTCTCAAGAGGCATGCCAACACAGTCTGAACGTAGCACTGAAGACTCTCCAGAGTTTCGGGTGGATTATCAACTTTTCAAAGTCAAATCTAACCCCGACCCAATCACTAATATATCTTGGCATGGAGTTTCATACTCTCTCAGCGATAGTGAAGCTTCCACTGGACAAGCAGTGCTCTCTGCAGACAGGGGTGCAATCTCTCCTGCAGAACCAGTCCCACTCCTTGAGGCGCCTCATGCATTTCCTAGGGAAGATGGTGGCAGCAATGGAAGCAGTCCCTTTCGCGCAGTTTCATCTGCGCCCTCTACAATGGGACATTCTCCGCCAATGGGACGGGAAGTCGACGTCCCTCGACAGGGATGTCTCCCTCTCTCAGGCAGCCAAGGACTCTCTCCGATGGTGGCTTCTTCCCACCTCATTGTCAAAAGGAAAGTCGTTCCTACCCCCATCCTGGGCGGTGGTCACGACAGATGCGAGCCTATCAGGGTGGGGAGCAGTGTTTCTTCACCACAGGGCTCAGGGTACGTGGACTCAGAGAGAGTCCACCCTTCAGATCAATGTTCTGGAAATCAGAGCAGTCTACCTTGCTCCGCGAGCCTTCCAACAGTGGCTCGACAAGCCTTTCAAGAAGTCCGGCGGATTCTGACGTGGGTGGAAAACACAGCATCCACCATATCCGCAGTTCACATCCCAGGCGTGGAAAACTGGGAAGCAGACTTTCTCAGTCGCCAGGGCATGGACGCAGGGGAATGGTCCCTTCTCCCGGACGTGTTTTAGGAGATCTGTCGCCGCTGGGGGATGCCGGACGTCGTCCTGATGGCGTCACGGCACAACACCAAGGTCCCGGTTTTCATGGCACGGTCTCACGATCACGAGCTCTGGCGGCAGACGCCTTAGTTCAGGATTGGTCGCAATTCCGACTACCTTATGTGTTCCCACCTCTGGCATTGTTGCCCAGAGTGCTCCGCAAAATCAGGTCCGACTGCCGTTGCGCCATTCTCGTCGCTCCAGACTGGCCAAGGAGGTCGTGGTACCCGGATCTGTGGCATCTCACGGTAGGACAACCGTGGGCGCTACCAGGCCGTCCAGACTTGCTGTCTCAAGGGCCGTTTTTCCATCTGAATTCTGCGGCCCTGAACCTGACTGTGTGGCCATTGAGTCCTGGATCCTAGGGACCTCAGGTTTATCTCATGAAGTGGTTGCCACCATGAGACAGGCTAGGAAACCATCCTCCGCCAAGATCTACCACAGAACGTGGAAGATATTCTTATCTTGGTGCTCTGCTCAGGGAGTTTCTCCCTGGCCATTTGCATTGCCTATTTTTCTTTCCTTCCTGCAGTCTGGGTTGGAAAAAGGTTTGTCGCTTAGCTCCCTTAAAGGACAAGTCTCTGCGCTATCCGTATTCTTTCAGAAGCGCCTGGCGCGACTTCCTAAGGTACGCACGTTCCTGCAGGGGGTTTGTCATATCGTTCCCCCTTACAAGCGGCCATTGGAACCCTGGGATCTGAACAAGGTTCTAATTGCTCTCCAGAAGCCACCTTTCGAGCCTATGAAGGAGATTTCCTTTCTCGGCTTTCACAGAATGTGGCTTTTCTGGTGGCGGTCACGTCTCTTCGGAGAGTGTCAGAGCTGGCGGCGCTATCTTGCAAATCTCCCTTCCTGGTGTTTCACCAAGACAAGGTAGTACTGCGTCCAATTCCAGAGTTTCTTCCCAAGGTGGTATCTTCCTTTCATCTCAATCAGGATATCACTTTACCATCTTTGGGTCCTCATCCAGTTCATCAATGTGAAAAGGATTTGCATTTGTTGGATCTGGTGAGAGCACTCAGAATCTACATTTCCCGCACGGCGCCCCTGCGCCGCTCGGATGCACTCTTGTCCTTGTCGCTGGTCAGCGTAAAGGGTCGCAAGCTTCCAAATCCACCCTGGCTCGGTGGATCAAGGAACCAATTCTTGAAGCCTACCGTTCTTCTGGGCTTCCGGTTCCTTCAGGGCTGAAGGCCCATTCTACCAGAGCCGTGGGTGCGTCCTGGGCATCACGACACCAGGCTACGGCTCAGCAGGTGTGCCAGGCGGCTACCTGGTCGAGTCTGCACACCTGTACCAAGCATTATCAGGTGCATACCTATGCTTCGGCGGACGCCAGCCTAGGTAGACAAGTCCTGCAGGCGGCGGTGGCCCACCTGTAAGAAAGGGCTGCCTGACAGCCCGATCGCGAGGTATTCTTTTACCCACCCAGGGACTGCTTTTGGACGTCCCAATTGTCTGGGTCTCCCAATTAGGAGCGAAAAAGAAGAAGGGAATTTTGTTTACTTACCGTAAATTCCTTTTCTTCTAGCTCCAATTGGGAGACCCAGCACCCGCCCTGTTTTTTCTGAGGGTATTTGTTTTTCGGGTGCACATGTTGTTCATGTTGATAAGTTACGTTCTCCGATATTGTTTATCGGATTGAATTTGTTTTTGAAACAGTTATTGGCTTTCCTCCTTCTTGCTTTTGCACTAAAACTGAGGGACCCGTGCTCCCACGGGGGGGTGTATAGCCAGAAGGGGAGGGGCCTTACACTTTTAAGTGTAGTACTTTGTGCGGCCTCCGGAGGCAGTAGCTATACACCCAATTGTCTGGGTCTCCCAATTGGAGCTAGAAGAAAAGGAATTTACGGTAAGTAAACAAAATTCCCTTCTTTATTAGCAAGTTTTCATTTTGGGACCAGGAGCGTACGTCCACCACCCCAAACAGACACAGAATTGGGCACAGAGCAACTCCCTTCTGAAGTATGGTGGATAGAATCGTTACAACCTCGCTCCAATAGGAGAGAATGACCCGGCAATCCCATATCATGTGCCAGAAATCAGCACCGTCTCTCCCGCATCTTGGACAACCCACCCCCACCAGATTATTCGCCTTTTTCATCTTGTTCAATCTTTGAGGAGTCATATAACTTTGGTGTATTATGTATAACTGAATCAGTCTATTATTGACTGCCGGAGAGACTAGCGTGTGGGATTCGACAATGTCGTCCCACACTACATCATCAATTTCAGGGATCCTGGCACTCCACCTCTCCCGGACAGAAAGAGGACTGGTCATGGCCTTGGCCCGAATAAGGGAGGAGTACAGTTTGGAAATGAGGCCTCCAGGGCCCTGTGATCTGATAATTCCAATGACTGGAAAGGAAGAAAATCTAATCGCACGACCAGAGAACTGAGCCCGAAAGGCGTGCCTAATCTGGAGATACTGAAACCCATGAGATTCCGGCAAATCAAATTCTGCACGCAGCTGCTCAAAGGGACGGAGATCACCATCCCGGACCAGTGATCCCAAGGAGACTATTCCTCGATTCCTCCATTCGCCAAACCCCGGAAGCCCACAAAAGTGTGGAAGGTCCAGGTTACCCCATATTGGTGTCTCAGTTGGCATATCATGGAAACCAAAAATGGTTTTAGCCTCCCTCCAGACCCTGGCCCCCAGTTTGTGTATTGGGAGGACCCGACCCTCAGGAGCCCTCTTGTGGTCCGTCAACAATGGCCATAGGAAATCCATACCTGTGAACTCTGCCAGAAGACCCTCCGGAGAACCCCTCACCCCAGGAAGTGTCCATTGTCCCAAATATTTCAATTGTCCGGCCAGATAGTATAAGTACAGATCAGGAAGGGCCATACCCCCCATGTCCTTGGGTCTCTGTAATTTGGCCAGCTGGACCCTTGATCTGGAAGGACCCCAGACAAAGGTGAGCATCAGAGATTCCAGGGACCGAAAGAAAGAGCGGGGAATCTACACGAATACATGTTGGGTTATGTAAAGACACTTTGGTTGCACTATCATTTTAAGGAGATTAATCCTTCCCGCCACTGAGAGCGGGAGTTGGCTCCATCTATTAAATTTCTCCCCGAGGTGTGATAATAAGGGGGCAATGTTTCTTGCTATCATCTCCGAAGGGCTTCCCGTCAATATAATCCCCAGGTATTTAAAATGATCCACCACTGGAACCCTACATACGTGGGTATTCATCATTTCCTCCCTGTCCCGGGACAGGAAGAGAAGGTACGATTTTGACCAATTTATTGACAGGCCCGAGAACTCCCCGAATCGGTCGATTAACTCTACGGCTCTAGGAATGGAGGAATCCGGATCCGAAGCAAACAATAACAGGTCGTCTGCATACAGAGACAAACGTTCATCTCCCTTACGATGTCTCACTCCCCGGTAGATTGGGTCCGTCCGAATGCGCACTGCCAACGGTTCCATGGCAAGGGCGAACAGAAGGGGGGATAGAGGACATCCCTGCCTGGTTCCCCTTTCCAAATGGAAGGTTTCCGATACTCCGCCTCCCACCTGAATGTTAGCCGTTGGGGCTTTATATATAATCTCAATCCATCTAATAAAATCATTGCCGAAACCAAATGCCCGCAGCACCTCCAGCAGGTATGGCCATTCTATAGAGTCAAAGGCCTTGGCCGCATCCAAGGAGACCAAAGCCCAATCCTCCTCTAACTTGGTGCCCATCTGTAGAATCACCTGTGCCCTCCTCAGATTATCCGAAGTACTTCTACCCGGAATGAATCCAGACTGGTCCTCATGTATTATGGAGGAGATCACTTTATTGAGTCTAGTTGCTAAAATTTTGGTAAGAATTTTGTAATCAGAGTTCAACAGAGAGATCGGTCTGTATGAGCCACAATCCAGTGGATCCTTATCTGGTTTCAATAGTAGCACGATGGTTGCCTCATAGAAGGAATCAGGCAACCGTCCCCTGCGGAACGAAGCCTCAGCCGTCTCCAAGAGAGCCGGAACCAGCTCCACCCTATACTTGTCGAATATCTCAATCGGGAGTCCGTCTGGGCCAGACGCCTTACCCCTATTGAGGGCTCCCATCGCCTCCACCATCTCTTCCATGCTAATGGGCTCATCCAAGGCCGACCTCTGGGCCAAAGTCAATCTGGGAAGCTCCAGATCCCGCAAGTATTCAGTGATCTCCTCCCCTGACACAGCCAGCCTGGACTCATATAGGTTCCTATAGAAGTCCAGAAACACCTTCAGGATGCCAGTGACGGAGGTGATTGATTCGCCACCGGAGTCTCTGATCTTAAGGACCGCAGGTGAGCTAGTGGATTGGCGCACCAGGAACGCTAGTAAACTACTAGATTGGTTCCCCTGCTCAAAATATCTCTGGTTCATGAAGAAGACATGCCTCTTAGCCTTATCCTGCAGGAACAAAAGATATTTCCTCCCAGCCTGTAGCCACTGGGATCTGTTTCCATCAGAAGGGTCTGAGGTAAATCTGTGTTCAAGTATTCTATTTTGAGTGGCCAATTCCTCCTCCTCTCTGGCCGCCTGTTTCTTGACATAAGAGATAGAGGAGTGACAGCAACCCCTCAAATACGCCTTAAGCGCGTCCCAGTAGGCCGAGTGATTCTCTTCCACGGAGTTAGTCTCGGTGTATGCCCTGAGCTGATCAGGAATCCTATCATTGGTGCCAAAGAGTGACAGCCACCGAGGGTTAATCTTCCGTGACACTTTACGAGATTTACAACCCTCCCACTTAATGCTGACAAATACCGGAGAGTGGTCTGATACTGATCTGGGTAGATGACACACCGATTGTATATGGGCACAGACTCTTTCATTTCCACAGATGTAATCAATTCTAGACAATGAGTTTTTCCCTGGGGTATAACATGTGTATTCTCTCAGTACTGGGTTAAAAAACCGCCACATGTCACTCCACCCCACCTCCTGTAGAAATGCACTCAGTCTAGTTTGCATCGTAGGGGAGATCGGGACCTGTCGGGTGTTGAATCTATCCAGCCCTATGTTACTAATCAAATTGAAGTCCCCCATGCAGAGCACCAAGGCTTGCGGGAATTGTGAGGCAAACTTAGCCGCTTCATACAAAATTGAGATTCCCATCGCAGGGGGGATGTATATGGCCAAGATCACTATCATGACCCCATCGATGTGAGCCTGGACAAACACATACCTCCCATCATTATCCTTTATAATCTTACCCGGGTCCCACCGCAATGCTTTATGGACTAGTACCGATACTCCCCTCGAATATGAGGAATGAACAGAGTGAGCTGACCATTGAACCCAAGGCTTCTGAAGCACTCTCGTGGTTTCCAACAACAAATGGGTCTCTTGTAGACACACAATCTGAGCTTTAGATTTTTTGATATGTGCAAATACTGACGCCCGTTTCCTGGATGTGCCCAGTCCCCGAACATTCCATGTCATCAAGCTTAAAGCCATTGAAGTGTATCTCGTACTGAATTAATAGGGAAATGTCAAAAACTTAACCCACAGTAGAACTTGGGCAAACGTACCCTAAAATACAAACTATCGGTTGCAAACACACAGCCGAAAGAACTGATCCAGTAGTGTGACCAGGAGAGGGTGTCCCTAGTAACGACCAGGGTGAACCAACGTGGCTAGATGGTGTACTTGGTACGGGGGTGTCCTCGAAACAAGGACTTAAGCTTCTCCTGCAGTCCAACGTATTAAATTATCCTGCAACATAACCTTTAATCATACGTAGGTAAGAGAACCCAGAGTAAGTAGGCGTAAAAATATAGAAAAAGAGAAGAGAGAAGAGAAAGGAGAGAAGGGAGAAAAAAAAAAAAAAAAGGGGGGGGGGGTAAGGAAGAGAGAAAGGGGCAAGGGAAGAGAAGAAAGAGGAAAGAAATTAAGATGGGCGGAAGAAGAGAGAGTGTGAGGAGGAGGGAATATAGAAATATAAGAAGAAGAGAGGTAACGGAGGGCATACTGGGTGGAAACTGAAGAAGAGAGATGAAGGTTGAAGAGGGAAGTTGGAGAAAATAGCAAAGAAGACTTAGAGGTAGATAGGAATAGAATAGCAAGGATGGGTATGAGGCTGAGATAAAGGGGCCGAGGGATTAGACAAGTAAGTGAGACTGAGAGGGGGGAAGAAGAGATAGGAATGTAAAGGAAATGGAAGGAGAATTTGCAGGCAATCCCAAATTATAAGTGACTATCATGTATGGTGACCCCAAAAAACCTTAATATAGCTTTAAAGACAAAATTCAGCATCCTGAACTTAAGTGCGTTGCCAAACACTGCAAACCCGGAGTAAAGTCCCCTTTTGGATCGCAAGATGCAGGATAATTCAAGATCGCATGGAAGTGATCATGGCCCCGCAGCAGCGTTCTGGCACATGTCCCGCCTGAAGACAGTTCAATCCGGTCCCACCAGCGACGAGTATTCCAGAACTCAACCAGGGCTTAGTAATAATCGCAGTGAGCTCAGGTCCCGACACACTCAGAGGCACCATCTCCAGCTGCCCAGCCCTGAGAGGGGGGCCAACCTGGAGACCGGCACAATGGACAGTCAATAATAAACACATCCAGTAACTCACATGCTTCCGGGGGTCGCAAGCGCACCATCGCATCCTGATGGAATCGTCAATTTCTCCACAAACTGGAACCAAAGGAGTTGGACGCGGACGCAACTGCGATCCCGAACATCGCTCCACTCGCACGGTAGGAGAGATGGAGGAACCAAAGATATATCGCGCCTTCAGTATCGAGGGACGCCGAATATCAGCATAGGATGATCCGAAAACTATCGCAACAGCGATTCCAGGCGTCCCAGGAAAAGGAATCGTATCACCAACCTCAATCCAAAGGAGATGAAATAAACAATCAGAGCCACGATGCCATCACAACAGCGATCCTCCCGGCGTCGCTCATGGCTGTAACGCATCAGCGCTTCCTCTTCAGTGTATTGATCCAGTCATCCGCCTCCGCCGGAGATGTAAAGAACAAGGATCGCTCTTGATGAACCACTCTGAGACGAGCCGGGAAGATCATGGAATAAGCAATATGTCGATCTCTAAGGCGTTTTTTCACCTGAATGAAGGAAGCTCTCGTTTTCTGAAGAGACGCAGAGAAGTCAGGGAAAATCAGTATGGGAGCATTATTATGTAGGATCGGGCCTTTGCGTCGCGCCGCACCAAGGATCGCATCTCTATCCCTGCTGCTCAACAGTCGGGCCAGGAGAGGTCTAGGCTGCGCTCCCGGGGGAGGAGGTCTGGCCGGTACCCGGTGGGCTCGTTCTATAGCGAATGCCGCTGACAGCGTCGCATCAGGGAAAGTTTCAGAGAGCCATGTTTCCATGAACTTACATGGGTCGCTCCCTTCTGCTCTCTCCGGCATCCCCAGAATTCTTAAATTATTGCGACGCAGGCGGTTTTCCAGATCGTCAGCCCTTTGCGCCCAGTTATTTGCCGCGCTCTCCAAAGAGGACAACCTGCCTGGCGTCGCTCTTGCGTCGTCTTCCAGCATGGAGATCCGCTGCTCCGTCTCCTTTACCCGCTCTCTCAGATTTTGCAGGTCCAGCCGGAGGAGTCCCACATCAATCTTAACCTCCTCGATTTTGCCCGTCAGCGACACTTTTGAATCCTGGATCGCCGCAAGTAACTGCGACGTAACCTGCTGTAAGGTTAGCTCCTGCGATTCCTTGGATCCGGCCTCCATGCTCTCCTCCTCCTCCGCCTCACTGGATTCCCGCTCCGACTGCTTGCCGACGCCATCTTGCTGGGAGTCCCGAGCAAACTTCTTCAGCTTCTCAGCCGCCGCTGCGCTGCGACCTCTGCTCATGGTACCGATCCGAATGCTCACCGCACCACAGGGAATCCGGAGGTGTATTTAGGCACCAATTTCGGCAGGATTAATAGTATTTATCAGCGTTGGACTGCGGAGCTGCTCTCAGATGCGACCGCTCATGCTGCCTGCTGGCCACGCCCCCAACAAACAATATTCTAATGTGCAAATAATCTAAACATGAGCAAGCTCCCTTTCTTGCTGGAGGAACTGTCCTGCTCACAAAAGCAGAGACAGATTCTCACATACCTGAAATCAAACACAGAACCAAATGGAATAAGCAGAAACACTCTTAAGTGCAATTTCAGCAATTAAGCACAGAAAAAAGCAAACTTATCTGGAGTAGATTCAGGCACAGAATAAATGGGAGAAAGTGAAGGGAAAACTCCCAGCCGTCTTCAGAAGCAGCAGGAAAACACTCACCACCGGCGGCCGCCAGGCACAAAATGCTCTTCTAAATACACTGGGCTGAGCTACACTAGGCTGATCTGCAATAGGACTTACTGGATTCCTAATTAGCTCCAAAACCTGTCTAAGTCACAGACTCTGCTTCATTACCATTCCTGGCCACCAGACGGAGCTCCACACCAGCACCCACTCGGATGACATTCACAACAGGGGCTAATCTTAAAGTTTGGTCATCTCTGCCGGTAGAAGCATTTAGCAGATATAAGAATGTTTTATGACCGCTCCGGTGCTTGTTGAGCCCGATCTCTCGTAACCGTTCATTGTAGAGGTGGACACTTCAGAGGTGGGGGTGGGTGCGGTGCTGTCTCAGGGACCCGCTTCACTAACCAATTTAAGACCATATGCATTTTTCTCCAAAGAGTTTCCCTCCACGGAGAGGAATTATGATGTTGGTGATTGTGAGTTGTTGGCCATAAAATTGGCTTTTGAAGAATGGAGGCACTTTTTGGAGGGGGCTGTCCATCGGATTATATCGAGTCTGCTAAACGATTAACTCCCAGACAGGCTCGGTGGTCACTTATTTTTTTTTTCTTTTTTCACGTTTCCATTTTTCCATCACTTTTAGTCCCAGATCCAAGAACGTTAAGGCCAATGCCTTATCGCGCAGCTTGGATGCGATATCACCTCTCGAACCTCCTTCCTCATGTTGTGGTTGTTGCTGGGTTATCCTCCGGATTAGAGGCTGAGGTCCATGGTGCCTAGTCACTTCCACCTCCTATGTTACCCGATACCAAGCTGTTTGTTCCTGTTCAGTTTAGGTTAAGGGTTCTCCAGGAATTCCGTGACTCTGCGCTTAGCGGTCATCCAGGTATATCGGCCACCCAGAGAGCTATTGCCAGGTTATTTTGGTGGCCCTCCATGTAGTCTGATGTCTCCCAGGTTTTTCTCTTTGTGATACGTGTGCAAATGCTAAAGTCTCCCATAATCAGCCGGCCGGGGAATTGATACCGTTACCAGCTCCAGATAGACCCTGGACTCATTTGTCCATGCATTTTATCACCGATTTCCCTATTTTCCATGGTAAGACTGTTGTCTGGGCAGTGGTGGACAGATTTAGCAAGCAGGAGCATTTTGTCCCCTTGCCAGGAATACCTAATGCAGAAACACTGTCTAAGTCGTTTATTGAACATGTTGTGCGGTTCCATGGCGTGCCTCTGAACATAGTGTCCGACAGAGGGGTGCAATTCCTCTCTAAATTATGGAGGGCATTCTGCAAGATATTAGGTATCGAATTGACCTTCTCTTCCCCCTACCATCCTGAGACCAACGGGTAGACAGAGAGGACCAATCAGTCACTGGAACAGATTTTGCGGTTTCTGGCTATGTCTCAGCAGGTTGTTTGGTGTTCCTCATTGCCTGTACCTGAATTTACTTTCAATAACTGGGTCACCCGGCACTACCCCATTATTCTGTAATTACAGTTACCACTCCCATTTTGGTGAATTTTCCACACTGGACTCAAGGTGCCCAGGGGCTGATTCGGTGGTCCAAAGGTTGGGGGAGGTTTGGAGGGAGGAACAGAAGAACATTGAGGTGGCCCAAGGTAGACAAACGCTTTGCCGATAAGCGACGATCTGTAGGACCTATTTTTCAAGTGGGAGACAAAGTGTGGTTGTCTACAAAAAACATCCGTCTGAGACTTCCCTCTGCTAAGCTGGGTCCCAAGTTTATTGGTCCTTACGAGATCATCGTGGTTGTCAACACAGTTGCCTTTCATCTGCACTTACCACAGTCATTTCTTTGTCGCTCCATTGGGAGACCCAGACAATTGGGTGTATAGGCTATGCCTCCGGAGGCCGCACAAAGTATTACACTTAAAAGTGTTAAGCCCCTCCCCTTCTGCCTATACACCCCCCGTGCTCCCACGGGCTCCTCAGTTTTTTGCTTTGTGCGAAGGAGGCAGACATGCACAGCACAGCTCCACAGATTGGTCAGCAGCAGCTGCTGACCATGTCGGATGGAAGAAAAGTGGGCCCATATAGAGCCCCCAGCATGCTCCCTTCTCACCCCACTCTTGTCGGCGGTGTAGTTAAGGTTGAGGTATCCATTGCGGGTACGGAGGCTGGAGCCCACATGCTGCTTTCCTTCCCCATCCCCCTCAGGGCTCTGGTGAAGTGGGATCCTATCGGTCTCCAGGCACTGAGACCGTGCTTCATCCACAACTCCTGGGAGACTGCTGGATAGGAGCCGGGTATCGTTCAGGGACATGGCCCTGCTACTTGGAGGTACTCTGTGTCCCCGTGGGGACCGCGCACAGCAACACTCCAGCATTGCTGGGTGTGCTAGTGCACCGGGGACCGCGGCGCTGACCGGGTTAATATGTGCCATTACACACTCAGCGCTGCTGAGTGTGTTTATGTATAGGGACTGCCGCACTAACCGCCGCTGCCAGGGAAACACTGCGGCGCGGCTGGGACTTGTAGTGCGCCGGGGACTTTCGCGCCGGCCGCGCTTTTACGGCGGCCGCGTTTATTACTAGAGTCCCCGGCTTTTTGCGGCCTAGTTTCCTTTCCTCCCGCCCACAGCCCTGACAGGCAGGGGAAGGGCGGGACGCTGCACAGAACGAGCAGCACTGAGGGCTGGAGCATGCTTTGCATACTCCACTCCCCTCACTGTGCACAGTGCAGGCACCAGCTCCCGCTCTTTCTAAGCCACGCCCACGGCTCCCACCTCTCCTCAGGACGCCGGCAGCCATTCCTGTCAGCTCCTCGGACGCAGCAGAGGGGGACAAAGTCTGGGAGACCCAGGCAGGGACTCTGGTGGCCTCACAACCGCTTTAAGCGGGTGGTAAGCAGCACCTGTGGTGCTAGCCCCATTGTGCAGTAGTGTAACATATGTTTATTTTACACTGTATGGTGCACAGTTGATTTCTGGCTATATACCCTATTGCGTTAACTCAGGGAAGATAATAGCATGGCGCCCACGAAAGGCAGGGGTGCCAAAACACAGGCTTATTATGCTGCCTGCGCCGCATGTATGACCCTGCTACCGGCAGGTTCCACTGACCCTCATTGTAGGCACTGTTCGGCCCCTGTGGCACTTACTCAGCTAGAGCCTCTGCTAAGGGGGGCCCAGGGGGAGCCACCTGCTAACACTGTTCAGGTGACGGGGACAGAGTTTGCAAAACTCTCTGAGACTATGGCTAAGATACTGGAAGCCTTGCAGTCCAGACCGGTATCTCAGCACAGGGACTCTGTTGAATCTTTGTCCCCTGGCCCACCTCAGCTGGACCAACAATGTCCTCCCGGGGTATCTCATGGATCCCAGGCTGAGGGTTCTGACACAGACCCCGGCCCCAGACCGAATAAGCGAGCTCGCTTAGATTTTCCCTCGACATCATCATATTGTTCAGGGTCTCAGAGGGGGGAATCTCTGGTTGATGATGCGGAGACAGCTGATCAGGATTCTGATCCTGAGGCCGCTCTCAATCTTGATACTCCGGACGGGGACGCCATAGTGAACGACCTTATTGCGTCCATCAATCGTATGTTGGATATTTCTCCCTCAGCTCCTCCGGTGGAGGAGTCAGCTTCTCAGCAGGAGAAATTCCGTTTCAGGTTTCCCAAGCGTACACCGAGTATGTTTCTGGACCACTCTGATTTCAGAGAGGCAGTCCAGAATCACCATGCTTGTCCAGATAAGCGTTTTTCTAAGCGCCTTAAGGATACACGTTATCCTTTTCCCCCTGACGTGGTCAAAGGTTGGACTCAGTGTCCCAAAGTGGATCCTCCAATCTCCAGATTGGCAGCTAGATCCATACTTGCAGTGGAAGACGGGGCTTCACTCAAAGATGCCACTGACAGGCAGATGGAGCTCTGGTTGAAATCCATCTATGAAGCTATCGGCGCTTCTTTTGCCCCAGCATTCGCAGCCGTATGGGCGCTGCAAGCTATCTCAGCAGGTCAAGCGCAAATCGACGCAGCCACACGCACGTCCGCGCCACAGGTGGCGTCCATAACCACACAGACTTCGGCATTTGCGTCTTACGCTATTAATGCTGTCCTGGACTCTGCGAGCCGTACGGCGGTTGGAGCCGCCAATTCGGTGGTACTCCGCAGGGCCTTGTGGCTACGGGAATGGAAGGCAGATTCTGTTTCCAAAAAGCGCTTAACCAGTTTGCCAATTTCTGCCAACCGATTGTTTGGCGAGCGTTTGGATGAAGTCATCAAACAATCCAAGGGAAAGGATACATCCTTACCCCAGCCCAAACCGAAAATACCCCAACAGAGGAGGGGGCAGTCGAGTTTTCGGTCCTTTCGGGGCGCGGGCAGGTCCCAATTCTCCTCGTCCACAAGGCCTCAGAAAGATCAAAGGAACTCTGATGCATGGCGGTCTAAGTCACGTCCTAAAAAGGCCACCGGAGGTGCCGCTACCAAGGCGGCTTCCTCATGACTTTCGGCCTCCCCACTCCGCATCTTCGGTCGGTGGCAGGCTCTCCCGCTTTTGCGACACCTGGCTGCCACGGGTAAAAGACCGTTGGGTGAGAGACATTCTGTCTCACGGTTACAAGATAGAGTTCACCTCTCGTCCCCCGACTCGATTCTTCAGGTCATCCCCGCCTCCCGAGCGAGCCGAGGCTCTTCTGCAGGCGCTGGGCACTCTGAAGGCAGAAGGAGTGGTGGTCCCTGTTCCTATTCAGCAACAGGGTCACGGTTTTTACTCCAACTTGTTTGTGGTCCCAAAGAAGGACGGGTCTTTCCGTCCTGTCCTGGACCTGAAACTTCTCAACAAACACGTAAAGACCAGGCGGTTCCGGATGGAATCCCTCCGCTCCGTCATCGCCTCAATGTCCCAAGCAGATTTCCTTGCATCGATCGATATCAAGGATGCATATCTCCACGTACCGATTGCTCCAGAGCACCAGCGCTTCTTGCGCTTCGCCATAGAAAACGAACACCTGCAGTTCGTGGCACTGCCGTTCGGCCTGGCAACAGCCCCACGGGTTTTCACCAAGGTTTTGGCTACTGTAGTAGCGGTCCTCCACTCTCAGGGTCACTCGGTGATCCCGTACTTGGACGATCTGTTGATCAAGGCACCCTCTCAAGAGGCATGCCAACACAGCCTCGACGCTACCCTGGAGACTCTCCAGAGTTTCGGGTGGATCATCAATTTTCCAAAGTCAAATCTGACACCGGCCCAATCGCTGACATACCTTGGCATGGAGTTTCATACCCTCTCAGCGATAGTGAAGCTTCCGCTGATCAAGCAGCGGTCACTACAGACAGGGGTACAATCTCTCCTTCAAGGCCAGTCACACCCCTTGAGGCGCCTCATGCACTTCCTGGGGAAGATGGTGGCAGCAATGGAGGCAGTTCCGTTCGCGCAGTTTCACCTGCGTCCACTTCAATGGGACATCCTACGCAAATGGGACAGGAAGCCGACGTCCCTCGACAGGAACGTCTCCCTCTCTCAGGCGACCAAAGCTTCCCTTCGGTGGTGGCTTCTTCCCACTTCATTATCGAAGGGGAAATCCTTCCTACCCCCATCCTGGGAGGTGGTCACGACGGACGCGAGTCTGTCAGGGTGGGGAGCGGTTTTTCTCCACCACAGGGCTCAGGGTACGTGGACCCAGCAAGAGTCCTCGCTTCAGATCAATGTGCTGGAAATACGGGCAGTGTATCTTGCCCTGAAGGCGTTCCAGCAGTGGCTGGAAGGCAAGCAGATCAGAATTCAGTCGGACAATTCCACAGCGGTGGCATACATCAATCACCAAGGCGGCACACGCAGTCGGCAAGCCTTCCAGGAAGTCCGGCGGATTTTGATGTGGGTGGAAGCCACGGCCTCCACCATCTCTGCAGTTCACATTCCAGGCGTGGAAAACTGGGAAGCAGACTATCTCAGTCGCCAGGGCATGGACGCAGGGGAATGGTCCCTTCACCCGGACTTGTTTCAGGAGATCTGTTGCCGCTGGGGGGTGCCGGACGTCGACCTCATGGCGTCCCGGCACAACAACAAGGTACCGGCGTTCATGGCACGGTCTCAAGATCCCAGAGCTCTGGCGGCAGACGCCTTAGTTCAGGATTGGTCGCAGTTTCAGCTCCCTTATGTGTTTCCTCCGCTGGCACTGTTGCCCAGAGTGTTACGCAAGATCAGGGCCGACTGCCGCCGCGTCATCCTCGTCGCTCCAGACTGGCCGAGGCGGTCGTGGTACCCGGATCTGTGGCATCTCACGGTCGGCCAACCGTGGGCACTACCAGACCGACCAGACTTGCTGTCTCAAGGGCCGTTTTTCCATCTGAATTCTGCGGCCCTCAACCTGACTGTGTGGCCATTGAGTCCTGGATCCTAGCGTCTTCAGGGTTATCTCAAGACGTCATTGCCACTATGAGACAGGCTAGGAAACCAACGTCCGCCAAGATCTACCACAGGACGTGGAAAATTTTCCTGTCGTGGTGCTCTGCTCAGGGTTTTTCTCCCTGGCCTTTTGCCTTGCCCATTTTTCTGTCCTTCCTTCAATCTGGACTGGAAAAGGGTTTGTCGCTCGGCTCCCTTAAGGGACAAGTCTCAGCGCTCTCTGTGTTTTTTTCCAGAAGCGCCTAGCCAGACTTCCACAGGTACGCACGTTCCTGCAGGGGGTTTGTCACATCGTTCCTCCTTACAAGCGGCCGTTAGAACCCTGGGATCTGAACAGGGTACTGATGGTTCTTCAGAAACCACCATTCGAGCCAATGAGAGATATTTCTCTCGCACGCCTTTCGCAGAAAGTGGTTTTTCTAGTAGCAGTCACTTCACTTCGGAGAGTGTCTGAGCTCGCAGCGTTGTCATGCAAAGCCCCTTTCCTGGTGTTTCACCAGGACAAGGTGGTTCTGCGTCCGGTTCCGGAATTTCTCCCTAAGGTGGTATCCCCCTTTCATCTCAATCAGGATATCTCCTTACCTTCTTTTTGTCCTCATCCAGTTCACCAATGTGAAAAGGATTTGCACTTGTTAGATCTGGTGAGAGCACTCAGACTCTGCATTTCTCGTACGGCGCCCCTGCGCCGCTCGGATGCACTCTTTGTCCTTGTCGCTGGCCAGCGTAAAGGGTCACAGGCTTCCAAATCAACCCTGGCTCGGTGGATCAAGGAGCCAATTATCGAAGCTTACCGTTCTGCTGGGCTTCCGGTTCCCTCAGGGCTGAAGGCCCATTCTACCAGAGCCGTGGGCGCGTCCTGGGCTTTGAGGCACCAGGCTACGGCTCAGCAGGTGTGTCAGGCGGCTACCTGGTCGAGCCTGCACACTTTCACGAAGCACTATCAGGTGCATACCTATGCTGCGGCGGATGCCAGCCTAGGTAGACGAGTCCTTCAGGCGGCGGTTGCCCACCTGTAGGAAGAGGCCGTTTTACGGCTCTCTTACGAGGTATTATTTTACCCACCCAGGGACTGCTTTTGGACGTCCCAATTGTCTGGGTCTCCCAATAGAGCGACAAAGAAGAAGGGAATTTTGTTTACTTACCGTAAATTCCTTTTCTTCTAGCTCCAATTGGGAGACCCAGCACCCGCCCCTGTTTTTTTGTGTACACATGTTGTTCATGTTGAATGGTTTCAGTTCTCCGATATTCCTTCGGATTGAAGTTACTTTAAACCAGTTTTTAATTCTTTTTCCTCCTTCTTGCTTTTGCACCAAAACTGAGGAGCCCGTGGGAGCACGGGGGTGTATAGGCAGAAGGGGAGGGGCTTAACACTTTTAAGTGTAATACTTTGTGTGGCCTCCGGAGGCATAGCCTATACACCCAATTGTCTGGGTCTCCCAATTGGAGCTAGAAGAAAAGGAATTTACGGTAAGTAAACAAAATTCCCTTCTTTGCATTTCCATTGTGTTTCACAAGTCCTTTCTCGTTTGTTCCCTCCTCTGCAGAGTCTCCACCTCCTCCTCCCGTTTCTGTTGATGGTCAGACGAAATATGAGGTTGAGCTCATTGTCAACTCTCGGAGGGTCCGTAGCTTGCTTCAGTACTTAGTACATAGGAGGAGTAACTGACCAGAGGATCGGTCTTCTGTCCCGGCACGATCAGTCCATGCCAATCAACTGGTTCGTGCCTTTCATAAGAGTTTTCCTGGGAAACCTGGGGTCCGGTAACCCCCCCTTTGAGAAGTGGGTACTGTCATGATCCAGGCCAGTATCTGCCACTGTGGTTTCACCCAGCTCCAGCCTGGTCATGTCAGGGGTTAACTCCTCCCTGCCACACTCTGGTTTCCAGGACAATGTACCCTGGTGCTGCACCTCCGGTTCAGTGCCAGTGATAGTTTATGCTCTGCAGTATGTGTTATTGGCTCTAATGAGTTATCTGATCTGTCCTGCTACCTGTTCTGACCCATTCCATCCTCCATTCATCAGTCTGTCCCGGTCCATGACTACCCTCCCTGTTTACTGCGTATCCTTCCCTGTCTGTCTTATCCCACTCCTGACCTGTTTGTCCTCCTCCCTTGTTTGTACTTGGACTTCCCGCCATCTGACCTGTAGCCACATTCCTGACCCCGACCTCCGTCTCTCCATTTGGCTGTATTTGTGACTTCTCGGCTATCGCCTGACCACGATTTGTCTATCCGTGTGCTATTGAGGATATCTCCTGCTGCTCACCCGGTATTCTGACTACTCTATTGCCCTCTGGTGGTTCACCTGGTAACTGCACTCTGAAGTTACATTGCTTGTAACTTTAGCTTCTCCTAGTGCAGCATGACATTATGTAACCGCTGACCACAGGGGCTAGAAGGTGAGGGGGAACACAGTGTATGTAACCGCTGACCACAGGAGGCTAGAAGGTGAGGAGGAACACAGTGTATGTAACCACTGACCACAGGGGGCTAGGAGGTGAGGGGGAACACTGTGTATGTAACCACTGACCACAGGAGGCTAGAAGGTGAGGAGGAACACAGTGTATGTAACCACTGACCACAGGAGGCTAGAAGGTGAGGGGGAACACAGTGTATGTAACCGCTGACCACAGGAGGCTAGAAGGTGAGGAGGAACACAGTGTATGTAACCGCTGACCACAGGAGGCTAGAAGGTGAGGAGGAACACAGTGTATGTAACCACTGACCACAGGGGGCTAGAAGGTGAGGGGGAACACAGTGTATGTAACTGCTGACCACAGGGGGCTAGAAGGTGAGGGGGAACACATTGTATGTAACCACTGACCACAGGGGGCTAGAAGGTGAGGGGGAACACAGTGTATGTAACCGCTGACCACAGGAGGCTAGAAGGTGAGGAGGAACACAGTGTATGTAACTGCTGACCACAGGAGGCTAGAAGGTGAGGAGGAACACAGTGTATGTAACCGCTGACCACAGGAGGCTAGAAGGTGAGGGGGAACACAGTGTATGTAACCGCTGACCACAGGGGCTAGAAGGTGAGGGGGAACACAGTGTATGTAACCGCTGACCACAGGAGGCTAGAAGGTGAGGGGGAACACATCGTATGTAACCACTGACCACAGGAGGCTAGAAGGTGAGGAGGAACACAGTGTATGTAACCACTGACCACAGGGGGCTAGAAGGTGAGGAGGAACACAGTGTATGTAACCACTGACCACAGGAGGCTAGAAGGTGAGGAGGAACACAGTGTATGTAACCGCTGACCACAGGAGGCTAGAAGGTGAGGGGGAACACAGTGTATGTAACCACTGACCACAGGAGGCTAGAAGGTGAGGGGGAACACAGTGTATGTAACCGCTGACCACAGGAGGCTAGAAGGTGAGGGGGAACACAGTGTATGTAACCACTGACCACAGGAGGCTAGAAGGTGAGGGGGAACACAGTGTATGTAACCACTGACCACAGGGGGCTAGAAGGTGAGGGGGAACACAGTGTATGTAACCACTGACCACAGGAGGCTAGAAGGTGAGGGGGAACACAGTGTATGTAACCACTGACCACAGGAGGCTAGAAGGTGAGGAGGAACACAGTGTATGTAACCACTGACCACAGGAGGCTAGAAGGTGAGGAGGAACACAGTGTATGTAACCGCTGACCACAGGAGGCTAGAAGGTGAGGGGGAACACAGTGTATGTAACCACTGACCACAGGAGGCTAGAAGGTGAGGGGGAACACAGTGTATGTAACCACTGACCACAGGAGGCTAGAAGGTGAGGGGGAACACAGTGTATGTAACCACTGACCACAGGGGGCTAGAAGGTGAGGGGGAACACAGTGTATGTAACTGCTGACCACAGGGGGCTAGAAGGTGAGGGGGAACACAGTGTATGTAACCACTGACCACAGGAGGCTAGAAGGTGAGGAGGAACACAGTGTATGTAACCACTGACCACAGGAGGCTAGAAGGTGAGGGGGAACACAGTGTATGTAACCGCTGACCACAGGGGGCTAGAAGGTGAGGGGGAACACAGTGTATGTAACCACTGACCACAGGGGGCTAGAAGGTGAGGGGGAACACAGTGTATGTAACCACTGACCACAGGGGGCTAGAAGGTGAGGGGGAACACAGTGTATGTAACCACTGACCACAGGAGGCTAGAAGGTGAGGGGGAACACAGTGTATGTAACCACTGACCACAGGAGGCTAGAAGGTGAGGAGGAACACAGTGTATGTAACCACTGACCACAGGAGGCTAGAAGGTGAGGAGGAACACATTGTATGTAACCGCTGACCACAGGAGGCTAGAAGGTGAGGAGGAACACAGTGTATGTAACCGCTGACCACAGGAGGCTAGAAGGTGAGGGGGAACACAGTGTATGTAACCACTGACCACAGGAGGCTAGAAGGTGAGGAGGAACACAGTGTATGTAACCACTGACCACAGGAGGCTAGAAGATGAGGGGGAACACAGTGTATGTAACCACTGACCACAGGAGGCTAGAAGGTGAGGGGGAACACAGTGTATGTAACTGCTGACCACAGGGGGCTAGAAGGTGAGGGGGAACACAGTGTATGTAACTGCTGACCACAGGGGGCTAGAAGGTGAGGAGGAACACAGTGTATGTAACTGCTGACCACAGGAGGCTAGAAGGTGAGGGGGAACACAGTGTATGTAACCACTGACCACAGGGGGCTAGAAGGTGAGGAGGAACACAGTGTATGTAACCACTGACCACAGGAGGCTAGAAGGTGAGGGGGAACACAGTGTATGTAACCACTGACCACAGGGGGCTAGAAGGTGAGGGGGAACACAGTGTATGTAACCACTGACCACAGGAGGCTAGAAGGTGAGGGGGAACACAGTGTATGTAACCACTGACCACAGGAGGCTAGAAGGTGAGGAGGAACACATTGTATGTAACCACTGACCACAGGAGGCTAGAAGGTGAGGAGGAACACAGTGTATGTAACCGCTGACCACAGGAGGCTAGAAGGTGAGGAGGAACACATTGTATGTAACCGCTGACCACAGGAGGCTAGAAGGTGAGGGGGAACACATTGTATGTAACCACTGACCACAGGGGGCTAGAAGGTGAGGGGGAACACAGTGTATGTAACCACTGACCACAGGGGGCTAGAAGGTGAGGGGGAACACAGTGTATGTAACCACTGACCACAGGAGGCTAGAAGGTGAGGGGGAACACAGTGTATGTAACCACTGACCACAGGAGGCTAGAAGGTGAGGAGGAACACAGTGTATGTAACCACTGACCACAGGAGGCTAGAAGGTGAGGAGGAACACAGTGTATGTAACCACTGACCACAGGAGGCTAGAAGATGAGGGGGAACACAGTGTATGTAACCACTGACCACAGGAGGCTAGAAGGTGAGGGGGAACACAGTGTATGTAACCACTGACCACAGGAGGCTAGAAGGTGAGGGGGAACACAGTGTATGTAACCACTGACCACAGGAGGATAGAAGGTGAGGGGGAACACAGTGTATGTAACTGCTGACCACAGGAGGCTAGAAGGTGAGGAGGAACACAGTGTATGTAACCACTGACCACAGGAGGCTAGAAGGTGAGGGGGAACACAGTGTATGTAACCACTGACCACAGGAGGCTAGAAGGTGAGGGGGAACACAGTGTATGTAACCGCTGACCACAGGGGGCTAGAAGGTGAGGAGGAACACAGTGTATGTAACCACTGACCACAGGAGGCTAGAAGGTGAGGAGGAACACAGTGTATGTAACCACTGACCACAGGAGGCTAGAAGGTGAGGGGGAACACAGTGTATGTAACCGCTGACCACAGGGGGCTAGAAGGTGAGGAGGAACACAGTGTATGTAACCACTGACCACAGGAGGCTAGAAGGTGAGGAGGAACACAGTGTATGTAACCACTGACCACAGGAGGCTAGAAGGTGAGGGGGAACACAGTGTATGTAACCACTGACCACAGGAGGCTAGAAGGTGAGGGGGAACACAGTGTATGTAACTGCTGACCACAGGAGGCTAGAAGGTGAGGGGGAACACATTGTATGTAACCACTGACCACAGGGGGCTAGAAGGTGAGGGGGAACACAGTGTATGTAACCACTGACCACAGGAGGCTAGAAGGTGAGGGGGAACACAGTGTATGTAACCGCTGACCACAGGGGGCTAGAAGGTGAGGGGGAACACAGTGTATGTAACCGCTGACCACAGGGGGCTAGAAGGTGAGGGGGAACACGGTGTATGTAACCACTGACCACAGGAGGCTAGAAGGTGAGGGGGAACACAGTGTATGTAACCGCTGACCACAGGAGGCTAGAAGGTGAGGAGGAACACAGTGTATGTAACCACTGACCACAGGAGGCTAGAAGGTGAGGGGGAACACAGTGTATGTAACCACTGACCACAGGAGGCTAGAAGGTGAGGGGGAACACAGTGTATGTAACCACTGACCACAGGAGGCTAGAAGGTGAGGGGGAACACAGTGTATGTAACCACTGACCACAGGAGGCTAGAAGGTGAGGGGGAACACAGTGTATGTAACCACTGACCACAGGGGGCTAGAAGGTGAGGGGGAACACAGTGTATGTAACCACTGACCACAGGAGGCTAGAAGGTGAGGGGGAACACAGTGTATGTAACCGCTGACCACAGGAGGCTAGAAGGTGAGGGGGAACACAGTGTATGTAACCACTGACCACAGGAGGCTAGAAGGTGAGGAGGAACACAGTGTATGTAACCACTGACCACAGGGGGCTAGAAGGTGAGGGGGAACACAGTGTATGTAACTGCTGACCACAGGAGGCTAGAAGGTGAGGAGGAACACAGTGTATGTAACTGCTGACCACAGGAGGCTAGAAGGTGAGGGGGAACACATTGTATGTAACCGCTGACCACAGGAGGCTAGAAGGTGAGGAGGAACACAGTGTATGTAACCACTGACCACAGGAGGCTAGAAGGTGAGGAGGAACACAGTGTATGTAACCGCTGACCACAGGAGGCTAGAAGGTGAGGGGGAACACAGTGTATGTAACCACTGACCACAGGGGGCTAGAAGGTGAGGGGGAACACAGTGTATGTAACCGCTGACCACAGGAGGCTAGAAGGTGAGGGGGAACACAGTGTATGTAACCGCTGACCACAGGAGGCTAGAAGGTGAGGGGGAACACAGTGTATGTAACCGCTGACCACAGGAGGCTAGAAGGTGAGGAGGAACACAGTGTATGTAACTGCTGACCACAGGAGGCTAGAAGGTGAGGGGGAACACAGTGTATGTAACCACTGACCACAGGGGGCTAGAAGGTGAGGGGGAACACAGTGTATGTAACCACTGACCACAGGAGGCTAGAAGGTGAGGGGGAACACAGTGTATGTAACCGCTGACCACAGGAGGCTAGAAGGTGAGGGGGAACACAGTGTATGTAACCACTGACCACAGGAGGCTAGAAGGTGAGGGGGAACACAGTGTATGTAACCGCTGACCACAGGAGGCTAGAAGGTGAGGGGGAACACAGTGTATGTAACCACTGACCACAGGGGGCTAGAAGGTGAGGGGGAACACAGTGTATGTAACCGCTGACCACAGGAGGCTAGAAGGTGAGGGGGAACACAGTGTATGTAACCGCTGACCACAGGAGGCTAGAAGGTGAGGGGGAACACAGTGTATGTAACCGCTGACCACAGGAGGCTAGAAGGTGAGGAGGAACACAGTGTATGTAACTGCTGACCACAGGAGGCTAGAAGGTGAGGAGGAACACATCGTATGTAACCGCTGACCACAGGGGGCTAGAAGGTGAGGGGGAACACATCGTATGTAACTGCTGACCACAGGAGGCTAGAAGGTGAGGGGGAACACAGTGTATGTAACCACTGACCACAGGGGGCTAGAAGGTGAGGGGGAACACAGTGTATGTAACCACTGACCACAGGAGGCTAGAAGGTGAGGGGGAACACAGTGTATGTAACCGCTGACCACAGGGGGCTAGAAGGTGAGGGGGAACACAGTGTATGTAACCGCTGACCACAGGGGGCTAGAAGGTGAGGGGGAACACAGTGTATGTAACCGCTGACCACAGGGGGCTAGAAGGTGAGGGGGAACACATTGTATGTAACCACTGACCACAGGAGGCTAGAAGGTGAGGAGGAACACAGTGTATGTAACCGCTGACCACAGGAGGCTAGAAGGTGAGGGGGAACACAGTGTATGTAACCGCTGACCACAGGGGGCTAGAAGGTGAGGAGGAACACAGTGTATGTAACTGCTGACCACAGGGGGCTAGAAGGTGAGGGGGAACACAGTGTATGTAACCACTGACCACAGGAGGCTAGAAGGTGAGGAGGAACACAGTGTATGTAACCACTGACCACAGGAGGCTAGAAGGTGAGGAGGAACACAGTGTATGTAACTGCTGACCACAGGAGGCTAGAAGGTGAGGGGGAACACATTGTATGTAACCACTGACCACAGGGGGCTAGAAGGTGAGGAGGAACACAGTGTATGTAACCACTGACCACAGGAGGCTAGAAGGTGAGGAGGAACACAGTGTATGTAACCACTGACCACAGGAGGCTAGAAGGTGAGGGGGAACACAGTGTATGTAACCACTGACCACAGGAGGCTAGAAGGTGAGGGGGAACACAGTGTATGTAACCACTGACCACAGGAGGCTAGAAGGTGACGAGGAACACAGTGTATGTAACCACTGACCACAGGAGGCTAGAAGGTGACGAGGAACACAGTGTATGTAACCACTGACCACAGGAGGCTAGAAGGTGAGGGGGAACACAGTGTATGTAACCACTGACCACAGGAGGCTAGAAGGTGAGGGGGAACACAGTGTATGTAACCACTGACCACAGGAGGCTAGAAGGTGAGGAGGAACACAGTGTATGTAACCACTGACCACAGGAGGCTAGAAGGTGAGGGGGAACACAGTGTATGTAACCACTGACCACAGGGGGCTAGAAGGTGAGGGGGAACACAGTGTATGTAACTACTGACCACAGGAGGCTAGAAGGTGAGGAGGAACACAGTGTATGTAACCGCTGACCACAGGAGGCTAGAAGGTGAGGGGGAACACAGTGTATGTAACCACTGACCACAGGAGGCTAGAAGGTGAGGGGGAACACAGTGTATGTAACCACTGACCACAGGAGGCTAGAAGGTGAGGGGGAACACAGTGTATGTAACCACTGACCACAGGGGGCTAGAAGGTGAGGAGGAACACAGTGTATGTAACCGCTGACCACAGGAGGCTAGAAGGTGAGGGGGAACACAGTGTATGTAACCACTGACCACAGGGGGCTAGAAGGTGAGGGGGAACACAGTGTATGTAACCGCTGACCACAGGGGGCTAGAAGGTGAGGGGGAACACAGTGTATGTAACTGCTGACCACAGGGGGCTAGAAGGTGAGGGGGAACACAGTGTATGTAACCGCTGACCACAGGAGGCTAGAAGGTGAGGGGGAACACAGTGTATGTAACCACTGACCACAGGAGGCTAGAAGGTGAGGGGGAACACAGTGTATGTAACCGCTGACCACAGGAGGCTAGAAGGTGAGGGGGAACACAGTGTATGTAACCACTGACCACAGGAGGCTAGAAGGTGAGGAGGAACACAGTGTATGTAACCACTGACCACAGGGGGCTAGAAGGTGAGGAGGAACACAGTGTATGTAACCACTGACCACAGGAGGCTAGAAGGTGAGGGGGAACACAGTGTATGTAACCGCTGACCACAGGAGGCTAGAAGGTGAGGGGGAACACAGTGTATGTAACCGCTGACCACAGGAGGCTAGAAGGTGAGGGGGAACACAGTGTATGTAACCACTGACCACAGGAGGCTAGAAGGTGAGGGGGAACACAGTGTATGTAACCACTGACCACAGGAGGCTAGAAGGTGAGGGGGAACACAGTGTATGTAACCGCTGACCACAGGAGGCTAGAAGGTGAGGAGGAACACAGTGTATGTAACCGCTGACCACAGGGGGCTAGAAGGTGAGGGGGAACACATTGTATGTAACCACTGACCACAGGGGGCTAGAAGGTGAGGAGGAACACAGTGTATGTAACCGCTGACCACAGGGGGCTAGAAGGTGAGGAGGAACACAGTGTATGTAACCACTGACCACAGGAGGCTAGAAGGTGAGGGGGAACACAGTGTATGTAACCGCTGACCACAGGAGGCTAGAAGGTGAGGAGGAACACAGTGTATGTAACCACTGACCACAGGAGGCTAGAAGGTGAGGGGGAACACATTGTATGTAACCACTGACCACAGGGGGCTAGAAGGTGAGGAGGAACACAGTGTATGTAACCACTGACCACAGGAGGCTAGAAGGTGAGGGGGAACACATTGTATGTAACCACTGACCACAGGGGGCTAGAAGGTGAGGGGGAACACATTGTATGTAACCACTGACCACAGGAGGCTAGAAGGTGAGGGGGAACACAGTGTATGTAACCACTGACCACAGGAGGCTAGAAGGTGAGGGGGAACACAGTGTATGTAACCGCTGACCACAGGAGGCTAGAAGGTGAGGGGGAACACAGTGTATGTAACCACTGACCACAGGAGGCTAGAAGGTGAGGGGGAACACAGTGTATGTAACCGCTGACCACAGGGGGCTAGAAGGTGAGGGGGAACACAGTGTATGTAACCACTGACCACAGGAGGCTAGAAGGTGAGGGGGAACACAGTGTATGTAACCGCTGACCACAGGGGGCTAGAAGGTGAGGAGGAACACAGTGTATGTAACCACTGACCACAGGAGGCTAGAAGGTGAGGGGGAACACAGTGTATGTAACCGCTGACCACAGGGGGCTAGAAGGTGAGGGGGAACACAGTGTATGTAACCACTGACCACAGGGGGCTAGAAGGTGAGGAGGAACACAGTGTATGTAACCACTGACCACAGGAGGCTAGAAGGTGAGGAGGAACACAGTGTATGTAACCACTGACCACAGGAGGCTAGAAGGTGAGGAGGAACACAGTGTATGTAACCACTGACCACAGGAGGCTAGAAGGTGAGGGGGAACACAGTGTATGTAACCACTGACCACAGGAGGCTAGAAGGTGAGGGGGAACACAGTGTATGTAACCGCTGACCACAGGAGGCTAGAAGGTGAGGGGGAACACAGTGTATGTAACCGCTGACCACAGGAGGCTAGAAGGTGAGGGGGAACACAGTGTATGTAACCACTGACCACAGGAGGCTAGAAGGTGAGGAGGAACACAGTGTATGTAACCACTGACCACAGGAGGCTAGAAGGTGAGGGGGAACACAGTGTATGTAACCGCTGACCACAGGAGGCTAGAAGGTGAGGGGGAACACATTGTATGTACCTGCTGACCACAGGAGGCTAGAAGGTGAGGAGGAACACAGTGTATGTAACCACTGACCACAGGAGGCTAGAAGGTGAGGAGGAACACAGTGTATGTAACCACTGACCACAGGAGGCTAGAAGGTGAGGGGGAACACAGTGTATGTAACCACTGACCACAGGAGGCTAGAAGGTGAGGGGGAACACAGTGTATGTAACCGCTGACCACAGGAGGCTAGAAGGTGAGGGGGAACACAGTGTATGTAACCACTGACCACAGGGGGCTAGAAGGTGAGGGGGAACACAGTGTATGTAACCACTGACCACAGGGGGCTAGAAGGTGAGGAGGAACACAGTGTATGTAACCGCTGACCACAGGAGGCTAGAAGGTGAGGAGGAACACAGTGTATGTAACCACTGACCACAGGGGGCTAGAAGGTGAGGGGGAACACAGTGTATGTAACCACTGACCACAGGAGGCTAGAAGGTGAGGGGGAACACATTGTATGTAACCGCTGACCACAGGAGGCTAGAAGGTGAGGGGGAACACAGTGTATGTAACCGCTGACCACAGGAGGCTAGAAGGTGAGGGGGAACACAGTGTATGTAACCGCTGACCACAGGGGGCTAGAAGGTGAGGAGGAACACAGTGTATGTAACCACTGACCACAGGAGGCTAGAAGGTGAGGGGGAACACAGTGTATGTAACTGCTGACCACAGGGGGCTAGAAGGTGAGGGGGAACACAGTGTATGTAACCACTGACCACAGGAGGCTAGAAGGTGAGGGGGAACACAGTGTATGTAACCGCTGACCACAGGAGGCTAGAAGGTGAGGGGGAACACAGTGTATGTAACCGCTGACCACAGGAGGCTAGAAGGTGAGGAGGAACACAGTGTATGTAACCACTGACCACAGGAGGCTAGAAGGTGAGGGGGAACACAGTGTATGTAACCGCTGACCACAGGGGGCTAGAAGGTGAGGGGGAACACAGTGTATGTAACCGCTGACCACAGGAGGCTAGAAGGTGAGGGGGAACACAGTGTATGTAACCACTGACCACAGGAGGCTAGAAGGTGAGGAGGAACACAGTGTATGTAACCGCTGACCACAGGGGGCTAGAAGGTGAGGAGGAACACAGTGTATGTAACCACTGACCACAGGAGGCTAGAAGGTGAGGGGGAACACAGTGTATGTAACCACTGACCACAGGAGGCTAGAAGGTGAGGGGGAACACAGTGTATGTAACCACTGACCACAGGAGGCTAGAAGGTGAGGGGGAACACAGTGTATGTAACCACTGACCACAGGAGGCTAGAAGGTGAGGGGGAACACAGTGTATGTAACCGCTGACCACAGGGGGCTAGAAGGTGAGGGGGAACACAGTGTATGTAACCACTGACCACAGGAGGCTAGAAGGTGAGGGGGAACACATCGTATGTAACCACTGACCACAGGAGGCTAGAAGGTGAGGGGGAACACAGTGTATGTAACCACTGACCACAGGAGGCTAGAAGGTGAGGGGGAACACAGTGTATGTAACCGCTGACCACAGGGGGCTAGAAGGTGAGGGGGAACACAGTGTATGTAACCGCTGACCACAGGAGGCTAGAAGGTGAGGGGGAACACATCGTATGTAACCACTGACCACAGGAGGCTAGAAGGTGAGGGGGAACACAGTGTATGTAACCACTGACCACAGGGGGCTAGAAGGTGAGGAGGAACACAGTGTATGTAACCGCTGACCACAGGGGGCTAGAAGGTGAGGGGGAACACAGTGTATGTAACCACTGACCACAGGGGGCTAGAAGGTGAGGGGGAACACAGTGTATGTAACCGCTGATTACGGAGGCTAGAAGGTGAGGAGGAACACAGTGTATGTAACCGCTGACCACAGGAGGCTAGAAGGTGAGGAGGAACACAGTGTATGTAACCACTGACCACAGGAGGCTAGAAGGTGAGGGGGAACACAGTGTATGTAACCACTGACCACAGGAGGCTAGAAGGTGAGGAGGAACACAGTGTATGTAACCACTGACCACAGGGGGCTAGAAGGTGAGGGGGAACACAGTGTATGTAACTGCTGACCACAGGAGTCTAGAAGGTGAGGGGGAACACAGTGTATGTAACCACTGACCACAGGAGGCTAGAAGGTGAGGGGGAACACAGTGTATGTAACCGCTGACCACAGGAGGCTAGAAGGTGAGGGGGAACACAGTGTATGTAACCGCTGATTACGGAGGCTAGAAGGTGAGGAGGAACACATTGTATGTAACCGCTGACCACAGGAGGCTAGAAGGTGAGGGGGAACACAGTGTATGTAACCACTGACCACAGGGGGCTAGAAGGTGAGGGGGAACACAGTGTATGTAACCACTGACCACAGGGGGCTAGAAGGTGAGGGGGAACACAGTGTATGTAACCGCTGATTACGGAGGCTAGAAGGTGAGGAGGAACACAGTGTATGTAACCACTGACCACAGGAGGCTAGAAGGTGAGGGGGAACACAGTGTATGTAACCACTGACCACAGGGGGCTAGAAGGTGAGGGGGAACACAGTGTATGTAACCACTGACCACAGGGGGCTAGAAGGTGAGGAGGAACACAGTGTATGTAACCGCTGATTACGGAGGCTAGAAGGTGAGGGGGAACACAGTGTATGTAACCGCTGACCACAGGAGGCTAGAAGGTGAGGGGGAACACATTGTATGTAACCGCTGATTACGGAGGCTAGAAGGTGAGGAGGAACACAGTGTATGTAACCGCTGATTACGGAGGCTAGAAGGTGAGGAGGAACACAGTGTATGTAACCGCTGATTACGGAGGCTAGAAGGTGAGGAGGAACACAGTGTATGTAACCGCTGATTACGGAGGCTAGAAGGTGAGGAGGAACACAGTGTATGTAACCACTGACCACAGGAGGCTAGAAGGTGAGGGGGAACACATCGTATGTAACCACTGACCACAGGAGGCTAGAAGGTGAGGGGGAACACAGTGTATGTAACCGCTGACCACAGGAGGCTAGAAGGTGAGGAGGAACACAGTGTATGTAACCACTGACCACAGGAGGCTAGAAGGTGAGGAGGAACACAGTGTATGTAACCACTGACCACAGGAGGCTAGAAGGTGAGGGGGAACACAGTGTATGTAACCGCTGACCACAGGAGGCTAGAAGGTGAGGGGGAACACAGTGTATGTAACCGCTGACCACAGGAGGCTAGAAGGTGAGGAGGAACACAGTGTATGTAACCACTGACCACAGGAGGCTAGAAGGTGAGGGGGAACACAGTGTATGTAACCGCTGACCACAGGAGGCTAGAAGGTGAGGGGGAACACAGTGTATGTAACCACTGACCACAGGAGGCTAGAAGGTGAGGGGGAACACAGTGTATGTAACCGCTGATTACGGAGGCTAGAAGGTGAGGGGGAACACATTGTATGTAACCGCTGATTACGGAGGCTAGAAGGTGAGGAGGAACACAGTGTATGTAACCGCTGATTACGGAGGATAGAGGGCACATGACTGTAGTACTTGTACGGTGATTTTTGGTTTTCTCTATTACTGCGCTCTGATGTTCTCTCACTATCTAGTCCTATGGCTGCTGCACTCCTGGCCTCGACTTTTCTCCGGGCTGTGCTAGTCTCTCCTCATTGGCTGCATTACACCATGTGATGTTGTAGCCACAGTGTATTATGGGAACGTCTATTTGGCCTTTAGTTACTGATGCATTAGTCTGCAATGTATCGACTCTTGGCGGAGAGTATTTCTGCAATTTGTGTGAATTCCCCGGGAATCTGACCATTTAATACAAATAAATGTCAATTTGATTTGCTGAGCTGCAGAGAACGGCCATGTGCTTGCAGCGCTGTGCTTGCAGCTTTGGATGTGAGCGGAGTCACCGTTTTGTCTTACAGAATAAGAGCGAGCTGCTGCCTGCGGTGCGAACATTGGAGGGCCTGGGGTACAGTCTGGTGGCCAGTGTGGGCACCGCCGACTTCTACACTGAGCACGGCATCAAGGTAACACTGGACCTGCCCCCCCCAGGGCCCTGCGGAGCCGCTCCCCCCAGGGCCCTGCGGAGCCGCTCCCCCCAGGGCCCTGCGGAGCCGCTCCCCCCAGGGCCCAGCGGAGCCGCTCCCCCCCAGGGCCCTGCGGAGCCGCTCCCCCCAGGGCCCTGCGGAGCCGCTCCCCCAGGGCTCCGCGGAGCCGGCCTCCACCCAGGGCCCCGTGGGCACATGTAACGCCGGCTTCTCTGCAGGTGAAGGCCATGGATTGGCCCTTTGAGGATCCGGACAGTGATGGGTCCTTTAAGCAGAGGAGCATCATGGACCATCTGTCTGAAAACCACTTTGACCTGGTCATCAACCTCTCCATGAGGAATTCCGGGGGCCGCCGCCTCTCCTCCTTTGTGACTCGGGGGTACCGCACCCGCCGCCTGGCCGTGGATTACTCCGTGCCTCTTATCATTGACATAAAGTGCACCAAGCTGTTTGTGGAGGTGAGTGGTGGGGGGCGCGCAGGGTAAGATGTAGTGTCAGTACAACCTCCTACATCTGCGTCTCCTGCAGGCTCTCCGACAGATCAGAGCGGCCCCTCCGGTGAAGACCCACGTGGACTGCATGACCTCCCAGAAACTCATCCGCCTGCCTGGTGAGGAGGCCGAAACCAAGAGCGAAGAGTGTGGAGGGCTCCACGGGTGGGAGGCATTCAGCATGATGCACAGCTCTGTGGGGTGTAGGAAGCGCATCTAGGGCCATGGCAGGTTCTTGGGGTGAAGGGGGCACTTAGGCTGCAGAGAGCGCTCCGGGTGAGGGGCATCTAGGGCTGCGGAGAGCATTCCAGGCGGTGGGCATCTAGGACCTTGGAGAGCTCTCCGGGCGGGGGGGGCATCTAGGGCCTCAGTAAGCGCTCCTGGTGGGGGGGGCATCTAGGGCCCCAGGGTGGGCTCCAGGCAGAGGCCATCTAGGGCCGTAAAGAGCTGGGGGGCATCTAGGGCCGGGCAGCTTCCAGCTGGGGAAGTTGGTGGTCTGGCAGCTTCCGGCTAGGGTAGTGGGTGATAGGGCAGCTTCTGAGTGGGGTAGAGGGCGGTGGGGAGTGGGTGGCCGGGGAGCTTGCTGGTAGTTGGGGAGCTTCCGGCTGGGGAAGCGGGTGGTCGGGGAGTTTTCGGCTGGGGTAGCGGATGGTGGGATAGTTTCCTGCTGGGGAAGCGGGCGGTGGGGGAGCTGCTGTTTTGGGAGATGCCGGTGGGGGAGCTTTCTGCTGAGGGAGCTTCCGGCTAGGGAGCGGGCGTTGGGAGAGTTTCCGGCTGGGGAGTGGGCAGTGGGAGAGTTTCTGGCTAGGGGAGCGGGCGTTGGGAGAGTTTCCGGCTGGGGAGTGGGCGGTGGGAGAGTTTCTGGCTAGGGGAGCGGGCGGTGGGAGAGTTTTTCCGGCTAGGGGAGCGGGCGGTGGGAGAGTTTCCGGCTGGGGGAGCGGGCGGTGGGAGAGTTTCCTGCTTGGGGAGCGGGCGGTGGGGGAGCTGTTGTTTTGGGAGATGCCTTTGGGGGAGCTTTCTGCTGGGGGAGCTTCCGGCTGGGGGAGCTGGCGTTGGAAGAGTTTCCGGCTGGGAAGTGGGCGGTGGGAGAGTTTCCGGCTGGGTGAGTGGGCGGTTGGGGAGCTTCCGGCTGGGGTAGCGGATGGTGGGAGAGTTTCCTGCTGGGGGAGCGGGCGGTGGGAGAGTTTCCTGCTGGGGGAGCGGGCGATGGGGGAGCTGCTGTTTTGGGAGATGCCAGTGGGGGAGCTTTCTGCTGGGGGAGATTCTGGCTGGGGGAGCGGGCGGTTGGGGAGCTTCCGGCTGGGGGAGCGGGCGGTGGTGGAGCTGCTGTTTTGGGAGATGCCGGTGCATGAGCGGGCAGTGGGGGAGATTCCGGCTGGGGCAACGGGCAGTGGGGGAGATTCCGGCTGGGGCAGCGGGCAGTGGGAGAGCTTCCGGCTGGGGGAGCGCGCGGTGGGGGAGTTTCCGGCTGGGGAGTGGGCGGTGGGAGAGTTTCTGGCTGGGGGAGTGGGCAGTGGGGGAGCGGGCGGTGGGAGAGTTTCCTGCTGGGGGAGCGGGCGGTGGGGGAGCTGCTGTTTTGGGAGATGCCGGTGGGGGAGCTTTCTGCTGGGGGAGATTCCGGCTGGGGAGTGGGCGGTGGGAGAGTTTCTGGCTGGGGGAGCCGGCGGTGGGAGAGTTTCTGGCTGGGGGAGCGGGGGCGGTGGGAGAGTTTCTGGCTGGGGGAGCGGGGGCGGTGGGAGAGTTTCTGGCTGGGGGAGCGGGGGCGGTGGGAGAGTTTCTGGCTGGGGGAGTGGGCGGTGGGAGAGTTTCTGGCTGGGGGAGCGGGCGGTGGGAGAGTTTCTGGCTGGGGGAGCGGGCGGTGGGAGAGTTTCTGGCTGGGGGAGCGGGGGCGGTGGGAGAGTTTCTGGCTGGGGGAGCGGGGGCGGTGGGAGAGTTTCTGGCTGGGGGAGCGGGCGGTGGGGGAGCTTCCGGCTGGGGGAGCGGGGGCGGTGGGAGAGTTTCTGGCTGGGGGAGTGGGCGGTGGGAGAGTTTCTGGCTGGGGGAGTGGGAGGTGGGAGAGTTTCCGGCTGGGGGAGCGGGGGCGGTGGGAGAGTTTCCGGCTGGGGGAGCGGGTGGTGGGAGAGTTTTCGGCTGGGGCAACGGGCAATGGGGGAGCTTCCGGCTGGGGGAGCTGGCGGTGGTGGAGCTGCTGTTTTGGGAGATGCCGGTGGGGGAGCTTCCGGCTGGGGGAGCTGGCGGTGGTGGAGCTGCTGTTTTGGGAGATGCTGGTGAGTGAGCGGGCGGTTAGGGAGCTTCCGGCTGGGGGAGCGGGTGGTGGTGGAGCTTCCGGCTGGGGGAGCTGGCGGTGGTGGAGCTGCTGTTTTGGGAGATGCTGGTGCGTGAGCGGGCGGTTAGGGAGCTTCCGGCTGGGGGAGCGGGCGGTGGTGGAGCTGCTGTTTTGGGAGATGCCGGTGCGTGAGCGGGCGGTTGGGGAGCTTCCGGCTGGGGGAGCGGGCGGTGGTGGAGCTGCTGTTTTGGGAGATGCCGGTGCGTGAGCGGGCGGTTAGGGAGCTTCCGGCTGGGGGAGCGGGCGGTGGTGGAGCTGCTGTTTTGGGAGATGCCGGTGCGTGAGCGGGCGGTTGGGGAGCTTCCGGCTGGGGGAGCGGGCGGTGGTGGAGCTGCTGTTTTGGGAGATGCCGGTGCGTGAGCGGGCGGTTGGGGAGCTTCCGGCTGGGGGAGCGGGCGGTGGTGGAGCTGCTGTTTTGGGAGATGCCGGTGCGTGAGCGGGCGGTTAGGGAGCTTCCGGCTGGGGGAGCGGGCGGTGGTGGAGCTGCTGTTTTGGGAGATGCCGGTCGGGGAGCGGGCGGTTGGGGAGCTTCCGGCTGGGGCAGCAGGCAGTGGGAGAGCTGCTGGTTTGGGAGATGCCGGTGCGCGAGCGGGCGGTTAGGGAGCTTCCGGCTGGGGCAGCAGGCAGTGGGAGAGCTGCTGTTTTGGGAGATGCCGGTCGGGGAGCGGGCGGTTGGGGAACTTCCGGCTGGGGGAGCGGGCAGTGGTGGAGCTGCTGTTTTGAGAGATGCCGGTGCGTTAGTGGGCGGTTGGGGAACTTCCGGCTGGGGGAGCGGGCAGTGGTGGAGCTGCTGTTTTGAGAGATGCCGGTGCGTTAGTGGGCGGTTGGGGAGCTTCCGGCTGGGGGAGCGGGCAGTGGGAGAGCTACTGTTTTGGGAGATGACGGTGCGTGAGCGGGTGGTTGGGGAGCTTCCGGCTGGGGCAGCGGGCGGTTGGGGAGCTACCGGCTGGGGCAGCATGTAGTGGGAGAGCTGCTGTTTTGGGAGATGCCGGTGCGTGAGCGGGCGGTTGGGGAGCTTCCGGCTGAGGCAGCGGGCGGTGGTGGAGTTGCTGTTTTGGGAGATGCCGGTGCGTGAGCGGGCGGTTGGGGAGCTTCCGGCTGGGGGAGCGGGCGATGGTGGAGCTGCTGTTTTGGGAGATGCCGGTCGGGGAGCGGGCGGTGAGTAATTAGTTTCATACGTGTCGTCTGCTGGGTGTAGTTGTCCCTAGTGCAGATGAAGAGGCTCTTGGGAGCTCCCCCACTATTGGGTATGGGGGCATGGCTTTATTTTTGTGGTTCTTGTTCTCAGGGTTGATTGATGTCCACGTCCACCTGCGAGAGCCCGGGGCCACACACAAGGAAGACTTCTCATCTGGTACGGCGGCGGCGCTGTCAGGCGGTGTCACCATGGTGTGCGCTATGCCCAACACCAATCCCGCCATCACAGACGCTGCCAGCTTGTCCCTGGCTCAGAAGGTGAGCGGGCGGTCAGCACGGGTCCTGGGAGGTCACCACGGGAAGACTATCTGGATGACATTAACCGTTGTCTCTTCAGTTGGCAGAAGCCGGTGCCCGCTGTGACTTTGCCCTTTTTCTGGGCGCTTCCTCTGAGAACACAGATTCCCTCGCACCCATTGCCGACTCGGCGGCCGGACTGAAGATGTATCTGAATGACACATATTCCCAGCTGAAGATGGACAACGTGTCGCTGTGGATGGAGGTGAGCGGCACTGCTACACCACTGTCTGCCGGCTCCTGGTGGTCTCTCTGGCTCCTGGTGGTCCTGGGGGACTCGCCTCCATTAATAATCTCCCTTTTGTTTCCAGCACTTTGAGAAGTGGCCGGCTCACCTGCCCATCGTGGCCCATGCGGAGAACCAGACAGTCGCCGCCATCTTGATGGTGGCACAGCTGTACAAGCGATCGGTGCACATCTGCCACGTGGCCAAAAAGGAGGAGGTGGGTGTCTGGCACCTTGTACCTAGGGGGACTTGGGGCGGCCGGACACACATGATGAATATGGCCGCCTTCCCATGGGGTCCTGACCATCCCTCGCGAGTACAATGTGCGCTCCCCTTGATGACCCCGCTGCACAAGCTGCTGCCACCTTTACACATTCACACATTGACTTATTTCTTTCTGTAGATTCTCATTATTAAGGCTGCGAAGCAGAAGGGGATCCTGGTGACCTGTGAGGTGGCCCCCCACCACCTCTTCTTATGCCTGGACGACCTGGAGCGGCTGGGTGATAAGCGGGGACAGGTGCGCCCCATGCTGGGCACCAGAGACGACATGCAGGCTTTATGGGACAACCTGGATGTCATAGACTGCTTCGCCACCGATCACGGTGAGAACTAACCCCTCCTGGGCATCTCCGAGGTCTGACACTGGCCCCTCCTGGGTGTCTGTAAGGTCTGACACTGGCCCCTCACCCCTCCTGGGCATCTCCGAGGTCTGACACTGGCCCCCCGCCCCTCCTGGGTGTCTGCAGGGTCTGACACTGGCCCCCCGCCCCTCCTGGGTGTCTGTAAGGTCTGACTCTGGGCCCCCCCCGTCCCTCCTGGGTGTCTGTCAGGTCTGACACTGGCCCCCCCCACCCCTCCTGGGTGTCTCAGGTCTGACACTGGCCCGCCGCCCCTCCTGGGTGTCTCAGGTCTGACACTGGCCCCCCCGCCCCTCCTGGGTGTCTGCAGTGTCTGACACTGGCCCTCCGCCCTTCCTGGGTGTCTGTGAGGTCTGACACTGGCCCCTCGCCCCTCCTGGCTGTCTGCAGGGTCTGACACTGGCCCTCCGCCCTTCCTGGGTGTCTGTGAGGTCTGGCACTGGTCCCCCACCCCTCCTGGGTGTCTGCAGGGTCTGACACTGGCCCCCCCCGCCCCTCCTGGGTGTCTGTGAGGTCTGACACTGGCCCCTCGCCCCTCCTGGGTGTCTGCAGGGTCTGACACTGGCCCTCCGCCCTTCCTGGGTGTCTGTGAGGTCTGGCACTGGTCCCCCACCCCTCCTGGGTGTCTGCGAGGCCGGACACTGGTCCCCCACCCCTCCTGGGTGTCTGCGAGGCCGGATACTGGCTCACCGCCCCTCCTGGGTGTCTGCGAGGTCAGGCATGAGCTCCACGCCCCTCCTGGCATTAACCAGTCATCTCTGTCTCTTCAGCCCCTCATTCTGTGGAGGAGAAGGATGGTCCCAACCCCCCTCCAGGATATCCCGGGTTGGAGACCATGCTGCCTCTATTGCTCACAGCGGTCAGCGAGGGGAGGCTGACTATCGATGACATCATCAAACGTCTGTACGAGAACCCCCGAAAGATCTTTGCCCTCCCAGTCCAGGAGAACACGTACATAGAGGTGAGAGCTCTCTGTTATCTGACACCTCACCAACTGTGTCCTCCTCCCTCCTCTCTGACCTTCTGTCTTCTCACTGAGTGTCTCCTCCTCCCTACTCTCTGACTATTGTGTCCTTCCTTGCTGACTGTCATCTCCTCTGTTCTCCTCCCTGTCCTTTCCTCTTCCTCCTCCTCCTCCTTGACTGTCATCTCCACCTCCTCCTCTTCCTGTTCGGCTGTCATCTCCTCTTCCTCCTCCTCCTCCTTGGCTGTCATCATCTCCTCTATCCTCCTACTCCTCGCCGGCTGCCGTCGTCTCCTCCTTCTCCTTCCTCCACCTTGCTAGCTGCCGTCGTCACCTTCTCCTCCTTCCTCCGCCTCGCCGGCTGCCGTCGTCTCCTCCTTCTCCTTCCTCCACCTTGCTAGCTGCCGTCGTCGCCTTCTCCTCCTTCCTCCGCCTCGCCGGCTGCCGTCATCTCTTGCTCCTCCTTCCTCCGCCTCGTCGGCTGCTGTCGCCTCTTGCTCCTCCTTCCTCCGCCTCGCCGGCTGCCGTCATCTCCTTCTCCTTCCTCTGCCTCGCCGGCTGCCATCGTCTCCTTCTTCTCCTTCCTTCCTCCGCCTCGCCAGCTGCCGTCATCTCCTTCTTCTCCTTCCTTCCTCCGCCTCGCCAGCTGCTGTCATCTCCTTCTTCTCCTTCCTTCCTCCGCCTCGCCAGCTGCCGTCGTCTCCTCCTTCCTTCCTCCGCCTCGTCCTCCTTTCTCCTCCTAGAAGGCTGTCGTCTTCTCCTTCATTCTCCTCGCAGGCTGTCGTCTTCTCCTTCCTCCTCCTCGCAGGCTGTCGTCTTCTCCTTCCTTCTCCTCGCAGGCTGTCGTCTTCTCCTTCATTCTCCTCGCAGGCTGTCGTCTTCTCCTTCCTCCTCCTCGCAGGCTGTCGTCTTCTCCTTCCTTCTCCTCGCAGGCTGTCGTCTTCTCCTTCATTCTCCTCGCAGGCTGTCGTCTTCTCCTTCCTCCTTCTCGCAGGCTGTCGTCTTCTCCTTCCTCCTCCTCGCAGGCTGTCGTCTTCTCCTTCCTCCTCCTCGCAGGCTGTCGTCTTCTCCTTCCTCCTCCTCGCAGGCTGTCGTCTTCTCCTTCCTCCTCCTCGCAGGCTGTCGTCTTCTCCTTCCTCCTTCTCGCAGGCTGTCGTCTTCTCCTTCCTCCTCCTCGCAGGCTGTCGTCTTCTCCTTCCTCCTCCTCGCAGGCTGTCGTCTTCTCCTTCCTCCTCCTCGCAGGCTGTCGTCTTCTCCTTCCTCCTCCTCGCAGGCTGTCGTCTTCTCCTTCCTCCTCCTCGCAGGCTGTCGTCTTCTCCTTCCTCCTCCTCGCAGGCTGTCGTCTTCTCCTTCCTCCTCCTCGCAGGCTGTCGTCTTCTCCTTCCTCCTCCTCGCAGGCTGTCTACTCCTTCCTCCTCCTCGCAGGCTGTCGTCTTCTCCTTCCTCCTCCTCGCAGGCTGTCGTCTTCTCCTTCCTCCTCCTCGCAGGCTGTCGTCTTATCCTTCCTCCTCCTCGCAGGCTGTCGTCTTATCCTTCCTCCTCCTCGCAGGCTGTCGTCTTCTCCTTCCTCTTCCTCGCAGGCTGTCGTCTTCTCCTTCCTCCTCCTCGCAGGCTGTCGTCTTCTCCTTCCTCTTCCTCGCAGGCTGTCGTCTTCTCCTTCCTCCTCCTCGCAGGCTGTCGTCTTCTCCTTCCTCCTCCTCGCAGGCTGTCGTCTTCTCCTTCCTCCTCCTCGCAGGCTGTCGTCTTCTCCTTCCTCCTCCTCGCAGGCTGTCGTCTTCTCCTTCCTCCTCCTCGCAGGCTGTCGTCTTCTCCTTCCTTCTCCTCGCCGGCTGTCGTCTTCTCCTTCATTCTCCTCGCCGGCTGTCGTCTTCTCCTCCTTGCTGACTGTCTCCTACCTCCCGCAGGTGGATCTGGAGCAAGAATGGTTTGTGCCGCAGGCCATGCAGTTCACCAAGTCTCAGTGGACTCCGTTTGAGGGTCTGAAGCTGAAGGGTGCGGTGCGGCGGGTGGTGCTGCGAGGGGAAGTCGCCTACATAGATGGCCAGGTATGGGGCCCACCACTCCCATCATCTCCTCTGCCAGACCCCAAGCCCTCGGCTCACGGTCTGTGTTCTCTAGGTCCTAGTGCCGTCCGGTTATGGTGAGGATGTCAGGAAATGGGCTCCACCGCTGATCGCCGCTGTGCAGCCGGCCCCCACCAAGGAGCTGGTGAAGGTGAGTTGCCGAGACCCCTCCCCTGAGGATTCTCCGCCCAAGGCATTGTGCAGGCTGAAGAGTCTCTCGGTGCGCCTGTATTTAACCCTTTCTTCTCCCTGTCTGGCACTGCTGGTTCTCGCCAGTGCTTATTTGTGTGACCGGATTCTCAGGACTCAGTTCTGTAGACAGGAGAATCGGCCCTTACGCCCCGGCGGTGACATGACGCCCGGGTGGTGACATGACGGTCTGGTGGTGAAATGACGCTCCGGCGGTGACCTTACGCCCCAGCGGTGCCATTGCGCCCGGGCGGTAACGTTGCGCCCGGGCGGTGACACAGTGACATTACGCCCCGGTTGGTGACATTACGCCCCGGTTGGTGACATTACACCCCGACAGTGACACGACGCTCCGGCGGTGAAATGACGCCCCGGCGGTGCCATTATGCCCGGGCAGTGACGTTGCGCCCCGGCGGTGACACGGTGACATTACGCCCCGGCGGTGACACGGTGACATTACTCCTCGGCTGTGACATTACACCCGGGCGGTGAAATGACGCTCCGGCGGTGACCTTACGCCCCGGCAGAGACATGACGACCGGGCGGTGACGTTGCGCCCCGGCAGTGACATCATACTGACCTACAGAGGCAGGTGCTGGCCAGTAAGAGCGGATTCTCCTGACGGCCGCAGGCGAGGTCCCACCATCTTTAGTCCTCCTAATTCATTCTCCTCTGCTTCCTATCAGACTCCGGAGCGTCACCGCCACGTCACCGTGCAGAGTGAGACCGTGCGCAGCCGCGCGCCTAGCCCCCGCAGAGCCGGCCCCGCCGGAGACACCCGCTTCCACCTGCCGCCCAGGATCCATCGTGCCTCTGATCCCGGCCTACCAGGTTAGTGGCCATTGCCTGACTGCGAGCGGAGATCCTGAGCGCGGCGTTATTAACCTCGTCAGTGCTGTGCTCCGCAGTCATGGGACTTTGGATCTTTGGTCTGTGCTAATCCTTTATTGCAATATTCAGGGCTCAGGAAGACGTCCGCGACTTGGGGCCAAGGGAGCAGCGCCAGGAGCGGTAACTGGGCGGGGCAAATCTCCTGGGGGAGGGGCCAAATTAACCTAATCATGTGACTGCTGATTATCACCAATCAGGTGAATAGCGGGATCCCAATTCATGACTGCCGCTGTGGGAGGAGCCTATGTAGTGCCCGCCCCCTCCCACTGCAGCCGCACAGAAATTTACACAATATTCGTGATCGACCCTCAATGAGCGACATAAAATGATCATGATGATATCAGTCTTATGCGCCAGTCACCTCCAGAGCTGCACTCACTATTCTGCTGTTACCTCGTCTCTTATCCTGCAGTCACCTCCAGAGCTGCAGTCACTATTCTGCTGTTACCTCGTTTCTTATCCTGCAGTCACCTCCAGAGCTGCAGTCACTATTCTGCTGTTACCTCGTCTCTGATCCTGCAGTCACCTCCAGAGCTGCAGTCACTATTCTGCTGTCACATCATGTCTTATGCTCCAGTCACCTCCAGAGCTGAACTCACTATTCTGCTGTCATATCATGTCTTATGCTCCAGTCACCTCCAGAGCTGCACTCACTATTCTGCTGTCATATCATGTCTTATGCTCCAGTCACCTCCAGAGCTGCACTCACTATTCTGCTGTCACATCAAGTCTTATCCTCCAGTCACCTCCAGAGCTGCGGTTGGCTCTGTTATACCTCAGTAGCTGGGTGAGTGGAGGGCTCAGTATAGATGCTGCAGGCCAGGACCCTCGGTATGGTAGTCGGGGGTTTAGCCCTTACACGCTGTGGGTGTCAGTGCAGAGCTCGGCATGTGGCGCTGCCATCACTCACCTGTATACATTTTCTGTGTCAGCAGCTGAGGAGCAGAAGGATCGAGCGGCCAAGAAGTCTCCAGAAGCAGGTTATTATGTGTCACTAACACCCCCACTCCTCCTCCTCCTCCTCTCGCCTCTGCCTGTCCTGTGGCTTCTCCTCCTCTCTCCTCTGCCTGCATTATGGCTCCTCCTCTCTCTTCTGCCTGCACTGTGGCTCCTTCTCCTCTTCCTGCCCTTTGGCGCCTCCTCCTCTGCCTGCATTATGGCTCCTCCTTTCTCCTCTGCCTGCATTATGGCTCCTCCTTTCTCCTCTGCCTGCATTATGGCTCCTCCTCTCTCCTCTGCCTGCACTGTGGCTCCTTCTCCTCTTCCTGCCCTTTGGCGCCTCCTCCTCTGCCTGCATTATGGCTCCTACTCTCTCCTCTGCCTGCACTGTGGCTCCTTCTCCTCTGCCTGCATTATGGCTCCTCCTTTCTCCTCTGCCTGCATTATGGCTCCTCCTCTCTCCTCTGCCTGCACTCTGGCTCATTCTCCTCTGCCTGCATTATGGCTCCTCCTCCTCCTCTGCCTGCATTATGGCTCCTCCTTTCTCCTCTGCCTGCACTGTGGCTCCTTCTCCTCTTCCTGCCCTTTGGCGCCTCCTCCTCTGCCTGCATTATGGCTCCTACTCTCTCCTCTGCCTGCACTGTGGCTCCTTCTCCTCTGCCTGCATTATGGCTCCTCCTTTCTCCTCTGCCTGCATTATGGCTCCTCCTCTCTCCTCTGCCTGCACTCTGGCTCATTCTCCTCTGCCTGCATTATGGCTCCTCCTCCTCCTCTGCCTGCATTATGGCTCCTCCTTTCTCCTCTGCCTGCATTATGGCTCCTCCTTTCTCCTCTGCCTGCATTATGGCTCCTCCTCTCTCCTCTGCCTGCACTGTGGCTCCTTCTCCTCTTCCTGCCCTTTTGGCTCCTCCTCCTCTGCCTGCATTATGGCTCCTCCTTTCTCCTCTGCCTGCACTGTGGCTCCTTCTCCTCTTCCTGCCCTTTGGCTCCCCCTCCTCTGCCTGCATTATGGCTCCTCCTTTCTCCTCTGCCTGCACTGTGGCTCCTTCTCCTCTTCCTGCCCTTTGGCTCCTCCTCCTCTGCCTGCATTATGGCTCCTCCTTTCTCCTCTGCCTGCCCTGTGGCTCAGTAATTTTGCTTTTTATCACCTGATGTTTGGGGTCCCCCCAGTGTAGGGGGTTGTGGGGTCATCCCAGTGTAGGGAGTTGTGGGGTGCCCCCCAGTGTTGGGGGGGTTGTGGGGTCCCCATTACAGGGCGGAGTCAGCTTCTCCTTCCTTTCCTTGTACTGATGACCGGTTTTGTGTTTGCAGATCCCTCCTCCATCCAGGACAGTTACAGCCACCCGCCCCCGATCCCGCGCCTCACGTCCCCCCAGAACTTGTCCCTGCAGAGCCTCCCCCATGTGCAGACCTCCCCGCTGCTGCACCCCCTCATAGGGCAGCACATCCTGTCTGTCCGGCAGTTCAGCAAGGACCAGGTGAGCCGCGCAGTGCGCTTTCTGACTCCACTCACATCCGGAGCTGCTGCTGTAACGTCCGTGCTCCAGCAGGGAGCGCAGCTCTGGCTGATGTGACACGTGATGACCCCACTGTCCGCTCTCTTCCAGATGTCCCACCTCTTCAATGTGGCGCACACGCTGCGGATGCTGGTGCAGAAGGAGCGCACCCTCGATATCCTGAAGGTCCGGGCGTCTCCAGTGTCTCTTGTCTCTTCAGCCTCGGTTTTTTGTTGTGTTTTTTTTTTTGTTGTTTTTTTTTTTTTTTTGTCCCTCTAGCGCTCAGCCCCTCGCCTCCGTCCTTTCCCTCTGTGGCGCTCACCCATTGGCCCTTCCTTTTTTCCCTCTGTGGCGCTCGCCCTTTGACCCTTCGTCTTTTCCCTCTGTGGCACTCGGCCCCCCGTCCTTTCCCCCTGTGGCGCTCGCCCCTTGACCCTTCGTCCTTTCCCTCTGTGGCGCTCGCCCCTTGGCCCTTCGTCCTTTCCCTCTGTGGCGCTCACCCATTGGCCCTTCGTCCTTTCCCTCTGTGGCGCTTACCCATTGGCCCTTCGTCCTTTCCCTCTGTGGCGCTCGCCCCGAGACCCTTCGTCCTTTCCCTCTGTGGTGCTCGGCCCCTCGCCCCCATCCTTTCCCTCTGTGGCGCTCGGCCCTTTGTCTTTTCCCTCTGTGGCGTTCGGCCCTTTGTCTTTTCCCTCTGTGACGCTCGGCCCTTTGTCTTTTCCCTCTGTGGCGTTCGGCCCCTGGCCCTCTCCCTCTGTGGCGCTCGGCCCCTGGCCCTCTCCCTCTGTGGCGCTCGGCCCCTGGCCCTCTCCCTCTGTGGCGCTCGGCCCCTGGCCCTCTCCCTCTGTGGCGCTCGGCCCCTGGCCCTCTCCCTCTGTGGCGCTCGGGCCCCTGGCCCTCTCCCTCTGTGGCGCTCGGGCCCCTTGCCCTCTCCCTCTGTGGCGCTCGGGCCCTTTGCCCTCTCCCTCTGTGGCGCTCGGGCCCCTTGCCCTCTCCCTCTGTGGCGCTCGGGCCCCTTGCCCTCTCCCTCTGTGGCGCTCGGGCCCCTTGCCCTTTCCCCCTGTGGCGCTCGGGCCCCCCGTCCTTTCCCCCTGTGGCACTCTGCCCTCCCCTGTCTCTCTGATGGCCACACCTCTGTCTGGTACTCTCCTCATCGCTCTGCTGTTTTTTCAGGGTAAGGTGATGGCCTCCATGTTTTTCGAGGCGAGCACTCGGACCAGCAGCTCCTTTGCGGCTGCGATGCATCGTCTGGGCGGAGCAGTGATCACATTTTCGGAGACCACATCGTCCTCGCAGAAGGGGGAGTCTCTCACAGACTCGGTGCAGACAATGAGCTGTTACTCGGATGTGCTGGTGGTGCGACATCCGGAGCCAGGAGCGGTGGAGGTGCGTGTCACTGCCGTCAGCACTCACCCACGGCTATCCCCTTCGTCCTCTTAGTAACACTTCCTGCACCGTCTTTCTCAGCTCGCCGCTAAGCACTGCCGAAAACCGGTCATCAATGCGGGGGATGGGGTGGGAGAGCATCCGACTCAGGCGCTGCTGGACATCTTCACCATCCGAGAGGAGCTGGGCACGGTCAATGGGATGACTGTAAGTAGGGGACGGGGCGCACGCAGGTGGGGGCAGGGAATGGAGTACCTTCTGCCGCGCTGTAACGGTGGGGGGGATGGGTTGTTGCCCGTGCCATTGTGGGTGGAGCTATATCAAAAACGAAGAAACTTCAGCTCTCCCCTCTTCACTTCCAAATCTTACCTCCGGTGCACGGAAACACCCTGACCTGGGTGGGAACACATGAAGAAAGGAAGAAATTCCAGCAACTTCAGGAGAAAGTAGAATTTTCTTAAAAAACAGTTTCTTTATTGGTAATAAAAATATTAATATTCCATCCAAGCAAGACAAAAATAGAGAGGCAAGACAGAGGAGCTGTTTCCTACGCGTTTCAACCTGAATAGGTCTTAATCATGGAATGCCTTCCATGATTAAGACCTATTCAGGTTGAAACGCGTAGGAAACAGCTCCTCTGTCTTGCCTCTCTATTTTTGTCTTGCTTGGATGGAATATTAATATTTTTATTACCAATAAAGAAACTGTTTTTTAAGAAAATTCTACTTTCTCCTGAAGTTGCTGGAATTTCTTCCTTCATTGTGGGTGGAGCGCTACATGTATCCGAAATGTCGCTGCCACTTGTTATCTCGGCTCGTCCATAGATTACCATGGTGGGAGATTTGAAGCACGGCCGCACAGTCCACTCTCTCGCCTGCCTCCTGACCCAGTACCGCGTGAACCTGAGATACGTGACACCACGCAGTCTGCGCATGCCCTCCAACATCATCCACTTTGTGGCCTCCAAGGGCACTAAGCAGGTGAGGCTTGGGCTGGGTTTGGGTGGAGGGTGGGGTTGGGGCTTGAGAAGAGTTGGGGTGTGGGCTGGTTTGGGTGGGGTCTTGGAATGGGTGGAGGGTGAGGTTGGGGCAGGGTCTGGTTTGGGTCAGGTCTGGGTTGGGGCAGGGTTGAGGTTTGGATGGGGGCTGGTTGAAGCAGAGTCGGAGTTTGGCTGGAGGGTGGGGTTGGGGCTTGAGAAGAGTTGGGGGTGTGGGCTGGTTTGGGTAGGGGCTTGGGATGGGTGGAGGGTGAGGTTGGGGCAGGGTCTGGTTTGGGTCAGGTCTGGGTTGGGGCAGGGTTGAGGTTTGGATGGGGGCTGGTTGAAGCAGAGTCGGGGTTTGGCTGGAGGGTGGGGTTGGGGCTTGAGAAGAGTTGGGGTGGGGGCTGGTTTGGGTAGGGGCTTGAGATGGGTGGAGGGTGAGGTTGGGGCAGGGTCTGGGTTGGGGCTGGATCTGGGTTTGAATGGAGGGTGGAGCTGGGTGTTGGGGTTTGGGCGGAAGTTTGGGCTGGGTGGAGGGTGGGGTTAGGGCAGAGTTTGGTTTAGAGCGGGGGCTGGACTGGGCCTTTTGACACCACGCAGTCTGCGCATGCCCTCCAACATCATCCACTTTGTGGCCTCCAAGGGCACTAAGCAGGTGAGGCTTGGGCTGGGTTTGGGTGGAGGGTGGGGTTGGGGCTTGAGAAGAGTTGGGGTGTGGGCTGGTTTGGGTAGGGGCTTGGGATGGGTGGAGGGTGAGGTTGGGGCAGGGTCTGGTTTGGGTCAGGTCTGGGTTGGGGCAGGGTTGAGGTTTGGATGGGGGCTGGTTGAAGCAGAGTCGGGGTTTGGCTGGAGGGTGGGGTTGGGGCTTGAGAAGAGTTGGGGTGGGGGCTGGTTTGGGTAGGGGCTTGAGATGGGTGGAGGGTGAGGTTGGGGCAGGGTCTGGGTTGGGGCTGGATCTGGGTTTGAATGGAGGGTGGAGCTGGGTGTTGGGGTTTGGGCGGAAGTTTGGGCTGGGTGGAGGGTGGGGTTAGGGCAGAGTTTGGTTTAGAGCGGGGGCTGGACTGGGCCTTTTGCAGGGACTAGATTGGGGGTTGGTCCTTTGACACTCCGCGCTCTTGTAGGAGGAGTTTGACAGCATCGAGGAGGCGCTCCCGGACACGGACGTGCTCTACATTACTCGGATACAGAAGGAGCGGTTCGGGAGCCAGGAGGAGTACGACAGTGTGAGTGGGGGCGGGCCTAATGTAGCTGGTGGGTGGGGCTTGTGCTGCTGCTGACCCCGATTTTATTTCTTTTAGTGTTTTGGGCAGTTCATCCTCACCCCGCACATCATGACTCGCGCCAAGAAGAAGATGGTGGTGATGCACCCGATGCCGCGCGTCAATGAGATCAGGTGGGTGCACGACGCCCCCTTGTGTTGGCGCTCACATGCCATGCTTTGTAGTAACACCGTTCTCCGGGTTTTCACCTCTTTTTTTTTCTTCTCCCCCTTAGTCTTGAAGTGGACTCGGACCCCCGGGCCGCGTACTTCCGCCAGGCTGAGAACGGGATGTATGTGCGCATGGCGCTGCTGGCCACCATCCTGGGAAAGTACTGATCCTCCCCCTGTGCCCCACCCTGGGAGACCCCAGAGCAGAGCACCATGTGACTCTACTTTGCGCCTCCCCCGTGTGTTCTGTTCCTGGGCTGGTTCCAGACTGTGCCGTATATGCTGTGTCCTGGTGTCCAGTTGTTGCTCCACCTACATCACGTGACTTGCCCTGAGGCCACGCCCACCCTTTGACTTTTCAGCAGGCAGTAAAGTGTCCCCTGTCTGCAGGGTCGGTTCCTCTGGTGTCGCTTACGTGTGCTGCTCAGTGTGTGGGTGAGGATGGCGGGCACTCGGGCTGGGGAGCGGCGCCAGCGGGCTGGGGAGTGTCGTCGTCAGTTATTTCTGCTCATTCCTCTTTTTTCTAAATAAAATTATTGCGCACAATCCTGACTCCTAGCGGTGCGGCAGCCGCTGCTCACGGGTAACGTCCCCGACTCTGCATTCCCCGGTGTGAGCACTAAATCTCCCATAATGCAATGGTATGCGTGTCAGCGGAGATCCCAGTATGCCCCTGTGTGTACAGCTGGACCCTCGGCTTAGCCGCCCTCCCCCATTCTCCACTGTCGGCAGGATACAGTCAGGGACGGATCCGTTCATAAATCGGCTTTATTCATACATATTACAACATACAGCAGTGATACAATGTAACCAGAGCCCGTCATCGGTGGCCCCCGTGTGCTGATCGGTGGCCTCCATGGCATCCATGCTGCTTCTTCATGAGGGGCTGTAATAGAAAGCACAATCCAATAACTCTCACCAGATGCCGTTCCGGACCCCCGACTACACCAGTAGAATGACATATTGAGGAATGGACCTAACCCACCGGGCCCCCATGTCACTGCAGAACCTCTACATTAAGGGGAAAATGATCACAGACTAGAGGAACTTCTGCTGCCGATTGGACTCAAGAAAGGAGACGCTCTGAGGACCATCACTGGATCAGGAGATGAGCTGCTCTTTGGGCCATTACTTTGCTTAGGAGAGGAGCCGCTCTACTGTAGGATCCAGTACCGAGCTCAGGAGAGGAGCCACACTAGTATTGGGCCATTACTTTGCTTAGGAGAGGAGCTACTCTTCTGTTATGTCCATTACAGAGCTCGAGAGGAGCTGCTCTACAATAGGTTCCATTATTGGGCCTAGGAGAGGAGCCGCTCTACTTTAGGGTCCATTACTGGGCCCAAGAGAGGAGCTGCTCTAGTGTAGGGTCCATCACTGGTCTCAGGAGAGGAGCCGCTCTAGTATTGAGTCCATTACCAGGCTCAGGAGAGGAGACACTCTACTATAGGGTCTATTACCAGTCTCAGGAGAGGAGCCGCTCTAGTATTGGGTCCATTACCCGGCTCAGGAGAGGAGCCGCTCTACTATAGGGTCTATTACCTGGCTCAGGAGAGGAGACGTTCTAGTATTGGGTCCATTAATTTGCTCAGAAGATGTGCCTCTCTACTGTAGGGTCCATTACAGGGCTCAGAAGGGGAGCTGCTCTAGTGTAGGGTCCATTACCCGGCTCAGGATTAGAGCCGCTCTAGTGTAGGGACCATTACTGGGCTCAGGAGGGGAGCCGCTCTAGTGTAGGGTCCATTACTTGGCTCAGGATTAGAGCCGCTCTAGTGTAGGGTCCATTACCGGGCTCAGGATTAGAGCCGCTCTAATCTAGGGTCCATTACCGGGATCAGGAGGGGAGGCGCTCTAGTGTAGGGTCCATTACTGGGCTCAGGATTAGAGCCGCTTTAGTGTAGGGTCCATTACTGGGCTCAGGAGGGGAGCCGCTCTAGTGTAGGGTCCATTACCCAGCTCAGGATTAGAGCCGCTCTAATCTAGGGTCCATTATCGGGATCAGGAGGGGAGGCGCTCTAGTGTAGGGTCCATTACTGGGCTCAGGATTAGAGCCGCTCTAGTGTAGGGTCCATTACTGGGCTCAGGAGGGGAGCCGCTCTAGTGTAGGGTCCATTACCCAGCTCAGGATTAGAGTCACTCTAATCTAGGGTCCATTATCGGGATCAGGAGGGGAGGCGCTCTAGTGTAGGGTCCATTACTGGGCTCAGGATTAGAGCCGCTCTAGTGTAGGGACCATTACTGGGCTCAGGAGGGGAGCCGCTCTAGTGTAGTGTCCATTACCCGGCTCAGGATTGGAGCCGCTCTAATCTAGGGTCCATTACCGGGATCAGGAGGGGAGGCGCTCTAGTGTAGGGTCCATTACTGGGCTCAGGATTAGAGCCGCTCTAGTGTAGGGTCCATTACTGGGCTCAGGATTAAAGCCGCTCTAGTGTAGGGTCCATTACCGGGCTCAGGATTACAGCCGCTCTAATGTAGGGTCTATTACCGGGCTCGGGAGGGGAGCCGCTCTAGTGTGGGGTCCTTTACCGGGCTCAGGAGGGGAGCCGCTCTAGTGTAGAGTCCATTACCGGGCTCAGAAGGGGAGCCGCTCTAGTGTAGGGTCCATTACCGGGCTCAGGATTAGAGCCGCTCTAGTGTAGGGTCCGTTACCGGGCTCAGGATTAGATACGCTCTAGTGTAGGGTCCATTACCGGGCTCAAAATTAGAGCCGCTCTAGTGTAGGGTCCATTACTGGGCTCAGGAGCGGAGCCGCTCTAGTGTGGGGTCCTTTACCGGGCTCAGGAGGGGAGCCGCTCTAGTGTAGGGTCCATTACCGGGCTCAGGATTAGAGCCGCTCTAGTGTAGGGTCCATTACCGGGCTCAGGATTAGAGCCGCTCTAGTGTAGGGTCCATTACCGGGCTCAGGATTAGATACGCTCTAGTGTAGGGTCCATTACCGGGCTCAAAATTAGAGCCGCTCTAGTGTAGGGTCCATTACTGGGCTCAGGAGCGGAGCCGCTCTAGTGTGGAGTCCTTTACCGGGCTCAGGAGGGGAGCCGCTCTAGTGTAGGGTCCATTACCGGGCTCAGGATTAGAGCCGCTCTAGTGTAGGGTCCATTACCGGGCTCAGGATTAGAGCCGCTCTAGTGTAGGGTCCATTACCGGGCTCAGGATTAGATACGCTCTAGTGTAGGGTCCATTACCGGGCTCAGGAGCGGAGCCGCTCTAGTGTGGGGTCCTTTACCGGGCTCAGGAGGGGAGCCGCTCTAGTGTAGGGTCCATTACTGGGTTCAGGAGATGAGCCACTCTAGTGTTGGGTCCATTACTGGGCTCAGGAGATGAGCCATTCTAGTGTTGGGTCCATTACTGGGCTCAGGATTAGAGCCGCTCTAGTGTAGGGTCCATTACTGGGCTCAGGAGATGAGCCACTCTAGTGTTGGGTCCATTACTGGGCTCAGGAGATGAGCTGCTCTAGTCCTTCCTCTGTGCCCCCCCGCCCCCATATGCGCAGGTTCTTACCATGCAGATCATGCAGAGCAGCAGATAGGAGAGGATCAGTGATGTCATCACCAGGAGCGCCACGCCCCAGCCGGGGACCCCTGCAAGGAACAGATGTGGGTTAGTTTCCCTTTGGTGGCCCTGCTGGGGGATGGGCTGGATGTGCCCTCTGCACGTACCTGTGGTGGTGTTGGTCTGTGCCGCTGTGCGTTGGCAACCGGAGTGGCGACATCCAGGGGCGGCCACAAGAGGGCAACGTCCAGGGGCGGCCACAAGAGGGCATCATTCAGGGGCGGCCACAAGAGGGCATCATTCAGAGGAGGCCACAGAAGAGCATAATCCAGGGGCGGCCACAAAATGGCACCATCCAGGGGCGGCCACAAGAGGGCATCATGCAGGGGTGGCCACAGAAGGGCATCATTTAGGGGCAACCACAAGAGGGCATTATCCAGGGGCAACCACAAGAGGGCATTATCCAGGGCCGACCACAAGAGGGCATCATCCAGGGGCGGCCACAAGAGGACATCATCCATGGCAGCCACAAGAGGACAGCACCATCCAAGGGCGGCCACAAGAGGGCATCATCCAGGGTGGCCGCAAGAAGGCATCATCCAGATGTGGCCACAAGAGGGCGGCATCATCCAGGTGTGGCCACAAGAGGGCATCATCCAGGGGCGGCCAAAAGAGGGCGGCATCATTCATGGGCGGCCACAAGAGGGCATCATGCAAGGGCAGCATCATTCAGGGGTGGCCACATTATTGGACAGGGAGGAAGAAAACAAGATAAGAGAGAAATTCAGGAAAAACTCCAGAATAACTTGTACAGAGAAATGGCGGCTGCTCCACGAGGTACTTGCCCTCCCCGAGGGTTTGCGGTACAAGACCTGCCCAATATGCTGGAGACGCCATTTCTCCACGACTATATTCCCTGGATGCAGTGCGCTGAGTCCTCGGGGAGCGAGTCCATGCGTTACGTGTCTGTAGCCCACCCCGGCAGGCTCGTACACCACTGCCCACGGGTGAACTGATATCACCAGTGATATTAATGGTTGTGACCAAATCCCCATCGTTACTGACTGTCCCAGTCCCCATAGAGCTGGCCGTCTGATTTCCCCCGCCCGTACACTTTGCCCCGGTACTCTCACCTGCCCCCTGCAGGCTGGCGATGACACAGGCCAGGAGCAGGCACACTCCGCGGTTACACTTGGGGCTCTGGCTTTCCATTCTATGCTGCAGGTCCGGGCTGGGATGCTCCTCCGGCGGCTCCTCCGGGCTTATATACGGCACAGACAGGACGCGCTCATCGCAGTCATCGATTCATCACCTTATAACGTAGGAGGAGGATACATTTATGGAGCCGTCATCCCGGTGACACGGGGCCACTCAAGTCACCGCAGGACAAGTCACAGGGAACATGAAAGAGAAGAGGCTGACATCAGTGCTGGAATAAAGAGTAATGAGCAGTGAGTCACGAGGCTCCACATCCTCCGTCACCGTCCTCCCAACTGCAGAGCTCAGGTCTCATTATAGACCTCCACTCCAGCCATGCATCCTCTACACACAGAGCCTTGTCAGCAGCTGCCTGGCACTGGTCTCTACCGTGCACCACACGGCACACTCTTATCCTCAGTCCTCAGGTCTCACTATAGACCTCCACTCCAGCCATGCATCCTCTACACACAGAGCCTTGTCAGCAGCTGCGTGGCACTGGTCTCTACCGTGCACCACACGGCACACTCTTATCCTCAGTCCTCAGGTCTCACTATAGACCTCCACTCCAGCCATGCATCCTCTACACACAGAGCCTTGGCAGCAGCTGCGTGGCACTGGTCTCTACCAAGCACCACACGGCACACTCTTATCCTCAATCCTCAGGTCTCATTATAGACCTCCACTCCAGCCATGCATCCGCTACACACGGAGCCTTGGCAGCAGCTGCCTGGCACTGGTCTTTACCATGCACCACACGGCACACTCTTATCCTCAGTCCTCGGGTCTCGTTATAGACCTCCACTCCAGCCATGCATCCTCTACACACGAAGCATTGGCAGCAGCTGCCTGGCACTGGTCTCTACCGTGCACCACACCACACACTCTTAACCTCAGTCCTCGGGTCTCGTTATAGACCTCCACTCCAGCCATGCATCCTCTACACACGGAGCCTTGGCAGCAGCTGCCTGGCACTGGTCTCTACCATGCACCACTCGGCACACTCCTATCCTCAGTCCTCGGTTCTCATTATAGACCTCCACTCCAGCCATGCATCCTCTACACACGGAGCCTTGTCAGCAGCTGCCTGGCACTGGTCTCTACCGTGCACCACACGACACGCTCTTATCCTCAGTCCTCGGGTCTCATTATAGACCTCCACTCCAGCCATGTATCCTCTACATATCGAGCCTTGGCAGCAGCTGCCTGGCACTGGTCTCTACCATGCACACACGACACGCTCTTATCCTCAGTCCTCGGGTCTCATTATAGACCTCCACTCCAGCCATGCATCCTCTATACATCGAGCCTTGGCAGCAGCTGCCTGGCATTGGTCTCTACGATGCACCACACGGCACGCTTTTATCCTCAGTCCTCGGTTCTCATTAGACCTCCACTCCAGCCATGCATCCTCTACACATAGAGCCTTGTCAGCAGCTGCCTGGCATTGGTCTCTACGATGCACCACACGGCACGCTTTTATCCTCAGTCCTCGGTTTTCATTATAGACCTCCACTCCAGCCATGCATCCTCTACACATAGAGCCTTTTCAACAGCTGCCTGGCATTGGTCTCTACCATGCACCACACGGTACGCTCTTGTCCTCTGGAGCAATGACTCAGCACACTACAATCGGCAAAAAAGAATTTATTATATGGGGTCTTTATGAGTAACAGGGATCCGCTCCAATATGACCCCCTGTAAACTCTATTATTAACTGTAACTCCAATGTTTCACCGCAACTCCTAACTAAATACAAAGATTTGTTTTCACATACTGCCCTTATGTTCTTTACTAGTGACTGTGACCCAAGCCCCTGCTGCCCCCACAAGACATTCTGTCTCCTGTAACCATCCAGTAATTGTGATCAACTCAAATATTGACCCTGACCCCTCTGATCTTAAATATTAACTGACCCAATGAAATAATGCCCTCTCTGGTCCCCACTGGTGACTGTAATCCAGGGCAGTTCCTCCCTACTAGTGTGTGCTTATCCCTGTGTAGCACGCTATGTTCTTTAGGATCTACTACAGACCCCCTAATGAATATTTCTGTAGCTCTTTTTCTTACTATAGTTGACTTCTTCCTTTAAGGTGAAAAATAATTGGAACCGCAATGGGGCAAACATTCACCCCATATTTCCCCCGAACAGGAGTTCCTCCAGTCAGCTCCTACCTGGATGATTTTATTTTTTTAAGTATGTATCAGACAATTACATGTATCAATCCTTAAAGAGGGTTTTCCCACAAAGTTCATTTTCATCAATAGACTTTGGAATTATAATAATTTCCACAATTGGATGTGATCTAAAATGTTCCTGTGCTGTGATAATCTTATGTGTCCCTGCTATGTGCTGGGAAACGGCCGTGTCTGACCATACAGGGACATGGTCTGATCATACCACATCTCCTGGGCCTGGAAGGACACAGAAGAGTATACAGACATTACAGCCAGGATCATAGCCATTCTTTCTGTGAGGCAAAGCAGGTCTATGCCTGTTTTTTTTTTTTTTTTATAAAAGAGTCTTACTTGAAATAAAAGATATTTTGCGATCCCGTGCTGTAATGTCTTTATACTTCTCCCCGGCCCAGGTGATGTGGTCTGATCAGACCATGTCCTGTACGGTCAGACACGGCCATTACACAGCGGTGGCACAAGTATAAGATTATCACAGCATTGGAACCTTTTCTATAATATTCAATTGTGGACGTCATTATTATTCCAAGATCTATTCATTAAAATGAAGGTTATTTTGGGGAAAACCCCTTTAAAGTCATAACATCTAATCCTTAAGGGTAAAATACCAGGCAGAGGTGGTGTTGGACCCCATGGCAGTTCTACTCCTACTAGAATCTGTGTATTTTTAATTTCTTAAGAAGAACCTCAGAGAGTAATAGGAAAAGGAAAATGCACAGAATGTTAGTGGCTATTGGAAGATCTTGGCCATGTCGAGGGCATAGTTGCCATTCTTAAAATCTTTCCACTTCCTTAAATCTGTCTCTGGTATATCTGTTCATTCCTACAGACTGCGGGTGAAGGATCTTAATCAGTCGATCATGCAGTATACATAAAATATAAGCTGAAAGTAGTGGAATACATCCGTTGTATAATGACCGGTTCCTCCTAGATTCCTCTGCCTGTATTAAAGGAATTCTGTCAGCAGAATGTCAAAATAATAATATTCGCATGTCTCTCTTTCAAAGAAAAGTTGAGCAATAACTTTACATGGCCTGTCTGTTCCTCCAGGACTGAGAAATCAGTGTTTGCATTGATCTGAAAAGGGCTATGGTAGATCTGAAGCCTCTGTCACTCCAGCTCTATTCCCTGCCCAGAATCCCCTCCTCTTTGAGGAACAAACCTGGCGAGGTGTTGCTGGACTTGTCTTTGAAAGACCTAGATTCTTATATAAATAGATGAGAGGCTGAAATCCTGCTGCCCGATTCCCTTAAAACCTCTAATATCTTTCAAAACAATATCTTCTCCAGATTTCTCCATCGCCATCTTCACTCTTCTGTTCCCCTCAGACACCTCTGTTCTCCTGGCCTTCCAGACTTCTTTGTACTCTTTCAAGATTCTCTGCCCTCCACCAGTTTCCTCTGTTCTCCTTATCCATACTCCTTTGTTCTTCTCCTCCAGACCCGCCCTGTACTCTCCTACTCTACACCCCCCGGTACTCTCCTCTAGACCACCCTGTATTCTTCTCATCTAGACTGCCCCAGACTCCTTTGTTCTTTTCCTCCAGACCCGCCCTGTACTCTCCTACTCTACACCCCCCTGTACTCTCCTCTAGACCCCCCCTGTATTCTTCTCATCTAGACTGCCCCAGACTCCTTTGTTCTCCAGCAGACTCTTCTGTAACCTCAGATTCCTCCTCACTCTTTTGTAATCTTTCTCTACACTTTGCTGTCCTCCTCCTCCAGGCCCCTCTGTCATCCTCCTCCTCCAGGCCTTCCTGTCTTCCTCCATGCTCCTCTGTCTTCCTCTTTCTTATGATCCTCTGTCTTCCGCCATCACACTCCGTCTCCTCTTTCTCTTCTTCCAGACACTTCTTTATCGCCTCAGATCCCTCCAGACTTCTCTGTCCTCCTTCTCCAGACTCCTCTGTCCCCCTGGATCTGAGGTGACCGATCCCTATATCTCCAGCTTATCTATGAGCCTTATCACCTGTAGAAAAAAGATACTGTATATACAACGTCTTCTAAAAGTATTCATACCCTATAAACTTTTTCATATTTTTCACATGACATTCACAAACATTTGTATTTTAACAGGATTTTATGTGATATTTCAGCACTAAGTAGAAGTATTTGTGACGTGTAAAGTAAATGATACATAGTTTTCTAAAGATTATAAAAATATGAATCTTAAAACTGTGACGTGCATTTATATGTAATCCTGAGCGACAGTCGTCCCCCAGAAGTCACATAATCAGGACATTGCTCCTCCTGGGTGATTTCTTCTCAGTGTAACCACAGCTGTTCTGTGGAGGACTCAACGGTTTGTGTGAGAACATCAGAGATCAAACCGCATCTTGAAAACCAAGGAATTCACCAGACAGGTCAGGGCTAGAGAGGAGGGTTGGATTATAAAGAACAGACCAAGCTATGAACATCTCATGGAGGACAATCCATCATCCAAAAATGGAAGCAGTACGGCATAACTGCAAACGTACAGAACATGGCCATCCACCAAAACTGACATCCCAAGAAGGAGACCACTAATGAGAGAAGCAGCCAAAAGACCCATGATCAATGGAGATCACAGCTCAGGAGGAGAATCTGTCCACAGGATGAGCAGAGATCACAGCTCAGGAGGAGAATCTGTCCACAGGACGAGCAGAGATCACAGCACAGGGGGAGAATCTGTCCACAGGATGAGCCGAGATCACAGCTCAGGAGGAGAATCTGTCCACAGGACGAGCAGAGATCACAGCTCAGTGGGAGAATCTGTCCACAGGACGAGCAGAGATCACAGCTCAGGGGGAGAATCTGTCCACAGGACGAGCAGAGATCACAGCTCAGGAGGAGAATCTGTCCACAGGACGAGTAGAGATCACAGCTCAGTGGGAAAATCTGCCCACAGGACGAGCAGAGATCACAGCTCAGTGGGAGAATCTGTCCACAGGACGAGCAAAGATCACAGCTCAGTGGGAGAATCTGTCCACAGGACGAGCAGAGATCACAGCTCAGGGGGAGAATCTGTCCACAGGACGAGCAGAGATCACAGCTCAGGGGAGAATCTGTCCACAGGACGAGCAAAGATCACAGCTCAGGAGGAGAATCTGTCCACAGGACGAGCAGAGATCACAGCTCAGGAGGAGAATCTGTCCACAGGATGAGCAGAGATCACAGCTCAGGAGGAGAATCTGTCCACAGGACGAGCAGAGATCACAGCACAGGGGGAGAATCTGTCCACAGGACGAGCCGAGATCACAGCTCAGGAGGAGAATCTGTCCACAGAACGAGCAGAGATCACAGCTCAGTGGGAGAATCTGTCCACAGGACGAGCAGAGATCACAGCTCAGGGGGAGAATCTGTCCACAGGACGAGCAGAGATCACAGCTCAGGAGGAGAATCTGTCCACAGGACGAGTAGAGATCACAGCTCAGTGGGAAAATCTGCCCACAGGACGAGCAGAGATCACAGCTCAGTGGGAGAATCTGTCCACAGGACGAGCAAAGATCACAGCTCAGTGGGAGAATCTGTCCACAGGACGAGCAGAGATCACAGCTCAGGGGGAGAATCTGTCCACAGGACGAGCAGAGATCACAGCTCAGGGGAGAATCTGTCCACAGGACGAGCAAAGATCACAGCTCAGTGGGAGAATCTGTCCACAGGACGAGCAGAGATCACAGCTCAGGAAGAGAATCTGTCCACAGGACGAGCAGAGATCACAGCACAGGGTGGAGAATCTGTCCACAGGACGAGCAGAAATCACAGCTCAGGAGGAGAATCTGTCCACAGGATAAGCAGAGATCACAGCTCAGAAGGAGAATATGTCCACAGGACGAGTAGAGATCATAACTCATTGGGAGAGTCTGTCCACAGGACGAGCAGAGATTACAGCTCAGGGGGAGAATCTGTCCACAGGAAGAGCAGAGATCACAGCTCAGTGGGAGAATCTGTCCACAGGACGAGCAGAGATCACAGCTCAGGAGGAGAATCTGTCCACAGGACGAGTAGAGATCACAGCTCAGGGGGAGAATCTGTCCACAGGACGAGCAGAGATCACAGCTCGGGGGGAGATTCTGTCCACAGGACGAGCAAAGATCACAGCTCAGGAGGAGAATCTGTCCACAGGACGAGCAGAGATCACAGCTCAGGGGGAGAATCTGTCCACAGGACGAGCAGAGATCACAGCTCAGGAGGAGAATCTGTCCACAAGATGAGCAGAGATCACAGCACAGGGGGAAGAATCTGTCCACAGGACGAGTAGAGATCACAGCTCAGGAGGAGAATCTGTCCACAGGACGAGCAGAGATCACAGCTCAGGAGGAGAATCTGTCCACAGGACGAGCAGAAATCACAGCTCAGGAGGAAAATCTGTCCACAGGACGAGTAGAGATCACAGCTCAGTGGGAGAATCTGCCCACAGGACGAGCAGAGATCACAGCTCAGTGGGAGAATCTGTCCACAGGACGAGCAGAGATCACAGCTCAGGAGGAGAATCTGTCCACAGGACGAGTAGAGATCACAGCTCAGGGGGAGAATCTGTCCACAGGACGAGCAGAGATCACAGCTCGGGGGGAGATTCTGTCCACAGGACGAGCAAAGATCACAGCTCAGGAGGAGAATCTGTCCACAGGACGAGCAGAGATCACAGCTCAGTGAGAGAATCTGTCCACAGGACGAGCAGAGATCACAGCTCAGGAGGAGAATCTGTCCACAGGACGAGCAGAGATCACAGCTCAGGAGGAGAATCTGTCCACAGGACGAGCAGAGATCACAGCTCGGGGAAAATCTGTCCACAGGACGAGCAGAGATCACAGCTCAGGAGCAGAATCTGTCCACAGGACGAGCAAAGATCACAGCACAGTGGGAGAATCTGTCCACAGGATGAGCAGAGATCACAGCTCAGGAGGAGAATATGTCCACAGGATGAGCAGAGATCACAGCTCAGTGGAAGAATCTGTCCACAGGATGAGCAGAGATCACAGCTCAGTGGAAGAATCTGTCCACAGGACGAGCAGAGATCACAGCTCAGGAGGAGAATATGTCCACAGGACGAGCAGAAATTGTCAAGGGAGGAATTTGGGTGGAAGACTGATAATGGAGTCCTCGTATGGGATATCCAGAGACGGTGCCGTATTAGCTGTATACCAGTGCCGAAATATCCATGTATCAGACAATGAACACACAGACATGCTCTCCTTGAGCTAGCATCACCAACTGAGCTTGTTATTCTATTGTTCAAGCATTAAACACATCACTTCAGCCTGAAAGATATTTACAAAAACTTCTCCATTTTCTCATACATACTTTGGCTAACTTTTTTCAATATACAGTTTAGAATTATACTATGGGTCCATGCGATGGCTACATAGACAGACAGATAATTATGCATCTACATCTACATTTTGATTATTTATATACACAGTTATTCTTATTACGTTTGAACAAACAAGCTATTGCTCAGTGCCACCTCCACAAAATCACAGCTCAGGGGGAGAATCTGTCCACAGGACGAGCAGAGATCACAGCTCAGGAGGAGAATCTGTCCACAAGATGAGCAGAGATCACAGCACAGGGGGAAGAATCTGTCCACAGGACGAGTAGAGATCACAGCTCAGGAGGAGAATCTGTCCACAGGACAAGCAGAGATCACAGCTCAGGAGGAGAATCTGTCCACAGGACAAGCAGAGATCACAGCTCAGGAGGAGAATCTGTCCACAGAACGAGCAGAGATCACAGCTCAGTGAGAGAATCTGTCTACAGGATGAGCAGAGATCACAGCTCAGGAGGAGAATCTGTCCACAGGACGAGCAGAAATCACAGCACAGGGTGGAGAATCTGTCCACAGGACGAGCAGAGATCACAGCACAGAGTGAAGAATCTGTCCACAGGACGAGCAGAGATCACAGCTCAGGGGGAGAATCTGTCCACAGGACGAGCAGAGATCACAGCTCAGGGGGAGAATCTGTCCACAGGACGAGCAGAGATCACAGCTCAGGATGAGAATCTGTCCTCAGGACGAGCAGAGGTCACAGCTCAGGATGAGAATCTGTCCACAGGACGAGCAGAGATCACAGCTCAGGAGGAGAATCTGTCCTCAGGACAAGCAGAGATCATAGCACAGGGTAGAGTATCTGTCCACAGGACAAGCAGAGATCACAGCTCAGTGGGAGAATCTGTCTACAGGACGAGCAGAGATCACAGCACAGGGTGGAGAATCTGTCCACAGGACGAGCAGAGATCACAGCACGGTGAAGAATCTGTCCACAGTACGAGCAGAGATCACAGCTCAGGAGGAGAATCTGTCCTCAGGACAAGCAAAGATCATAGCACAGGGTGGAGAATCTGTCCACAGGACGAGCAGAGATCACAGCTCAGTGGGAGAATCTGTCCACAGGACGAGCAGAGATCAGAGCTCAGTGGGAGAATCTGTTCACAGGACGAGCAGAGATCACAACTCAGGGGAGAATCTGTCCACAGGATGAGCAGAGATCACAGCTCAGGGGGAGA